>NC_045549.1:0-362743 GCF_009769535.1 Thamnophis elegans | reverse complement strand
GGGAGATGACCCGGCTGGAGAAGCTCTCGATGTTGATGAGGTCAATGGGTGAGATGTCCATTCCTGTGGGGGGCCAGAGCAGAGGGATGATAAGGGTCCTGACCGAGGAGGGCAAGCGACTCAGCCGGGATGCAGCGCATGGCCTGCAAAGGACCCAGGACTGTGTTTACTACAACAGCTGAAGTTGGGGAGGGCCGTAGAGACTTTAGCTCTTCATCTGGGGGAAGTGTGTGTGTGTGTTCAAATAGGCAGGCAGAGCCCTCTCGCCTACGTTTCTCCTTTATAGGACAAGTTGTGCTCTTTCCTGCAGGCACAGCAAAATGCGGACTTTAGAAACCGTATTACAACGTGCTGAGCAACCACACGGCCGTGTAAATTACGGACCACTCCTCAAAGTTAGGTTTATTTTGGAATGGCCTCCCTCTGACAAACCCCAGTGGAATGCCACCTCCAGCCTCCTCCTCCTCCTCCCCCTTGCCACTGACCCATGGAGGAGCGGGAGGCATCCAGGATGGCCTGGGCCTTGGCGCTGTCCATGACGATCTCCTCCAAGCCTTCCAGGCTCTCCTCGCTCAGCTCCTTGCGATTCCCAATCAGCTTGGCCAAGCGGCAGTAGGTGTAGTTGTCGCTCACGATCTTGATCAGCTCTGGGAAGTGATAGCCGTACCACTCTCTGCGCCACAGAGAGACAAGCGTGAGCAGGGATCCCTGCTCGCGGGCCTTTCCCCTCCGTTGCGCAAGGGAAGACTGTGCCCCCACAAACCAAACAGCTCAGGCACGGGGCGGCCAGGCTGGGGTGCACGGGGGGCCCTTTGCTGTGCCTCCCCTTTCTATACAGCCAGCGGTGGTGGCCCAGCTGCCTGTGGTAAGCTGGAGGAGGCAGGAAAGTCCTGCCTAACCCCACCCCCACCCCCCATACAGGGACCCAGGTGTCCGGAGGGCCTGGGGGAGGGCAGTGCAAGTCCAACCAGAGACACTGCAGACCCCCCCCCCAAAGGGAGGGTGGCCAGCTCACCTGACCCGCATAGAGAAGGTGTTGATGTCCTTGTCCAGTTGGTCCAGGAGGCTGATGGACTGGATGATCATGTTGTCCACCCGGTTGACGTTGAACTTCACCTTGGCCCGCGAGTAGCTATGTCCGAGCCCCAGCTGGGCCTTGGAGGCGGCCTGGGCAGTCAGGCCCTTGATCAGGCTGTGGAAGTGCAGGCGGATCCCTGGGGGGGGAGGGAGGGGGGGGTCAGGGCTCCGGCCACGCTGCCCCCTCCTCAGCGACCCCCCCTCCAGCCCCCCAGAGCCCCGCTCACCCCGCAAGAGCTCGGCCACCACGCCGCCCGTCTGGCACGGGAAGCCCAGCTCCTCCTGGATGGCGGCGCCGATCTTGGGGTCGCCGACGCCCAGCAGCACCTTCTTCCTCTTGGCCGGCAGGCTCGTCTCCAGCAGCAGCCGCAGGTCCTCGTGCAGCAGCCCTGCGGGGAAGGCCGGAGCCCGTCAAGCCCGCCGCCCCCCCAACCTCCCCCGGCCGCCCCCCCTTCCGCCAGCCCCCCCCACCCCGGCCCCGCTCACCCTCCGAGACGGCGTTGATGTTCTCCAGCGCGGCCTGGGCGGAGCGGAAGGGCGCGAAGGCCTCCAGGCGCACCAGGGCCAGGAAGCGGCCCAGGCTCAGCGCGCTCGCCTCCACCTGCGGCTGCAGCAGCTCCACCTCCTCCGTCGGCCGCACCGCCAGCAGCGCGTAGCCCGCCGCGTGCTCGAACAGCACGTGCAGCTGCACCTGGGGGGGGGGGGAGGCCAGGGGGGTCAGGCGCGGGAGGGGAACGGTGTGTGTGGGGGGGAATCCTGCCGGGGCTCCCGGCCAAGGCTCCCGCCCGTCCCGTCCCTCCGGTCCCCTCCGCTCACCATGGCGGCCGCCGAGGAAGAGGCCGCACGCGCCCGTCCCACGCAGCCGGAAACGCTCCTCGCGGGCTGCCCGCCCCTTCCGTCCCCTCGGCCCCGCCCAACGCTGCGCCAGCCCAGTCAAGGGGCGGAGACAACGATGGCTCGCCGTCCAATGGGCGCCTCCCTGCTCCGCTCGGGCCGGGGCTCCTGCCGGGAAACCCCGTGCCTGTTCCTGCGGGCGGGGCGCTCGGGGGGGGGGGAGGCGCCCCGGAGACGCGCGCAGAGCGGAGCCTCCGGCTGGAGCCTCTGAGTGCCCGGAGGCCGCAGCTGCGTTGCTCGCCCCCCGCCCCGCCTCTGCGAGCGCTGCGAGCGCTGCCCAGCCAAGGGAGGGTGGGGGGCGTCGGGGTCTCTGGCCGCTCTCACATCCAGCCGCCGCCGCTGCTCTTCAGGGCAGGAAACGCTCCAGGCAACGGCGGCCTCTTCTTCTTCGGGGCCTCCAGGCGGAGAAGCCCCCACAAGCCCAGGAGCTTCGGCTGCAAGAGCCGGAGAAGCTCCTTGGATGAGAAGCGAAACGTCTCCGGAGGGAAGAAGAAAGTCGCCCCTTTAAAAAGCCCCTTCGGGACCGCCAGGACTCGGAGGGCTGAGATTTGTCCAGGCTGGGCGGCCACAGACGCGGGAGGGAGATCCAGGGGCCAAGGCCCGCAGCCGGCAGTGGGGTGGAGCTGCCCCGAAAGGCCCGTTGGGGCAGATTGGGGCCAGCCTCCCTTTGGAGCCCTGAGGCTGGTTGGGCGTCTGCGCCATAGCTGGGCAGCCAGGTGGGCGAGGAGGGGGACGCGGGTGGCGCTGCGCTTCCAAAGCTTTGGGCGAGAGCAGATGAGAAAAGGGAGCGGGCTTCAAAAGCTTTGCTCTGCCTGATGAAGCTGCTGCAGAAACGTCAGAGGAAGGACAGATTCTCTCGGGAGAGGGAGACCGTTTGCCTTGACCTCTTTCCGAAAGGACAGTATTGAAATAATGTCCAAATACGGAGGGAAAAGGCTACTTCGCTCTTCCACTAACCCCATATTCAGCCGCCTTTCCAACGATTTATCCCCAGCCCTCCCGTGTGACCAGATGTGTTTTTTTAGGGTAAATTATAACGTCTGCTACCCCATTGGGTCTTGGTAACGGAAGCAATGTATATAGGGCCAATTGGCCCTTGAGCCCCTAGCGCTGGAACCAGGCAGTGTGAAATGAGCTGGGTGGGCCTGCCCTGCTCTGTACTCGGTGACCCAGGAACAAGACCCCCCTCCCTTCCAGAGCAAATAGCATTTGGCTGGGCACCACAAGCCTTCCTACACTCTGTGATGGCGTATAAAGCAGCTGAGAAGAGCCGATGTGTTGGCTTTGCCCTGTGTTGTAATATAGTTCCTTGTGTAGGTGGTCACCCATGGTCCAGTTCATCCAGGGCATGCGGAGCCACGCTGAACCACACAGGAGAAAACAAACTCCTAAAACCCCATAACATCCTGATAGTGAATAACATAACATCCTGAGATGTGCCCTACCAATGACGCCCAGGATTTGACCATATATAGACAGAACTTCCCTGAGCAGTAGATTAGAAATTGTACTTTTACAGGCTGTTTTTAACCACATGCTATTGCTCCTCCTGCCTTTGTCCTATCTCAATAAAAGGGGCTCCCAGACCCCCAATCTGGGTCGCTCCATCCCGAGAAAGATCGTGTCCTGTCTTTTCTCCACATTGGCCTCATGGACGAACCACGGGAACGTTACAGCCCTGGAGCAACCTGAGGGCCCAGCCTCCCTGGAACAGGGCCACCACGGAGCCCTTTCCAGCAGCCTTAATTAGGGCCCCACTGCCTCCTTTTATATCCCCCCTCCTGAGATTTCAAAATAGGTGGGCGTCTTGGGGGCAGCTCTGGCTGGAATGGAGGTGGGCTTAGGAAAGGCCCGGCTGCCTTCTGTGGTTGGCATAAGCGACCCTAAGGAGGTCTAAGGCCAGTTCAACACACCCACCCTTCCCCAAACCAGCTGTTGTCTATAAAGAACTACTTGCAAGCCCCCCCTCCCCCAAGCCATAAATGGGGCTAGCCCCCCCCCCCCTTGGGCGGGGCAATTGCAGCTCCCTCCTTTCCAGTGCAACAAGAGGCTGAATGACACGTGGGAGATGCAACCCCCAGCAGGGGCAGAGAGCAGCCAAGGGAGGCGCCTGAATGAAGCCACAGCAGGGTGGGTTCCAGAGAGCTTTATTGATTGATCTCCAGTCCTCGAAGGAAGCCAACATGCAAGGAAGGATCTGTTTTGTAGTGCTTGTAGATCCCTGGGCTCTTCCCACCAGGAAGCCTGTTTGGGATCCTTGACCAAAACCGCAGAGGAAGAGGAAGGCTGTGGGGGGAAGGCAGGAGAAGCCTCTCCTCTCCATGGAAACCACCCTCTGGGTCACCCCAAAGACTGAGCCCTCCCCATCTGGGGAGTGGTGGGGCCAGGTGGGGGGGGAGAGGCAGGACAGGGCCCCCAGCAGACTGAAAGGCCGTTCTGCTGCCTGCACCACAGAGGCGGCCGAGGGAGCCGGCCCTCCTAAGAGATCAGCCGGCTGTGGAGTTTGTGCAGCTGCTCCGGCGTCAGCACCAACTTGTGCCGCTGCCCGTGGCCCGGCTGGCAGGGGAAGGTCACGCGGCCCACGTAGACGGCGCTGTCCTTCTCCTCCTCTTTGGCCTGCAGGGAAAGGAGAGCGGGTGGAGGGATGCCGGGAGGGCTGGCAGCAGCTACCGCCCCCTCCTTTCCCAGCCCCGGGAAGAAGAAGCCCACCTTCAGGAAGGGCACGGAGGGGAAGGTGCCGAAGTCCGTAGGGATGGTGGCCCCGGGGCACTGCAGGATCGTCTCCTTCCTGACTTCATCCTGGAGCAGAGGGGAAGCTCAGCGGTCGCCCTGGAGCAGCCGAGGGCCTGAAATGGGGGCCCTCCAACTGTGGCAGCTTTTAAGCCCCCCGGGATTCCCCCGCCAGCTATGCTGGGAGTTGGAAGTCCACAAGGCATAAAGGGGCCACATTTGGAGGCCTCTGACGGGGGGGGGGGGGCTTCCCACTGGGAGCTCAGAGCAGAAGCCCCCCCCCATTGGAAAGAGCTGCAGAGAGAGAGAGACACAGACACACACAAACACATGGGGCTACCTTCAGCTTTTCGATGGCGTCGCTCAGGGACGCCAGGCGGGTCGTCTGCTCCAGGAGCTGAGCTGCTGGACTGCCCACTGCAGGAGGAAGGGGAGAGCAGTGAAGGGGAAGAGGGAGGGGAGGGCCACCTGCCGCCGCTCTCGGCCTCCCTGGCGCACCTGCCTTCCGCCGCGTGATGTCCACCACCTGGGCATTGGCACTCATCTGGTAGAGGGTCTCCAGCAGCCGGCTGGTCTTGCGGTACAAGGAGCTGGAGACCACCTCCTCCCCTTGCCTGTCCTTGGGCAGCGAGAGCTTGGGGACGTGCAGGGGGGGCAGCGACGCCAACTCCCTCCTCATCTGGGCGCCCTGGGAAAGAAGAGTGGGGCAGGAGCAGCTGGGAGCGGCTCAGGGGCTCAGCTGCCCCTCCCCCCATTTCTGAGAGGATGAGGATGGAATGGGGGGTCCAAGGAGGGTGGACAGAGGGCAAAGGCTCCCGTGGGAAGGTTTGGCTCCGGCCACCTTGGGGCTGCCGGGAGGAGCTCACCTTCAGCCGGTTATTCTCGTTTTTGAGGTGCTTGATGGACAGCTGCATGGCCTCGATCTGCTGGAGCAGGAGAGGGGAGTCCTTCACCTGCACAGGGCCGGAGCCCCCGACCATCACCTGGCTGGCACCCACACCTGCAGGAGAGACAGAGGTGGCTGTCAGCAGAGGCCTTGCTGGAAGAGCCTCGGCCAACGACCTCCCCCCCCTCCCCCTGAGGGAAGTGGGAGAATGGGGAGTGGCCTGGGCAAGGACTGCCCAATCCCTCCCAGGTCTCAGCCCTTATTGGGCACCTGCTTCCTGGGGAGCGTCCCAGAGAGGGGGCTCCCCCCCCCCCGAGCCCAGGTTTCTCCTATCCCAAGAACAGGTTGTGGGGCTGGGGGAAGCGCTGGCAAAGGGGAGGGAGGCAGCGAGGGAGAGGAAAATCCCTGGCCGGGGAAGGTTGTTTGGCAGGGCTCCTGACAGCCTTAGCCAGAAGCCCCCCCCCCTCTGCCCTGCCCCCCCTCCGAGCCCCCCATCTACCTCTCTGCTGTTCCTCTGCAGCCAAAGCATGGAAGAGACAAGAAGGAGATTAGAGAAAAGGCTCCTTTCCACCCCACAAGCAGGAAAAGGGGACACCAGCACCCGGGGGGGGGGAGGGGGGGAGCTCCTTTCACAGGCATCGGCCTGTTTCGTGCCCGGATTCTTTATGGTGCATGGGGGGGGGGAGTCTGTCCCCTGTCTGGGCACTTTGTGGCATCATTAAGCACAGATGAAGCCAGGATTGGGCACAAAGGGTGGAGCAGCCTGAAGCCCAGGCGCCGTCTGATGCTCCGTGTCCATCAGGGCTTCTGTCCTCAGGCACCCAGGAAGCGCCTGAAGCGGCATTGCCCTTTCTCCATGGCCCCCTGCCCACCCCCGACCCATGCCAGGGCCTGAGCAAGCAGGAGGCCAACGGAGGCTCCCCGGCCTGAGTGGCTCCGGATCAGGCTCCCCCCCCCCCCCAGACCCACCTCCTGCGATGCTGGAGATGACGGAGGCAATGCCCGAGGGGGGCGGCCCCCCACGCAGGCCCTCGATGGTGCGCTTGGACTGGTTGCTGAGCCGCTGCTTCAGTTCCAGCTTCTCCGACTCCAGCTGGTCGATGTCTGCTTGCAGGGCGTCCATCGTCTCCTCAAACTCCCTGCACAGGAAGGAGGCGGGCTGACCCCTGACCCTCCGCCCCCCCCTCTTCTCGGGCCCCAAGGGTGGGGAGCACCACAGAGCTTCCCCCTCAAAACCGGCTGCCCTTTCGGGCTGGCCCAGACTGAGCCTCCTTGGGCCAGGGGACGACCGGGGGACGACTGGCCCCGGAGGAGCAGGGCAGGCCAAGAGTCCCTCCGGCTCTGGTCCCGGCTGGCGGGAAGAGGCCAAGGGGGGCAGGCGCTGTGCTGGCCCCTCCCTGGACTATGCCAACCCCCCAGCCCCACTGAACTCCAAAGGGCAGCTCTCCTGCTTTGCCTTGAGCTTCTCAGCAGGGCAGTGGGGAGAAAGAGGGGAAGGGCTCTGGGCTGCCTTTCCTCTTCCTTCAGCCAAGTGCTCTTCTTAAGCTCCTTCAAGGAGCAGCAGAGACCCCCTTTCCCTTAAGGCTCGCAAATAATTGCGGGGGGCCTGCAAAGCAAAGGAGCTCAGGCAACTAAGCCGTCCCATTTTGCAGCCTAGCTGACCCCCCCCCCCCCCAGGGGCATAAATATCCCAACCGAACGGATCCGGCCCCGGGAGCCCCCCCACCAGCTTACTTCTCCTTCTTCTTCAGCAGCGCCTGGGTGTCGCTCAGCTTGCTCTGGATCTTCTCCACCCGCTCGTCGGCATCCTTGGAGGCGCTGTCCAGCTTCTTCTCCAGGAGGCTCAGGCGCACGTTGGCTTCGCTCAGCTCCTCGCCCTGGAGGGCAGGGAGGAGAGGTGGGCGTGTGGCCAGGGTGCCCAGGCTGCCAGGCACAGGCGTAGGCGGCAGACGGGCCGCCAGGCGTACCTTGATTTTAAGGGACTTCTTCAGCTCTTTGATGACCGTCTCTCGGTCCTCCAGCTTGAGCCCCAGGCCCTCAGCGTCCGTGATCTCGGCCCGCAGCGCGGCTGCCCGCAGCTCCACTGGAGGAACAGGCTGCAAAGAGAACGGACGGCCGTTCGCTCAGGATCCGCAGGGGACCCCTCCACCTTGGAGCTGCCAATGGCGGCCTCCCTCTCTGAGCTCCAGGGCAGCTCTCAAAGGGGAGGGGAGGGGGAGGCGAAGGCAGAGGAGCCCTCCTGTCGGCTGGCCCATTCCTAGCGCCAGCAGGGAGCTGCCTGCGAGAGCTCAGCCGCCGGCATGGGGCTCACCTTGGTCTGGGGCTTGTCTGCATCGTATTCGCCCTCCTGCATGGCAGTGGCCATCTTGTTCATGGTGGCGACGAGGTTGTTGCAGGACTGGCGCAGGCACTCGTAAGGGCTGATGCCCTGCGCCCCATAGATCTGGGGAAGAATCTCTCATGCCTCACCCGAAGCAAAACCTCCCGGAAAGTCTGCAGCCACCAGAGAGGAAGGGGCCACGCCCACTTTCTGGGTAGCTTCGGAGGACTGTGGGCAACACGGCCTTCCTTATGAGTCTGTGCCCCCCCCCCCAGTCCCCCCTGGCCACGGCAGCAGCAGAAGAGGCAGGAACCGAAGCGGCCTTGGCCACTCCAAACCGCTGGCAGCCCTTCCCCTCACAGGTGCAAAAGACCCCCCTCCCTGCCAGATGTTCCCAGGCCTGCAAACGGATCAGTTCCAGATCCTCTCCTCCCTCTCAGCCTGTCCTTCCCCAGAAGGGCTCCGCTGGCCTTCAGACGCAACGGAGGGGAAGGAAGGGGCTCCCCCCTACCTGCTCGCTGGTCTTGAAGGCCAGGTCCTCCAGCTTCACGGCCTGCAAGCCCTCGTTCTCAGTCAGGGGGGCGATCATCTGGGCCCCTGCGGCCGCCACCTCCTGCAGCACAGCCACCACCCAGGTCAGGTGTTTGCGGCAGTCCAGCAGGGTATCCGAGACCTGGGAGACCGGAGAGCGCAGGGTCAAGTCTCTGCGGAGGGAGGGGCTCCCTGCCAGCAGCGCAGGCCGACTCCCACCGGAGGGCAGGCCCCCACCTGTTGCCCAAAGCCCAGGGCTGCAGGGATGCCAGGAGCGTCGGTGCCCGGCATGCGCCGCCTGATCTTCTTGCAGAACTGGCGGATGTCGCTGCATGAGGTCTCCAGGTCCTTCAGGAGGATGGCGAAGTCGGAGGCCTCCTGTCCGGTCTGCAGAAGGGAGAAGGCAGCTCAGCCGGATTCGGCCGTCCACAGCCTGGCCGGGTGGGGGAGGCCGGCTCTTCTTACCTGGAGGAAGGAGCGCAGCCGGCAGACCTCCACGCTCATGCAGTCCAAGGCACTCTGGGTGAACTGCAAGGGAAGGGGGGGGGGCTGAGCTCAGAGCAGGACCACCAGGCAGCCCTCCTCTCTCTCTCTGGCCCCAAGGGGGGGGGTCAGCAAAAGCAGAGAGACCTGACAACCCCCCCCCCCACACACAGAGCAGCCCCTCCTCCTACAGGTCCCCTCACCTTGATGTGGTCGGCCAACTGCACTGTGCAGTCCTCGGCCTGGTCAGCCAGGTGGATGCTGTACAGGTGCTGGGAGGGGAAGGAGAGACGTCTCAGCCACAGAGCCCAAGGCTGCCAGCCGAGGCTGGATGGGCCTCGCTCTGGCACTGCCCTCCCCCCCCCTGCCGCCGCCCGTGGGCTGCACCTGGTAGTACTTGATGGCTTTGGTCAGGGGCTCCACGTTGACGGTCTCGTCCAGCTGGTCCTTGTGCAGCAGCTCAATCAGGAAGTCCAGGGACCTCTCGTGCACACACATCTCCTGGTACAGGAGGCCCACTTTCCTGTAGACGTCCACGCTGCACTTCCTCAGGGCCCTGGAAGGGCAGGGCGTCAGGGCGGGCCGATGGGCCACGCCCTGGACCCCTCTGCCAGCCCAGGCCCAGCCACGCGCTCACTCACTGCTCGTATTTGTGGAGCGTTGCTTGCAGGAGGAGCAGAGAATAGACCAGCCCGGCAGCGAAGCTCAGCTGCTCCCCCGGAGCCCCTCGGAGACCGACGCGCTCGGCACAGTTCTCGCTCAGCTCAAACTTCTCCTGCGCCTGCCTGCTGATCAGCTCGGCCTGTTTGGGAGAGGAAGGGGCTGCTGGGCCTCCCTGTCCACCCTCTGCCCGGGGGAAGCAAGAGAGGGCCCCGCCCTCCAGAAGCACCACCGGCCCCTCCGGTGCGGCTGTAGCCAGATTCCCTTGAGGGGAGACGTGATGCAACTCACTCGGCCTCCCCCTGACTGGAGCTCAGCCCTCAATCACAGCGACAAGAGGTTGCCGGGCAGTGTTAACTACCAGACTACTCATAATGTTCCTCTGCCTTACAAAAGGTCTATTTTTGGGGGGGGGGAAAGGACGAAAATATTCCTTTGCCTCTTCCAAGGAGGTTGAAGGGGTCCTTCCCTAAGCAGAGCCTGAGGGCTAAAGGGAGAGGAGGAATTGATCTAAAGCGGAGGGGGGCTTGAAGGGCAGTTGGGTTCAGGGCCTCCTCCGGACACTTACAGGAATGGGGAAGAGAGCTTCAAGGAGAAAGGTCGCCTATCGTGCCACTCCAGCTGGCATCCAAAGGGAGGGAAACCTAGCGCCAGTACCTTGCCCACCAGCCGGGGAAGCAGCAGCAGCACCAGCACGCAGTCGTGGTCCCCGCCGTGCCGCAGGAAGCTGTCGGGCAGGAAGGAGGTGAGGAGGGAGACGTGCCGGTTGGCCTGCTGTACCTCCATCTGGCGCAGCTCCATTTCGATGGCCTGCAAGGCAAGAGCGCTCCAATGGGGCCCAGCCTGGGGGAGCCTCCTCAGCCCCCAAGCTCCAGGCAGCCTCTCCGTTCAAATGCCCCACGTAGGCCTGGGCCCGCTGGGGCCCCTGCAGCTGCGGAGGCCAACGAAAGGGGACTTGCCTCCCCCTTTAAAACGGGCTTTTCCCCACAGCAGATCCAGGTAAGGAAATGCCCCACCGGGGGGACTGGAGGGGGCGGGGGGGCGTGAAGCGGGGGGGGGGGACACCAAAGCTCAAGACCAGGAGCAGAAGGAGGGGCACCTTGGCCCAGACTTCTTTCATCTGGGCATCCGGGCAGAAAGGGAAAAGGAGGGGGAGGGAGCGACGGAGGCCTTGGCAGGAAAGGAGGCCGGAGGAAAGGAGGGGGGTCGGAAGGATCGGGGAGGCTCACGGCCTGCTTTAAGGCACGCTGGGGGTAAGGGCAGAGGGGCCCCCTCAGCTGTGGGCTCTGCTTGCAGGCGCTTCGTGGCCCAGCTGCCTCCCCCCTTCAGGGCAGGGAAGGGTGAGGGTTGCAGGGCAGCTACTGGCACTGGAGGTCTGGCCCAGGTGGGCAGTGAAACGGCAGCTGCTCAGGGGGCAGCAGGGAGACCCCGGGCCCAACCGGACAAAGGGAGAGGGAGAAGCTGCTTGGACCAGAGCCAAAGAAACCTACTCCTGTGGGGGCTGCCAGGGACAAGAGGGCAGCCGCTGAGGCCGAGGACCTCCTACCTTGGCATGAGCTTTTGTCTCTGCAAATTTAATCTTGAAATCAAACATTTCGGGCGGCGGCTGCTGCTGCCTCTCCACAGAGGCCTCTTGCTGGCTCATCAGGTCCCGGTTAACGTCCTGCCAGGCGGAAAGGCAGCGTCAGCCAAGGGGGGTCCCTGCTCCCCCCCCCCGGGGCAGAGGCCCTCAGGCCCCCCTGGAGGAGAGGCTAGAAGATCCCCGAGCGGCTGGGCTTTAGGCTGGCCTTCCAAGGAGAGAAAGGCCTGTCCCTCTAGGGCTGCCCTGTTGGGGGAGCCTTTTTAAACGGGGGCCTGGGAGAATCCGGGCAATTGACGGGTAGAAAGCGAGGGAAAGAGGGGTCCCGGGCCCTCTGCCCGCCTCTGCAGCCCCCTGGCACCTGCAGGTGGGCCGTCAGCTCTCGGTATTTCTTGATGGTCTGCTGGTAGTCGGCCACCGTCTCCTGCGCCGCCTCCACCCGCTTCTCAGACTCCCGGACTCGAGCCGTGGCCATGTCCAGCTGCTCCCGCAGCTCCAGCTCCGTCTCCCGGGCGTTCTCCTGCAGCTCGTCATTCATCTCGTTGATGGCTTCCTACGGGAGGGAGGGGCCACGAAAGGGCGGATGGCGAGGGCGTCCCAAGCAAGCCCCCCGCCCCCCGCCCCTCTGCCCAGGGAGAGCCAATGTGGCCCTTTGTGACTGGGACAGGGGAGCCCCTCCCTCAGGCCGGGCTCCATCCTGCTTGCTCTCACCAGGTCGCCCACCGTCTCGCGGAGCTCGCGGACCTTCTCCTCCAGATCGAGGTTCCTCTCGGTCAGCGTCTCCACCATCTCCTCGGCCCCCAGAGCAGCATCCACCTGGGACGGGAGGGGGGGGTTAGGGGGCGCAGGAGAACAGAGCACAAGGGGGGGGGGAGCGGAGGTGGCCTGGGGGGCCAACTTGCCTGCTCCTTCAGCTCATCGATGGTGCCCTCGGCCTGCTTCAGCTCCTCCTGCAGCTTGTCCTTCTGCTGCCGCAGGGCCTCCAGCTCCGCATTCTTCTTCTCCATGTGCTTCTGGAGCTTCACGTGCTCCTGCTTCTCCGAGGCAGACAGGTCCCGCATCCTTTGGGGGCAGGGAGGGGCTGGAGCCACCGCAGGCCAGAGAGGGAAGCAGCCCCTGCCTCCCCCGAAGCCAAAGGAGGGGGGAGCTGCTTCCCCCCCCCCCCAATCCTCCCCCAACTTCTCTGTCCTCACCAACAGCCGGTTTGTGGGCCTACCTCACAAGGGCCTCCTTCAGGCGGCCGTTCTGCTCCTCCAGCTGCTTGACGTGGTAACTGGAGGCAGCTCCATCAGAACCTACAGGAAACCAGACAGAAAGACGGGGTTCCCACGGCAGCTCAAACGGGCCCATCGAAGAAAAGCGTGTTGTTGAGCTCTGCCTGCCTATTGAACTGCCAGAGCCTGGCACTGGTTTCGGTGTCTTTCCTTTTCCATCCTTTGGTCAAGCCCTCCCCTCCCGTGAGCCCCCAACCCCTCCCTAGCTGGGCCTGGCCAGGAGATCCAGAGCCCCAGGCCACAGCCTCCATTGCCAGGGCTACTCCACGTGCTTCCAGGTGGTCCACGAGGGGGAGGAGGGGGAAAGGAGCTCCTGGAGGCTGCAGACGGGAGGAGCCCCCAAGGGTGGGGCAGGGGCTCTTCCCTCGAGGCCCCCGCCATCACGCTGCCTGCCGGGGACTCACCCTTCTCTTCGATCTCGTGCTTCAGGATCTCCAGGTCCATGGTGAGATCCTCCGCCTTCTCCTTCAAGGAATCCACCTCCTGCTGCAGGGACTCCGCCCGCTCCTCGGCCATCTCCTTGTCCAGGGTGGCCATCTCGATGGCATCGGCCGTATCCGCCATCTCCTCCATGTAGCGCTCTTTGGCCTCCAGGGCCTCTTTGGCTTCCTGCAAGGGCCGGGAGGAAGCAGCCGGGGCTGGCCATCAGGTGGAGGCCCCGGGGCCCGCCCCCTGATTGGCAGCTGTCAGTCAGGCCAATGCCTTTCTGAGGGGGGAGGAGATGTGGCTCTCGAGGGCCGCCTAGCAGACCCCAAGGCAGCCCCATCAACGGGAACGTCCGGCCTCCCCCCGCCCCTCCTCCTCCGAGAAGCATCCCACCTTCTTGGCCTCCTTGAGGCGCTTCTGGAGCTCCGCCTGCTGCTCCTGCATTTTGGTCTTCCACTCCTGGACCTGCTCCAGCTGGATCTTGTACTTCTCCAGCTCCTTCAGCTTGGCCTTGTCTTCGTTCCGCTTCATCTTGAGGGTCTCCAGCTTCTCCTCCAGGTCTCGCACCTGCCCTCGCAGGGACTCCTCCTCCTGCCGGGCAGAGAAGGACCCTCTCAGGCCCTCTGGGCCCCTTGGGAGGAAGGGCTCCCCCCCCTCCCCAGTCACCCGGCTCCCCACCACAGCGCCAGCCCCCCCCCTCTCCAATTCCTGCTTCCAGTGAGGAGTGGGCTCCTCTCTCAAATGGAACCAACGTCACGCGCGTGCAATCAAAATACTTTCATCTCAGCAAAACGTTTCTGTCTGGAGAATACGCCACCCCGCCTCCTGGCTGGCCACATGCTCCATGGAGCCACCAAAAGAGGCAGCCATCTTTTGTCGCAAGTGACACAAGTGATTCTTTTCCACCAGCAAAGCAGTCGGGGTCCTCCCCGGCTGTTGGTTGCGCTTAAGGCCTACTTTGGTGTGGACTGGGGGGGGGGGGGGAGCCCTGCCAGCCTTCCTACTTCCAGGACCCTCAGAGCTGTCAAGGCTTTATAGGTGGCACTTAGATCCTAAAAAACTGGCTTGCATGTATCCGAATTTGCAACCTAAATGCTGGAGATGTGATTGTGTTGATGCTACATATTACCATATATGGTGGGGAGGGTGGGGGAAGGAGGTAAATATTTGTAAAAGCTTTTTAAAATTTTCAATTAAAAAAAACAAACGAAATAAAATAAAAAAGAGGTGCCAAGGCTGGGATTTAGGGATTCTGTGAGGAGGTCCCATCCTGGCTGGTGAATTTCACACCAAGGGAGCCTGCAAGGAAAGGCCAGAGGCCGCCACTCTATGGGGACAGACCCTCATTCTCCCCCCCTCCCGCCCCTCTTGGCCAGACACAAGACGTGGCTCTCTTGAGGCTGCTCACCGGGGCCTGGCTTGGCTTGGCCTTAAGAAAGAGGGCTGCTTCCCGTAATGCTGAGCCCCAGTTCAGGCCCTTGGCCTCGCCTGCCCCCTTGCAAGTGCCCGACTCCAGAGGGAGGGGGGCAGGAAGCAGACCCTCCACATCCAGGGTCCGGCCACCCTCACCAGCAATACCCCAAACCTGCACCCAGGACGCCCGGAGGTTGCAGCCTGTCCCGGGTTCCCAAGATGCCTGTTGCAAACATGCCACTGCACAGACACCCCTCCCACCGCCTCACCTTCGTTGGAGACAGGATTGCTGGAGGAGCCACTGGGGATGCCAGAGCCGGGACAGGCACCATGGGGGCAGCCAAGGGGGTCTGTGCAGGAGTGCTTGGTTCACTGCTGCTCATTTCCCCGGCCGAGGCCGAGGCCGAGCCAGAGAGGCCCGCGGTGCTGCTGGATGTGGCCGAACTGCCGGTTCGGGTGGGCTGCAAGGAAGAGGAAGGGTGAGAGGAGCATTTCCACCAGAGGAGATCTGCCAGGCTGGGCATCTGCCTCGGCCTTTGTAAGTGGCACCATGGAGATGCAGAACCACTCAGCGCTTCTGGAAAAAATGCCAAGGAACGGAGGAGTCCAGCTCTCTGCAGAAGCCAAAACCTTCACGTTTTGCTGTGTAGGGGTGGGGGGGCAGCATTGGCAAAATGCCTGTGATTTCCAAAGACGGCTCCTCTCCCCTGCTCTGAAACACCACCTTGCCCAGACCGGCAGGGATGCTCTGGGGGGGCGGAGGGTCCTGCTTCGTGCTCTGGGGCTTCTCCCTCTTCCATAGTTTTTGGGTGGGCGAAATCCACCTCGATGGGCTTAAACTGAGCCTGCAGGTTGGTCTTTCTGCCGAAGCGGCTCAGGGCTCTCGTCTCCTAAGACCCCGCGTCCGTTCCCCCTCCCCCTCCCGAAAATTGAGTACAGCAGGAGAAAATTATAAAGTATAGGGATAGCAATGAAATCAGCTGTATTACAGAAGAGCATGAAGGCTAAATCAAAAGTCCCTCTTCCCTTGGAGGAAAAGATGGAACTGATGAAATCTGCAGGTGACAAACTGGGTGGGACAGTTAACACCAAAAAAAGAATAACATTTACAATTGGTCTTCGGGGTTATAAAAACAGACTGAGTACAATGGAAAGAACCAGAGACTGGGAGTAGAATCACTTCACAGAGGGAGAAAAAGAATCCAAAGCCCAAGAGGAGGGTGGAGGGGAGCAGCTGGGCCCAAAACAGTCCTGGGGGAAAAGGCCAGTTGGATGATGAGGTCATCATAGGAGACAGGTTTAAAAAAAAAGGGTCGGGGGAGGCAAACACAAAATGTTAGGCTGCCTTTTCCAAACTGGGGGAGTTAAATGGTTCCAACTTTATTTCCTTTGCCCCCCCCCCCCCAAGTGCCCCCTCCAGATCAGGGCCTGACCCTGCAGTTCAGAGGGGGAGGGAGAAGAGGGCCAGGAAGGCAGGAAGCAGATCCTAGAAAGAGGTTCTGGACATCTTTGGCCCTGAGAAAAGACGGCCGACTGAGAGGGAGGGGTCCCAAAGGAAGAGGGGTCTTCCCTCACAGGCCCCAGGGGGGGGGGGCAGGAGCAACCTGCAGTTCCTGGGGAGGAGCTGGGCTCCTGTTCCTGAGGAGGATGGGGCGCAGCAGAGAGAGCCGATTCCTGCAGCCACTGGCCAATTCTCCGATTGGGAGGCGGTTTATTCCCCTCCTTTTCCTTCAAAGCGTCTCCAGTTTCCCTCTGGAGGTCTGCCTCATCTCCGCTGCAGAGAAGAGGCCTCCTGACCCACAGATGCTGCTGCCCAGGGGGTGCAATCAGACGAGGGAAGGAGGGGGGGCACCAGATGGGGAGAGAGACTGGGGAAGGGCCCACCCTCAGGGGCCTGGGAGGGGAGAGTGGCGGTGGGAGGCTGCTACTTGCAGACTTGACAGGTTCTCTGGCTGCAGCCCTACAGTAAAGTCGGGTGAGTTCATCAAGCCGCGTTTCCTGCTTCACCTGGGAGAGGCGAGGAGACCAGAAGGAGCTGAAGATTACAATGAAAGGAGGGGGGGAAACCCTCAATTGGACTAATACAGAATGGAGCAAAGTATTTTGACCCTGGAAATATTCAAGGATATATTTGAACAATGGACCCAGAGGTTAATTTTAACAGTGTCTGCCTCTATAGACAGATTGTGTAAAAAAAAAGAAAAGGAAAAGGTTTTACTGGACAAGATTAAGGCGGATCTGAAAGTAGATTTAAAAATCACAGGCTACAAGAACGACATGAAAACAGATGCCTTGTTGGACATACAAATCACCTCGGCTGATGTTGAATAATTAAGAGAGATATATGAATAACAAATCACGAGGGAGACCTGGACAATCTTCCCATATTGGACCTACAAAAGAGTGAAAGCTTTGAAAAACTTTGTGAGAAGAGACAAGGAAGAAATGAAAAGGAACCAACTTCTAAGACATTATTTGAAGGGCCTGGACATCCAGGTTGTTAGAAGTAAAAAGAAGGAATGTAAAGTTGGCTTATTTGATCAAGGTTAAGGATGAAATAAACAAGCGAAACTAATCATAATCCTGGGACATGGGCGGTTAAGCAACATAAAATATAAATAAATAAAAAAATGGATGCATTGTTATCTTACTGGTAGCCCTAGGAGGACATTTGCTGGTTACGATTGAAAGAGGGTTGGGGGGATTTGTTCACAGGTGAGAGATGGGAAGAGAGGCCTTCTGGCATTTTAAGAGACAGCAGTTACTTCACACTTGTCATGAAGGGGGAAGTCATTTGTTCTTATGGTTCTTTTCTTTCGGTTTTGCTTTTTATTCTTTTATGCTTGTATAAAATTACCATTAAAAATAGAGCCCAAGGGCGCCCCCCCCCTTCTCACCTTGGGCCTCCTCGTTGTGGTCTGGAGGCCGGCAGGAGCAGAAAGCAGAGGAGGAGGAGGAGGAGAGAGACTCACACGGGGGAGACGGGAGCAGAGAGACACAGACGGTGGCGGCAGCAGCAGAGGCAGAAGGGGAGAGCAGAGTGAGGGGACGACAAGAGAGACAGCAGCGAGATTAGTGCGCACAGCATCAGCCCACAAACCTCTGCCCTGGGCCCTCTCCGCCCCGCCGGACCCCAGCAGGCCACCCGTCTACGGCTCCTGGTCCCCCCGAAACCCCAGCAGCAGCAGCAGCAGCAGCGCCCGAGACAGGCATGAAACGCTGCCGCCTTGCCAGGAAACCTGCCTCCCGTCCACAGATGGTGGCGTGTCTGCTGAAGGCAGCCTGCTCTCCAGCGGGAGAGAGCCAGAAACGCCTGCCTGACCCACTGCCTCTCCCCAAGCCTGCTCTGTCGGCTCCTCGGACGACCGGCCACCCTGGAGGGGCTGCTGCCAACAAGGCGGCCCTGGGTGCAAAAAGAGGGTTGGCCTCTCCTGCAGGGCTCCGGGTCTGGCCCTGCCGGGCTCTCAAGAGCCTGGAGCCCAAGGACTGACTCTGCGGACCCCCCCAGGACCAGAGGTCAAGCAGCTCCCCCGGTGGGCAAGGGCTCCGAAGGCCCCGGCTACCTAGAGGGAGGTGGGATCCCTCTCCGGGTGCAGGTGGGAGGCTCCCAGGACCTTCCCTGGCATCCGGCCCCCTCAGCCTTTCCACAGCCGCCTTGAAGGGCGGATCGGCCCTACCAAGCACACCCTGGCATTTGGGCCAAGATGCCAATCTAGAGCCTGCTGCCAAGATTCGGAAAGGCCCCTGCGGTGCAGAAGCTCCAGAGCTCATCTTGAGAGGATGGGTCGACTGAGTCTCAGCTGTGCCGGGCTCTGTTTATCTGGGTCTGGCTTATGAAGTGGGGCTCCCCAGTGCCAGGCGTTGCTCAGCCGACTGCCCAGCGAAAGCAGCCAGAGTCTGGCGGAATGGAGGACGGGTGGACTGAGTCGGAGGGCTGAAGGCGTGACAGGCATAGGGGGCAGCTGGTGGGGCTCTGACTCCCTGACGGTCCCCCTCCTTGGGCAAAGCTTTGTCCTCGCTTGCCCAAGGCTCTGCCCCCCAACCCCTGAAGGAAGGTGCCTCAGGAGGGAAGCCAGGCCTCCATGCCCAGACAGGAAAGAAGGGCAGAGCTTGGGGCACGCCTGACTGGGGCTGACCCATCAGAGAACCCCCGTGCAGCCCCACTAGGAGTGGGTGCAGGGGGGGGGAGTGTCCTTGGGGGCAACCACTGCGACTGGCATTTGCTCTCCACTCCAGAGTTCGGCCCACGGATGTTCTAAGCTTGAGCTTCTTCCAGAAACGGCAACGTCCGGTTGTTGAGGAGGCTGAAGAAGACCTGAGCAGGTTCTGCTAAAGCCCAGGATGGGGAAAGCCCACTCAGCAGCCGGTCATCTCCACAGCTCCACCTGGCTTCTTATGGGCTCCACAGCCCTGCGACCCATCTGGAGCCCCCCCACCCCCCATGAATCGGTATCACTCAAGGTTGCCTCCCCAGTGAGACCAGCGCTAGAGCGGCAGCCGAAGCGGAGGAGAGGAAGGGTCAGGAGAGCGAATCCCATCCACTCCTCCCTTCTGGTGGCCCTTTCCCCTCTCCAGCCCATCAGGCAGAGGATCTGCTCACCAGAGAACCACCACCCGGGGGTCTCGGGCAGGCCTGCCCAGGAGGTCTACAACCGGCCACCACACTGGCTGCAATATTTCACTCCCCACCCCCTCCGAAGCTCCCTGACCACTGAACCGCTGCCTGCTCTCCGGTGGAGGCGAGAATGTGATCCCACCCTGGAGGCTCCAGGGGCTCCTGAAACACCATGAAAAGCAGAACTTTGGGGAAAGGACCCAAGAAAGACAACGGATCTGGTGTCCCCGGTGCAGTTCGTAGCAGGGGCTCCTACCGAGGATGAAACTTAATTTAGTCCAAAACGCAACCGGGGTCTTGACCCAGGCGGGCCCAGATGGTCTGCTGCAGCCAGAATCCCCCACAGCTGGGAGAACAGCCCGATCTCCGAGGGCTCCCTGGGCCAGAAGTGACTCAGCATCGGGAAGGCCTTTCAGCCAAGTGCCTGAAGGCCGCATCTGATTCTAAGGGACAAGGAGGGAAGCTCCCTGTGCTGACCGGCTCCTTCCTCACCCAGCCCAGCCTCCTCCGGCGCTTTCGGACCACGCATTCAGACCTTGCTTCCGTCTTCAAACCACGTAATCTGAAACACATCTTTCCTTTTAGGACGGGGGCGGCTGAAAGCAAACCGTCTAAATTGAGGTAAGCTGAGAAAGGCCACGGGCTCCCCCCAGAATTTGCCAACCGTCTGTAGATCCACTCAGAGCAACTCTGTAGGACGGCTCCACGCGAGGGCAACAATGGCGAAAAGGGCTGCATGAAAAGAGCTTCTCTGGGTCAAGTGGAATCCAGAATCCCAAAGGCCTTCCGTTCTGGCCTTCCTCCCCATTTGAGGGAACCCATTTGGAGGAGGGTGGGGGGGCCTTGGCTCCAGGGGCGGTGCAGGGCGATGCTCAGGGCAGCCACTCTCCTTGTGATGCCTAAAGGGAAGGGAGGCAGCTGGAGCTTCTCCTCAGAGAGGTCCCACCTAACCTCAGCACACCTTCCAAGTCTCAAGCCCAGCGCGAAAGGCCGGAAGGGGCTCAAGTGCCCAAAAGATGCCACAGCCACCCACAAGCATCCTAGCGATCGGAGGAGCCAGGCTGCTGACTCTGAAAACTGCTGAGAGAGGGCCGTAAAGCACCGTAAAGGCCTGGAGGAGGCTGTGGCTAAGCCACCAGGCACGGCTCAGCGTTCAGCTCTCGGTGTTTGGGGGACAGCAATTCAGTCGTCCAGATGTTTCTGCTTTCGTGCCACAAGCAGACTCTCCCGCCTCAGCACGCAGCTTCCAGACAACAATCCAAAAGGCAAAGCTTTGTGTTCCTCGCAGCACAAGGCAAAAGCTGGGACGCCACGGAGAGGCCGGTTCCCGGACTCCTTTCTGACTCCTGCTGCTTCCCTCTCCCATCAACAGGACTGACGGGAGGGAGATGAAGTGCTGCCAAAGGACAAGCGTGTAGACAGGCAGTTCGGGGCAGAGGCCGTGGGGAGGCTCAGAAGCCCAGAAAGGTTTCCAGGTGAGGAAGAGGATTCATAGCACCTGGCAGCTGCTGGGAGATTCCCCCCAGGACGCGAGGCAGCTGCGTGAGCTCCAACGTGCACTGCAGCCTCCTCACAAAGGGCCGAGCAGACGTCCCCTGCTCTGC
This sequence comes from Thamnophis elegans, assembly GCF_009769535.1. Taxonomy (NCBI): domain Eukaryota; kingdom Metazoa; phylum Chordata; class Lepidosauria; order Squamata; family Natricidae; genus Thamnophis; species Thamnophis elegans. Next base: position 342,251 of record NC_045549.1, on the reverse strand, counting down.
ACGCCGGGGAACGCCTGGGCCTGCCCTCTGGGTGTGGCTGCACAGGGGCCCCATTTAAATTTCTGCCAATGGGGTGTCCTGGCTGGGGTGTCCCCTCAAGCAGCAAAGCACGGAGCAGGTAGGGGGTTCAACCCATCGGAAGGCAGGATGTGCACCTCCGCACAGCGCGCAGCTGGGATTTGTGAGGTGCATGCACAGCCCTTCCGCAGCCACCTGCAACCTCTGCTTACCCATCAGGTATGCAGGTATGTGGCGAGCCTCCTGGGGGGGGGGGAGATTGCAGGCACCTCCAAATCAGCCTTAAGACAGCCGTTCTTGGGAGGAGGATCAGGCCCCTCGGCTGTAAGAATATGTGCAGCTCTCTTTCTGCCATCCAAGCCAAGATTCATCATGCAAGTCTCAAAATGCCAGAAATGTCCGTGCCACACCTTGAATGGCTGATTTCACCGGCCTCCTCTGCTGTCTCCTAAATCATCCAGGGAGCCGAGCAAAAGTTTTGCCATGAAAGCAACTCGAGGGATGCCCGAGGCCTTCCTTGCACAGGGGGAGCAGCACACGGGGAAGGCGAGCCTCCGTTCCTTCCCCCCTAAAGGCCACAGCCGGGCTTTGCTTTAAATTATAACCAGGAATTTGGAAGAATAATTGCCTCCTTCTCTGTACTGAGGCTTCTTTGCTCATTACAATTCACCCAGGGCGCTTCTCTCTCCTGCCTGGGATGGGTCTCTGGGTCCAGAGGGCCCTTGTCCCCCACTCCCCTGGGGCAGGCGGCCAGAGAACGGCCCTTTGCCTTCTGGGGCGGTTTCTCATGGCAGGATCCCCCCCGGCTCCCCAGCCTCACGCTTTCTCCCTACCCATCCCCTCCCATTTGAAATCATGGCCACAGACAGCTCTTCCCCCCACTGGGAAGCAGATATTGGTTGTCCTGCCTTGCTGGAATATAACAAATGAGAAGCAAGTCACGGCAAGAGATTTGTGAGCATCAAAGTCTTAGATGAAAATACCGGGCAAAAATAAGGCTGCCGCTAAGGAAGGAATGATCCGCCGCTGGGAGTCAACACAATGTGCTTAAATGGAATAAGTGCGAATGTAGATGAGGAACAAGACAAGCATCCCACCCTTTGGACCTTATAAACTGCATTTCCATCTTCTTTCCATTTCTGTTTATTCCGAAGAGGCCTGGGGAGTCCAAATGTCTTTCAGAGATTCAAAATGGGCTGTGCTCCTTAGCTGTCCTTCTGAACAATAACAGTAGAGAGAAAGGCGTCTCCAGGCAAAGATTAGTGACCATATTTGATTTCAGAGATTGTGGAGCCTATCCGCATTTTATTATTCCTTAACAGATTCCGGGGGAAAGAAAGTAAGTAGGATCCGCAATGAAAACCAACGAAGGTTTCAAGGGGGAGAACCGGCCTTCTGGACCTCCGTAGAATTCTGCAGAGGAGGCCGTGGGGCTGCCCCACGGAGTGACTTCCACAAGGTGCTTCCTCTTCCGTGATAAGAGACGCTTCCTGAGGTTTCCTGGGATGAGGGCAGCTCTCCATTCTGGTGGCTCATCCAGAGCTCGACTTCCGCACCCAAACCTCAGCCAGCTCCTAGGAAGCAACCTTAGCTTGTTTTTGAAAGGTTCCCAGGAGAGGAAGGAGCAGAATAAGAGAAGGGACCTTGGAGGTCTTCTAGTCCAACTCCCTGCTCAAACAGGAGACCCTACATTGTTTCAGACAAATGGCTGTCCAATCTCTTCTTGAAAACTTCCAGTGTTGGAAAAGTCACAACTTCTGGATGCAAGTTGTTCTACTGATCGTTTAGATGGGCAACCTGCATTTGCTCACTTTCCACATGGAAAGCCTAATTTCAAGGGACAATTTTGAGCGTGCAGAAGTTTCTCTACCCCCACCAAAAAAAGTAGATTTCCCGAAAACCCTGGGAGACAGTCCCAGATGTTCCCTTTCCTTAAGCGAAGGAGAGATCGGATTAGCAAGGCCTTTCTGCCAGGAAGAAGGCAAAATCTCTGGGCACCAGCAAGCGACAGCAGGTATCCACAATAAGAGCCCAAGCAGGGGGAAATCTTCAAAGAGAGCGGGAAGAGCATCCGTCCAGAAGGAACTGAGCAGGGGGTGGGATGAGGTCAAGGCCCTTCCAGCCCTAGGGCTCCATGGTTCCTATGCAACACGGCCCTCCCTCAGCATCCCTCTCTGATGCCTCCTCTTCGGCTAAGCCAAGCACAGCGCCTGGGTTCCCTTCCTGGGGCTGAGTGCGGCCCAACCCAACCCTCCTGCGGCCCTCTCTGTAGCTTTCCTCCACCTCCCGGGACGGCAGAGGAGGAAGGGCCTTCCGAGGCTCTGAGCAGGACCTAGAGAAGGGCTGCAGCTTTCAGGCTACGGGGGCCCGGAGGGTCAGTCGGCCTCCAAGAAGCCTTTTCCTCCAGACGCCATATCCAAACAGCCGGAGAGATTCCCACGGCCACCACAAGCCTCACTCTGGGCCTTTGCTCCGGACAAGGCAGGAAAAAGCTTCTCGCCCCTGAGCCTCAGGCCCTCAAGCCCACCCACCCCATCCGTAACTGGGGCTGGACGCAGGAGCCCAGCTGGGCCGGCCGTGAAGCAAGCGGCCTCTTGGGGGGGGGATGGGGAAAGCGCCCCAGAGAAACAGAGACCTCCAACTGGCCGAAGAGACGGGAAGGAAAATGGCTGATGGGGAGCCCGGCTTGAGCAAAGAGAAAGGGGGCAATTGGCATGCAGTTCTCCCAGGATGGGCCCACTCGTGCCCACCCTGCCCTTGGCAGCCGCACCACTGCCCCGCCGGCTGCTGCAGGCAGCAACAACAACAACAGGAGGAGGAGGAGGAGGAGGAGAGCACCAGCTCCTACGCGAAGGCAACGAAAGGCAACCGGGGGCCTCGGAGTCCAGCCTTCCCCGCTCCCGCCATCCCTGTTTCCCCCCCCCAGCCACCCCCCCAGCCGTGCCAGGCAGAAGGCTGAGGAGCAGCAGCCGCCTGAGACTGTACCTTCCGTGTGGTGGCAGCCTGTTTCATGGTTGCAGAAGGGAAGGAAGGAGCAGACAGAGAAGAGGAGAAGGGAGAAGAGAAGCAGACAGAGGATTAAACCATCCAGTCAGTCACAACACCACAGCCCCTCCCTCCCGCAGAGCCTCCTGCAAATGGCTGCAGCCCCGTCTTGCTTCCGGAGCCTCCTGGATCCCAGGCTGATTCCCGGGGCTGGACAGCTGGGGAGCATCCGAGCAGCCGCCAGAGCCACGGGCGGGGCGGGGGCAGGCGGCACATCCCCTCCGCCAGCAGCCTCCAACCACCGCCTGGTTGCTGATTACATCACCACGCCAGAGCCCTCCCCTCCCCTCCCCTCCCCGTCCTTGCAGGCATCTCCCGGCTCCAGAGCTGCGGCTGCTGCTGCTGCTGCACCAGAGATGGGCCAGGCGCCTTTCCCGGGGGGGGGGGGGGAGATGCACCTGGAGTTTGGCTGTCTCTCCATTCCCCCTCCCCCACCAAGCCTCCCTCCAGGGGTTCTAAGGAGCCTCCTTCCTTGCAGTTCTTCTCTCCACCCCCCCTCCAAGGCTGCCTCTGTCTGGGGGGCTTCTGGCCGTCCCCTCCCCACAGGCCAGAGCCTTCTGGGGAGGAGAATGTTGGTGGGATATCCAGGGGAAAGCGCCCAAGAGAGTGGCAGGGGCCCACTTTGCCCCCCCTCCTCCTGGGAGGCCCCCCCCCCAGCCAGAGGAGGGGAGGGATTTAGGGCAGAGCCTAGTTCTGTGATGGGGAACCTTTGGCACATGTGCCAGAATCTCTCCGGGCAAGCCAGCCGTCACCCGTGGCTCTTCCGGGCACGCCCGCCAGCTGGCCTCCACGCGCAAGGGGCAGCACCGGAAACCGGAAGAGCATCCGCCCAGGACGCGCACAGGAAGAGGATCTTGCAGTTTCCGGGGCGCAGATGTGCAAGCGCACCGGCCAGCTGTTCCTTCCAGCACGCGTGGGCACTCCTGCCCTGGGCACTCAGTGCCGAAAAGGTTCGCCAGCCCTGGCCTCGTTGGGGGAGTTGCCTGAACTCATCCTCAGCCAAAGCCAGAGGCCCCCGACTGCAAGGCCACTCCAGAAAGGAACCCCCCCCCTGCTTCTGGCCCAGAAGGGGGACCCCCTGCCCCCTCCCCATGCCCTGCAGGGGTGGCTGAGGACGGGAAGGGCTTTGAAAGGGAAGGGGAGGCTGTGGGAGATGGGAGTCCTTTGACCAGAAGGGAAGAAAGGCCGTAAATGGACAATTGCAGGCAGGGTGAAATGGATCCAAGGACACATTTCATGCCCAGGAGCCTCTGGTCCTCCTCCTCCTCCTCCTCCTCCTCCGTTTGGAGCCTCTGCCGTGTTTGTCCCTTTTCTGGGGCTGGGAAAGGGAGGCTGAAGGAAGAGCCCCCCCTCCCTCCCTCTTTGGAGGCCCAGCTACCCAAAGTCTTGGTCTGGCAGCTCCTGCGGCCTCCAAAGCCTCCGCTCAGCCCTCCCAGAGGAAAGGAGCTGGCAGGGGCCCCACAGAGAGGGCCCCTCCCTCCCTCCCTCCCTGCTGCAGTGGGCCCCCAGGGTGCACCTGGCCCTGCCCCCAGGCTCTGCTCAGGGCCCGGGGAGTCCAGGGGGGGTGGGGAGGGGGGCAGCAAGAGAGCTCCTAAGCAGAGCAGAAGGTCTGGCTCTGTACGAACCGGACGTCTCCCAGACTGGGGGGTCTCTGAAGGAGACAGACTGCACGGCTGGGCAGGAGAAGCACCGGCCTCTAAATATTTCCCCCAAGCCCCTTCCCCAAATTCTCCATGGCCCTTTCAAGTGGGCCTTCCCAGCCCCAAGATAGGAAAAACTGGCCATTGGGCCGAAAATAAAAAAGGGAAGGGATTATTTCCTGCAGAAACAAAAATGCTTACAGAGCACAAGTAGTCCTCGACTTACGACCAGAATTGAGCCCAAAACTTACATTACTAAGCGAGACATTTCTTAAGTGAGTTTTGCCCCATTTTATGACCTTTCTTGCCACAGTCCTTAAGTAAATCACTGCAGTTCCTAAATTAGTAACCCGGTTGTTAAGTGAATCGGGCTTCCCCAGTGACTTGGCTGGTCAGAAGGGCACAGAAGGGGATCACGTGGCTCCGGGACACTGCGACCGTCATAAATACGAGTTGCCAAGTGCCTGAATTTTGATCAGGTGACCACTTTTTCCAGTCGTGTTGTAACTTTGAACGGTCACTAAATGAACCGTTGTAAGTCGAGGGCTGCCTGTATCCCCAGAGAGCTTTTGGGGGCCAGAATGGAAGCTCCTCCTCTGACACTCGGTGCCCCTCTGCTTCTCCCAGAGGAAAGGCGGCCTTCCACTGAGCCCGCTCCCTCCCACCGGCTGAAGGCCCACGAGCCACTCCGGCCCCAGGGGCTGCCAGCCTTTGGTTCCTACCAACAGCACTGAGACCTTTCCAGGACCAAAGTCCCCTGCACGGATCTTTCCGCAGAAGGCAGACCCGTCCAGAGGCCTTTGGAGACGGAGGGTGAAGGAAGCCCTCCCCCCCCCCTTTGGAGAAGAGGCGGCAGGCGCAGCCAAGAGGGTCCCGCAGGGCAGCCGGAGGAGGAGGAGGAGGAGGAGGACTCTCCCCAGAGGGGAGGCTGCCTAGAAACAAGGCCCATTATGTGCAGACACCAAGGGGGGGGGGGGGGGGAGGACACATGATTCCACAGCGGAGGGGGGAGGAGATGCCCAGAAGACACGGCTAGCCATTGTCTGCTCCAAAGCAGCTTATTCTTGGAGGGGGGGGGCTCCCCTCCCCTCCGCGAGTGGCTCTGGTCGGCCTAGAAGGGCCGAGAGTCAGGCCTCTTTCCCTGCACGGCCCTGGCCTTACGGAACCCCCTGGGCACTCAACGGAGGGCCCTTCCTCCTGGCCCCCTAGGTCGATCAGAGCACCCCAAAAGCTTCCTCCTCCTTGGAAACCAGCCTCCCTGCACCCCATGGCCTCTGAGGGATCCCCCTCCCGAGGGCAACCGCAGGATCCAAGGAAAACCTCCGTGCAATCAAAGGGTGGAGTTTTGCAAGATCCCTGGGACTCCCCAGGCAGCCCCTTCAGTCTCCCCCCCCCCCCCATGACTCCCTTAGGCCTCGGGGCAAGCAGGCTGGGGCTGAGCACCCAAGGACCCCTCTGAGAAACACGATCCTGGGCAGGGAAGGAGCAAGGAGGAGGGGGGGCGCACTCTCCTCCCAATACCCCTGGGCTGCCTCAGCACCTGCGCCTCTCCCAGGCCGGGAGGCAGGTGGCAGGCCCAGAGGGGGGAGGGCCAAGGGGGGGTGGGAGGGGCCTCCCCCCCCAGCCATCTGTCATCCAGAAGGACGGCCGGAGGCACCAACTAATCCAATCAGCCGCTTGCCTGGCTGGACCAGGAGGGACCGGCTGCCCAGAGCCCCCCCTGGACTCAGCTTAGTTTGGACAACATGGGGGGGGGGGGGGGACAAAGACCGGAGCCCCTCCCAGCCTCACTTTCCTCCCGGGTGCCACCAGGGCCGCCCTGGCACTCTCAAGGGCACCAGGCCACCTGCCGCCAGGCAAGCCCAGACCTGTTGCCGGAAGCCAAACAGGGGAGAGGCCACTGAGCGCTGGTGGGAGGGGGGGTCTCTGCCGGGCACTCCTCCAGGCGGGCAGAGACAGAACCAGGGCCAGATTGGGCCTCATGCAGAGCCGGACGGACGGAGGTTCTGCAAGCAACGGGCGCAAGCAAGCAAGGAAGGAAGGGAGGCATGCAAGGCCAGCCTCAGGCACATGCAGCAGCGGGAAGGAAGCAGAGCTGGAAGACGAGGAGGCGGCGGAGGCTCCCTCCCCCCCCCCCCCCGCGACTCCCCGCTGAGGTTCGGAGCCAGGAGAAAGCAGGTAGGACCCCGCAGGCTGGAGACCAAAGGAGGGAGGGGAGGGGGGAATCAGAGGGCTTAGAAACGGTGCTAGGACTTTCTGCAGGGATGGGGGGGGGGGGCTGAAAAGCCTCAGCCTCTGCTTCTCCTCCGCTACTTAGAGCAGGGACCCCCCCAAAGGGCTCCTTCCCTTGCTGGACAGCATGAACAGAGCTCCAGTCCAATTCTCCTCTAAGGCCACCTTCACAGACCCCCTGCGGCCACATGCCCCGCAGCCCCCAGCCCAGCAGTGGGAAGCCTGCCCTCCCTGTTGCTCTTTGGGCAGAGCAGTGGCCGGAGACTCGGGGGGGGGGGGGTCCCCAAACCTGGCGGCTTTTAAGACTGCTGGACTTTAAATCCCAGGCAGCAATGGATTCTGTGGGTTGAGGTTCACAAGTGGAGAGACCCTTGTCCTAGAACAGTGTTTTTCAACCTTTTTTGTGCAAAGGCACACTTTTTTCATGAAAAAAATCACGAGGCACACCACCATTGGAAAATGTTAAAAAAATTTAACTCTGTGCCTATATTGACTATATATAAAGTGTTTTTCCCATGGCACACCTTACACTATGTCACGGCACACTAGTGTGCCACGGCACAGTGGTTGAAAAACACTGTCCTAGAAGACAGTTAAAGAGCCGAGGGGGGGGGGGAGATGGGGGTCTCGATCCCTACAGCAATTACCCGCAGCTGCCCTCTGACTCTGGGGAAATCTGCCCCCACAGCTGCAAAGAGGGGAAAGACCCTGCTGCTCTCCCAAACTGCTGTGGGGATTATCAGGGCAAAGGGGGCTGCCATGGCGCCCTTTCCCCTCCACTCACGGCCAGGTCAGGCGGGGTGGTGGTGGCAGGAGGGGGGGGGGGCATCTGGGTTTACAGCTTTCTTTGTGGCTGCCAGAAATCCCAAGTAAGCCGGTTGGAGAATTAGCCGCCTCTTTCCAGACACGGCTAAGCTGGTGATGGGACGTGTGTCCCAGGTGTCCCAGGGAGCCCGTCAGACCCCCCGGGTGCCCTAACCGGAACATCCATGCAAGGGGGACGCATGCGTGTGTGCAGCGGCTGAGGCCACGGCAGCCACAAGCGTGGCCTTTTGCACAACCGTTTCATGCGCAGGAGAAAAAAGAGACACCACCTTTTTAGGTTTCACTCCGCGCTGCATAGAAAGAGGACAAAAGGAGAGGTTAGATGGGGGGGAGGGGGGGTGGAAAGGTGTCCCAGGTGTTCCTGCTTTCAGGGCCTTTCAGGGCCTTTCTGGAAAGCAAAAGAAAAGCCTGTGTGCCCCCCCCCCCACCTCACGAAGGGCAGAATCGAAGCCCAGCAGGGAAAGGGGTGGGAGCTGAAGCCCCTTTGGCGCATGTGGTCCACCAATCCTTTCCAGGACCCTCATTCCACGCACACCACACGCACAGTTTGAGTGCAAGGAGGACACCCAATTGGTCTCCAGACAGGAGACTCAGAACGAAGCAAGGCCAGAAGACGCAGCCGTGTGATGGGCTGGGGTCCCCCCAACCCCCCCCCCAGCAACCTCTCCCCACCCCGTACAACCTGCAGCCCAGCAGGAGGAGGGCTTTGCGTGATTGTGGATTTCTTTGCAACGCACTTTCCTGAACCTCCCAGTTTTGCTCCAAAAGAAAGAAACGCCCAAAGGGCCAAAGATGAGGGGAAACTGCAGAAATCCTGATGGCTTTGTGGGAAATTATGTCAACGTTTTCTTTGAATGGACGCATAAAAATGCTTTTTGAAAGGACGATTCAGCCACGCAACATCCGGTTCCTCTGTTTGTCACCACCGGCCACGTTCATACTAGCAAACCCCATGGAGAGAGGAGAGGGGCCGCCTGCCCCATTGGCCCCTCCTATTCCTCCCCCGTGACTGCAGGACGCTCCCCAAAGGGAATTCTTGCCCAGGGAGTCCATGGTGGGAAGCAGAGCCTGTGCCCAGCCCAGCCCAGGAGGACACAAGCCATGTGCTTAAGTGACAGCAGCTGCTCCCGGAGAGCCCAGGGGAGACGGCCACAGCTGTCCTCCCTTCTGGGAAACCTCTCTTTCCAAGCTCCCCACCCGACTCCCAACGGAGCTGCCTGCCGCTTCAGACTGGGAGCCCCCCCCCCCCCGCCCAGGCCGTGATTTGCCCCTCCAGTTCAGGGCAGGGGAAAGAGAGCTCCGGCCCCAACCCTCGCCCGGTGTGGGGAGGCGCCAAAGGCTCCTGTTATTGGGGGAGACCTGGGCAGGCACCCAAGGTTGACGGGCTCTGACCGTGAACAGCGCAGGAGCCAGGACAACATGTGGCGGTCAGAGGGATCCCACCATTCAGGATCTCAGCCACTGCCTGACATTCCTGCAGGGCGGACAGGAAGCTGGTCCCTTCCCTTCCGCAGCCCTGATCTGGGCCCAGTGCATTCCGAGGGGGACCGGTGGGAGCAGGGGGGCAAGAGCTTCGGGACTGAGGGGGCTTAAGGAAGGGCAAAGTCCTGGCCGGAGCAGAGAGGGCTAAGAGAACCAAGAGGAAAGGCCCCTGAGGAGGGGCTGCAGAAGTCGTGGGGGGTGGGGGGAACCAGCTCCGAAGAAGGCCCAGAGGAGCAGCTGCCTCCCTGCAGCACTCAACGGAGAGAACCAGCCTGGCCGGAGGACGGGCTGGATGGAGGACCACAGGGAGAGGCCATCCGATGGACAGAAGGAGCAAAGAGCTGAGCCGGATCTCGAGACGGAGAAAGCCATAAAAACAGAAAAGCAGAAGAAAAACCCTCCCAAAGGCCGAATTCTTTTCCGTGGCCACAGAATCAGAAGAGGTTAGCAGGGAAGAGCCTGGGGCGCGAACGGAGCCCTCCGGGAGGCTTCATTCAGGGAGACCCGGAGGGAGGAGCCCCTCTTGGTCGGCACAGGAAGACGGGCGACCCAGAAGGGCTTCGCTTCCAGCTCTTGGGGAGGGGCCTTCCGGATTCCCAGTCCTTTTCATCAGGGGCTGATGGGGAACCAGCTGAGCACACAGGGCAGAGGTGTTGTTTTAGGTGGTTACGAAAAGGGTCAGGAGGGGGTGAAGGTTGTCTTATGTAAAGCAGGCACCCCCCTCCCCAAATGATACGCAGTGGGCTCCATTGAGCAATCTCTCGTGGGAAAGGGGCCTTTTCCTTCGCAAGGAACCTCAGGCGGGCACAGAGGGCATCAAATGACGACAGAAAGAAACTACTCACCAGTTTGCTGGTCTTGGGCCCTTCAGAAGAATCTGGAGGAGAATCAAAACAAGGACATTTTGACAGTGATTCCACTGGGGGAGGTTTTCCATAGGCCCCCCAAGGCTGCCCCTCAGGAGCTTCTGGGGGATTCCCTGGGCCCCTTTGGAAAAAAGAGCTCTGAAGGGGGAAGCCCCGAATCCCGCATGCTGCCCACTCTAGACGTGGCCCCCGGGGGCCCTGGCAGGGACTGGCGGAAGGCTCCCACCAGAAGGTGCGCCCAGTCTGTTTGTGGCTTCAGAAGTCCGGGGAGCTTTTTGTTCCACCGCTGTCCTATTATTAGCGTTTCATACGATACTTTTTTTGCACGTTATTTCTTTGATTTATTGTGATTCCTTGTTTCCTCATCCTCCAGAGTTGGGATTCAGCTGCCTGCATAGGGCTCTCTCCCTCCCCCCATTTTTCCTTACCAAACCCCCCCCCCTCCCGGCCCTGCTGCTGACTGGCATCACTAGCTGCGAGGCAGCAACCAGTCAACCTGCAGGGCGGAGAGACCGATATTTGCAGTGCAGCTACCATGAAGACTCTCTCTGGCTTCAGCTGCTCCTGGCCTGGCCTGAATGTCCAGCTGGAAGAAACGCAGGCCGAACCACAACCGGAATATAATCTAACGGTTGGGTTGGCAATATATCAATCATGTAACAATGCTGTACCTGTTTCTTTAAATCATGCTGTAAATGTGATTGGTTGCTGTTTCCTCAATCGGCCATAAGAGGGAGCCAGAATCACTGTTAGATGCTGATCTGATCTGAGTGTTTGGAAGCTGGCTGTTAGAAGTGCCGTATTGTGATCAGCGTGAGCTATTGTGAGTTTTGCAACTGCTAGCAAACTTTGTGTACCGGACTGTTTGTATGATTATGGACTATGTTATTTGGATTATCCCTTAACTGAAAGACGTTGATGACTGACTGTCTTATCCGTGTATGACTTGGACTGTTTGATGGGCTCTAATACCTCTATTTCCACGACAGTGAAAGCCTATTGAAACTGCAGTGTCTCTGTATGCTGGTTTGTGTGTTCTCCAACGCAACTCTCACAACGCTTCTCTGAACGCACTCGCTCTCCCAACGGGGAGCTTACCTAACAAAGGGCCCAGCAAGGAAGAGAGCAAGGGAAGCTCTGCTGCCTGCACTCCAGGCTCCACGTTGGGGGCCGGCTGGGAGGTGGGCAGGGGGTCCTTCCTCTGAGCGCTTGGGCACCCGCAGTGATCCATCCAAGACCTGGGATCCAGCTCTCCTTCTCTGGCAGTTGGAGCCCCTGTGCAGCTCTCGGGGACCCCTGCAGCCCACCCTCCGCTAATGGCAGCTGGGGAAGCCCCAGCCGGCCGGAGGAGAGGAGGCCAGCAGAGCCCTGGCAGAGCCTGCGGGAGCTGCGTTGTCTGTGGCAGTTTCCAGGGAAACCTTCCAGCAGAGAGCGATCGTCAGGGAGGCCGGAGCTCCTGCTAAACCAAAGGCTGCTTGGAGGCCGCTTCCCTGCCGCCTCCTTTCTGGCATGCCGGCTCCTCTCTAGTCACCCTCCTTAATGGCCACCTCACCTTCCGCTCCACGCCTGAAAGTCACCTGCTTTCTCAGGCCAGAAGTGGGCCCCTCCCACGATCCTTTCCTTGGCCCCAACCCCACGGGTGGCCCTGGGGGATCCCGGCTCCACCAGCCCAGGCTCCCCTAGGACCGGCAGGAAGGGCTTTGGCATGCAGCCCTGGCTAGCAAGGGCAGCAAGCTCCCCCGTGAGCCAGGATGCGTGAGCCTCTGGGGGCTTCTGGAATGCCCCCACAAGTCACCTGCCCTGAAGGGCAGCCCTCGTGGCCAGAACCTTTGTGGGCTCTCCTCCACGGCTCCTCTTGGAAGGCAAGACACCGCTGCCCAGAGAGGGGCAAGGGGCCATCTTCTCGGAAGGGGTCTGGCCCCATTTCATGGGGGTTTTGCTCTTTGAATCTGTGCTGGCCACCTCTTTTATTCCTAGGTAAATTGCTTCGAGACTCAGAATCCTGGCATACAGGAGGGGCAGCCACCCAAGGTTCCCAAAGGAAGAGATCAACCTGCTAGGGCAGTGGGGACATTTTCCTTCATAAATGGCCAATGTAAACAGGCAGGGGAGGCCCCCAGCTGATGCCGAAAAAGCCGAAGAGCCTACCTCTCTTGGGGACCCTTGATGCCGAAGCCTCTGGGGTTTCTGGGGAGGTGGTGTCTGCGCCATCCTCAAACACCTGGATCTAAAGAGAAAGGAAAGGTGGTGACCAAAACGGTTCCTCTTCCGTCTCCTTCCTTCCGGCTTCTCCCGGCCTCAACGCAGCAAAAAAAAAGGCTTCCCCTGCACAGCGCTGCGTCCACCCGCACGGTCAGGGTTCTGCCCTCCGTCCTTTACCAACCCAGAGTTTCAAAGGGGTTTCATGTCCTACTTGAGCTCCAGGAAGAGGCCACTCAGGGGCCCTGGCAGATCCCCAAGGGATCTTGAAGGCCCAAGTGGGAAATGCTGGGCTTCCCCCGTCAACCACGTGTTCTGCAGCCGATGAGGAGATCGGCATTGTGGGAGCCAGTCTTTGCCTAAGAGCTGCTGGTTGCTAACCTGGGACTAACTGCGGTTCCTTCAGCAGCCCTGTGAACTCCTGCACATCGCCTCATTCGGAGCCTTTTAGAGCCGACAGCCCACCCGCCACGCATTTCATGCCACAAGTCCTCGGACCCCCAGGGGAGATGCAGGGGAAAGCAAGGCCGTCGGAGACCCACGGGAGGAGGTTGTATGATTCACAGAGGGCCCCTTGAGGATTCCAAGCAACCCCTTCTCCACTCCAGACTCCGGGATTCGCACCACCCCGGCTGCCCCTTCCAAAGCTGGCATCTCTTGAGGAATGCGGCCCAGCCAGAGTGTTGGGTGAAGCTGGGGAGGAGCTCCAGCGGGAGAACAGCTGGAGGAAACTGCTCTGTCTGCCTGGGCACAGAGGCTCAGCCAGGAGAGAGGGAGGTCTCCGGGAGCCACACCCTTCTGGACAAAGTGCAGGGAAGTCCTGGGGCCCTGAACCATGGACCGGAGGCCGCTTGGAGCTTGGGACCGAAAGGCATCAGGAGCAAAGGCGGGACACCAAAGGGAAGCCACAGACCCCTAAGCCAGCATTACGTTTAGGAATGCAGCAGCCAAGGAAGGAATTAAAAATAATGTTATGTATTGTCCTATGACCAGCACCTTTATTTTCAATTGATATTTACCTTTATTTATTCATTTATAACCTGCCTTTACTATTTTTTGAGAAACAACTCAAGGTGGCAAAGCTAACACTCCTTCCTCCTGCTCCATTCCCCATGACAACAGCCCCGTGGCTGAGCTGAGCGAGGAGGACTGGCCCCAAGTCTCCCAGCCGGCCTTCAGGCCTCAGGTAGGACTAGCCAGCTGAACCAACTAGGCCAAGCTTAAAGGCATCTGGATTGAAAAGCAGCATAAAAATCAAAATCCAAAATCCTTCTAAGAGTTCCAACAAGCATGACATCATGCCTGCGTAGATGTCAAAATTTAGGCAGGTGGGTGGGTAGGTAGGTAGATAATCATCAGGTTCTTCCTGTGCCAAGAGCCAGGGAAGAGAGCGGCATGAGTGGTTAAAGGAAGGCCTTGAATTCTGCCCCTCCTCCCCGTGTTTTCCTCAGGCCCCTTAAAGCAAGCCAAGACCCAAAGGGGTTTCCCCCCCCTTTACTCCCTCCCTTTTCCTTCGGGGGGGGGAGCTGCTGTTGATGGAGGGAGGGAGCAGTTGGGGCCCCACCAGCAGAGGCTCACCTGTGACTGTCGCACGAAGATGCCGTGGTTCTCCTCGCACGTGAAGTACCGCCTGCCCTGCACCGTCCCATCATTTTTGCCTTTGGCTTCGTCCAGGATGACGCCGACCCATTTCCCTGTGGCAAAGAGGGTGGCCCCCACGTACGCCACCGTCCCACGGTGGCCCTTGCCTATCACTTCCACTCGGGAACCCACTTTCAGGGGCTTGCCGCCCACTTCCGCGCTCATCCTGGCACCGGCGCTGGAGACCTAGAAGGGGCAGCAGAAGAAGGAAAAGGGTGGCCATTTGTGCCTTTGCTGCTCGTGGATTTCCAGACCAGCCTTCCGGCCGGAGCTCAAGGCAGCCCATATGGCTCTCTCTCCTCATTTGCTCCCAACAACGATCCTGCGGAGTAGGGTGGGCCGAAGGTCAGTAACTGGCCCCAAGTCACCAGAGAACTACCATGCTGGCGTGGGGGTGGGGACTAGAACCTGGGCCTCCCAGCCCAACAACCGCTAACCGAGATGCCAAGCAGTGAAGGCCTTCCAGCCACATGGAGGCCAAGAGCCAGCTGGAGTCCCGGGGGAAGCCGGAAGCCCAACCACTGCCCACTCGGGTGAAAGCTCTGAGCCTCCTTCTGGGGCCTCCTCAGGACCTCTCCCAGAGCGACTCCTCTGCCACTGACGCTGGCCCTGCCCTCTTGGGCCCTGACGGGGGGCCTCCGCAGGAGAGGCCTCCAGACCGCCTGGATCTGCACTGCCTCTACTTCAAAGGGCTGGGGGCCCCCAAAGTGCTCCAGGAAGGGGGCCAGCCGGCCTGACTCCAGAGTCCAGGGAGCCTCTCTGGGCAAACTCCCATGTAAGCTTGAGAACCCGGCCTGGTCTGGACCAGGAGCGGCCCCGGCATCAGTCCTGCCCCACCCAGGGGTAGCCCGGGCACCCAACCCTGTGAGGAGCCTCCGTTGCCCAGCGAAGAGGCAGAACGGCTTCCCAGCACCACAAACGCCTCCCCGCAATCAGAGATGGGGAAACGCGTGGCCCAGAGAAGCTCCCCCCAATCGGTTCCCTCGGCTACGTTCCTGAGGGTGTCACGGAAAAGGGAGGAAGACCCCTGTCTGGGATCAAGAGCCCCCAAGGATGCCTGGCACTGCCTGGCCCTCGGGAGAAGCCTTCTCCTAGGCCCCACAGACACCGAGGCTGCCCTTCTTTGAGAGCCCCCAAGCCTTCCGGAGGCTCTGCCTGTGCCTGGCAGTCGACGCCTGCCTCTCCTGCCTCCAAGGCCTCTCAATCCAAACGGCCCCAAAGGGAACCAGCCAGATCAGGGAGGGAGGGAGGGAGGGAGGGACCTCAGGGGAGCCTTTTGGCATATGGGCAGCTTGGCAGGACAGAATGGGTGCCAGTTGACTGACAGTTAAGGTTATTATCTGTATTCTGCTCTTATTGATTTCATTATTCATTTATGTAGTTAACAGTCTTATATGGCCGCTCATCGGATAAAACACAACTCTGCGCAACAGCAATAAAAACCAAACACCTGGTGGTCCCTGACCAGCCATCCCCCGTCTGCCCAACAGCAGCCAAACCCTCGGGGCCCAGCCACACCCCTCCCAGGGCCTGGGGGAAGAGCAGCCGTTGCACCGGGGGAGGGCTGGACCCCGGGCGTCCCACAAAACGGGGCCGTGATGGGGAGGAGGTAGAAGGTAGGCTCTGACTAACCCATCCGCCCCCTCCAAGATGCTGACCGACAGGGCCCGTCGTCCATGTGGTTGGGGCAGCCACTTCCTGTCAGGGTCAGAAGGTTCCTGGACCGATGCCACGAAAGGCTTTCAAGGAGACAACCAACACCGTGAATTGGAACGGGAAGCAAACTGGCAACTGGGGGTGTAACTGCCCTGCAGCTCAGTTGTGTAGCAGCTGAAGCCTCCAGATACTCTTCCAGGGTGGCCCCACGTGGAGCGCGTTGCAATACTCCAACCGGGAGATGGCCGGAGGGACCGAGCACAGGAAAGGGAGCAACTGGTGCACAAGACAAAGCTGCACAAGGGCTCTCCCAGCCGCAACTGCCACCCGCTCATCAAGCAGGGGTTGCCAGTCCAGCATTGCACAGGGGGCCCAGAACCCAAGTCGTTGGCTCTGGGTGCCGTTACATTCTGGAGAGTTAAAGTTTCTGGGTGCCTTCAAGGGCAGCCCAGCACCCTCTGGGCCTTTTGAAGCTGTCATTGGCCGATGCCCAGAGCAGGCGCCGCTTCGCCTGCCCTGAGGCCCCCGGAGGGCTTCAGGACAAAGGTCCCCCGGCCGTGGTCATGCCCAGGACGGCTTGCCTTGTTCAGACTGGAGAGAACAGCCGGTCCCAAGAGCCCACTGCCTCTGCAGAAGCTTTTGGCTGAGGTTCACCCGGAAGGGATGGAACCAGGCAAAAGCAGGTGGCCGGGCGATGCCAGGAGGGCGGAGGAAGAAGCACCTTTCACCACCCTTGTTGCCAAAAGGCGGCCCTTGATACGGGCTCTGCCTTCCTGCAGCAGCACTTGGGGCATCTCTCAGGCCACTTCCGCTCCTGGAGCTGAGCCAGAGCCCGGGGCCCCAACTGCCACCCAATCCGAGGCCGCTGTCCCTGCTTCTTCCAAGCAGCAGCTCAGGCCGCTTCCAGTGAGATGTGCTGCCCAGAGCCCCCCCAGCTCCCTCTGGAGCGCCATGGAGGCCCATCGGGGTCCTCCCTTCCTTCTGCCGGCAGGGCCACAGGAAGGGACTGAGGACAAGGTCTCCCCATTCCAGAGCCCCCTGCCACCCTATCCCAAGACAAGCCCCAGCTGCAGCGAACGCGACCAGCCTGGCAGAGTCCCAAAGGCCTCCCCAGGCAGATCTCCAGCCGCTCCATCTCGAAGCAGGAGGAGCTCCAGGAGGGAGGAGGCCGGGCGGCTGGCCTTCCCCACCTTCAGGAAGTGCTTGGCCACTGCAGGCCTCAATCTGAGCTTACACCCACATCCGGCCAGGCTCCCTCATTCCCTGCCAGCATCACTCCAGGTGTCTCTGCCCCCACCTCACCTTCCAGAATAGCAACACCCGCCCAGCCGGCAGCTGAAAGAAGGCGAAGCTCACAGCATCCCAATCTCTCTACAAAATTAACATTCAATAAAGCCCACCAGAAAAACATCCCCAAAAGTGAATGCCCCACTAATTAGGAACTGGCAAAGTGAACGAAGCAGACCCTGAGGCTCGACTCCCAGTGGAAGCCTGAGAGAAACCCCGGCTGCCCCCTGCCCAGAGCCCCCTTTCCTTCCTTCCCCTGGAGCAGAAACGCTCCTCTCTCTCCTGCCTCGCCTGAAAGCCCCCCGCCAATTGGGCCTTTGACCAGCCTAACAAATCTCTTCCCTTCCTACACCCCAAGGCCAGAAAAACCTCCGACTGCAGCCATGCTGGGGGAGAAGAGGGCCTCCTGGGCCAAAGCCCTGAGCCCGGCCTCCGAGGAGACCCCTGCGCTCTCCCATTGAAGCCATCCAGGAAGACCAGGGCTCCCCCAAGGACAGAAGACTGGATGGGAGCCGGCGTCCCTGCGGCAAGGCGGCTTCCAGGCAGAGGAACCAAAGGGGCTTCCAAGCAGATAAAGGGATCGAAGCCAAAACCTCCAGCATCCAAACTGAGGTTTGACAAAAGCCCCAAAGTGTCTGGAGGAGGAGCTGACACGGCAGCCGAGGAGAGGAGAGGAAGTGGGGGGGGGACCTTAGAGGCTCTGCATGGACGAGGGGCTGATTTAAGGCCAGCCCAGAGTAACCACCCCCCCTCCTTTCCTGGCGACTTCAAACCTCTCAGCCCCAGAGGGCCTGCCTTGTCTGGGCATTCAGGTCAAAGCCCCCCCCCCCACCCCTGGCCTTCTCCTGAGTCACTCCCCAAATCCTCCCCCTCCCAGAGCCAAGACCTCCCTTCCTTCCTTCATCTCCACTCAGGCATTTTCAGCCGGAGGTAACGGGAGGAGGAGGAGGAGGATTGGGCTGCTCTAACAAGGGTTTTTATTCTCTGCTGTGAGTAACAGGACTGAGAGCCAAAAGCCAAGTGGGCGTAAGGGGAGGAATGAGGGGCAAGCAGGCATGTGGGCACCAGCCTTGACTTGAGCCCAGCAGGCCCCCCCTCCCATCCTCCCTGCTTCCTGCAGCCCCCTTTCCCCCCAGAGGACAAGCTGAAGGATCAGAAAGGCGGGATGTCAATCGTGAAAACAAACCAAGCCAGCCAGTCTCAGGTGCCCCCAAGGACGGAGACCAATTCTGCAACCACCACCATAAAGGGACCGTCTCAGCTGTGGCGTTAGCCTGGCCGAGCCACAAAGTCCCATCCCTTCCTCCTTGGGAGGCCCAAACAAAGGAGCTGCAGCTACCGGCTACCATCTCTATGGACCTTTCTAAATCCAGATGCCAGCTCAGCCTCCGGTGCCCAGTCCCACAATCTCCCTGTCGTCTGAAAGAAACGGCAAAGAAAACCACCGAGCAACAGGCACCACCCTGCCCTTCCCCAGTGGTCCCCCACCCTCTAGCACAGCTGCCCACATCTTCTGGAAAAGCACCTGCACCACCCAAAGGTTTCCTCACCCCGAATCAAAGGACTGGGCAGGGGCCGCTTCCCAACCTCTCTGGGGATGCTGCCAAGGAGAGACCTCGGGCTCTCCCGCCTGAGAAACCCCTCTCCACCCCCAGGCTAAGGCATTAAGGCCGCCTCCAGGCCTGGACAATGGCTAAAGGACGGACACCTCCGGGAGGCTGAGCGCATTTTGCATTCGAATGTCAGAGCGCTTCCCCTGGCCTCCATTAATCAGGCCGTGTGGCTGCAGGAGTCGCAGGGGCAAGGAAGGCACAGCTGGGAAGCCTGGGAAGGTCGGTCCTCTTCAAACCGCTTGGGGTTCCAGGCTTTGCGCCAGAGAAGGAAGGGGGTGCTGCTCCCAAGTCCCCGGAGCTCAAAGCACATTGCCACGCCACCCCTCGGACGGAGAAAAGAATCGGAAGGAAATGGCCAAAGCCCCCAAGGGGAGGGGGCCCCTGGGCCTGCAGGGGACACCCAGGCCACCGTGAGTGGGCAGTCTGGGCTTTCAGGGACCGTCCAGGGCCCTCCCGGTTTCAGTGGAGGGGCAGAGCAAGAAGGGGCAAAGGGTGGGGAGGGTGAAGCGGGGGCCCCAGGTGCCCAGCTGACTGCCAAGAAAGCCAGTGGCAAATCCCAACTGCAGAGGCTTTTCCCACCTCCCTCCCCCTCCGGACACACAAAGCCAGGCCGGGGGCAGAGAAAACATGGTACCTTCCTCCTCCTCCTCCTCCTCCTCCTCCTCTCTCGCTCTCCTCACCCCCCAACTGCTGGTGCTCCTCTCCTGCCTGGAGAGCCACCCGGTACACAGCAGGAGCCCACGGCTGCCCAGTCCTGGGCCCCTTGTGGTCACTCACCTGGCCATGGGGGTTTCGCTTGACCTGGGCCATGCTGATGCTTTTTCCTGCCAATCTTCCTCCAGAAAGGCTGGCTCAGCTCATAGCCGGGTTCGATAATCTGGCAGGATGCTGCCCTCAGGGCAGAGGGGAAGGGAGCATCCCTGGGCACCGGGTGAAGTCCCCGGGGAGGCCGAGGCAGAAGAGGCCTTTTTGTGGGAGAGGCCCCTGAGCCTCACACACACAATCCTGCCCAGCTGATGGAGACACACTCTGCGCTAGTGCTGCTCCAGACTCTTGTCACAGGAACTGCCAGCCCACTGGGTCCTAATGCTAGATTGTTCCGCCCTGAGACCCACAAAAGCCATGAAGGCAGGAGGCTTGGTAAGGCAGGGCAGGGACCCAGAGAGCCCCCAGCTCTGGGACTGACCCAAAGGGCGGCCCAGAGCAGGAACTGGCAGCCCCAGCTCAGCTGCAGGAGGCTCCCTCCACCCCAGAGAACCAGGATGACAAAAACACCAGGCCCAGGTCTACGGCTCTCAGCCCCCCCTCTTCATGGGAACAACACACACACACGGACACACACGGACACACACACACACACGGACACAGCCCGCCTCCCTTTTGACCAGCAGGGCATTGATATTTCTTGCTCTCTCCTGGGCTCCTCCCAGCAGACCAAAAGGGACTGTCCGAATGGCAAAGGCCCAAGCCCCCCCAGAGGCTGCCCTGGCCTGGAGGCCTGCAAGGCCAGGCTGGCTTTAGTCCAAAGACCCCACCAGCCTCCCACCATAATCTCCCACTGGATGGAGCAACAGGGGAAGGACACCTTGACCCCCAGGCCCCTCTGGGAAACCCCCAGCATGTCTGGACTCCTCCCCCTCCCCAACTGAGCTGGGCTCCCTCAAAGGGCACCCAGGGAAGCCAAGAGAGAACAGATGCCATCAGGTCCCCCCCTGGCTTCCCGAGAGGCTTCTCAGACTCTCCCCAGCATCGAGTCTTGAAGTGGGATCCTCTGAGATGAACAAGGTCCTTCTCCCTCTGCCTCTCTTATGCGACAATGGATCCACGACTCCGTCCAAGAGTAGGTTGCATTCAGATTGAGAGTGTGGGCGTAACGGATCTTCTCCAAAATGCCTGCACTGTCCACCACTTCCTCAAGCCCTGTGTAGGATCCCTCTGGGCCCACCGAGCACTTTCCCCTCTGCAAGCGACACACAAGGATCCCTCTGGCCGCTCCAGGGCTCCTCCTGGCCAACCTCCAGATGGGCAATGGTCAGCAGACCCCCCCCAGCCCGGGGCTCCACAAGCCAAAAGCTGTTCCGTTCATTGGAAGGGAGGCTCAGCACGGCCCCCATGACAAGAAACATTCACGCCAGCAAAAGTCTACGTGGTTTTTCTTTGGGAATCCTTCACGTACATCCTTCAGGGTGCCAAGGGGGCTAAAATAAGCCCCTGATGAGCCAAAAGCGTCATGCCAAGGGTGGGACTGGAAATACAAGGACGGGAGGCCACCAGGAAAGCTTCCCTGGCTGCCTCTGCGGTCACACCGCAAAACTCCGTACGCCGACCAATGGGAGCCTGCCATTGTCCGCCTCGCCCTGCTTCCCCCACGAGCTTTTACAACACTGAGCGGAAGGGAAAAGGAGGCAGAAACTGGAAACAGCAAAAAGGCAAAATCTGGCAAAGCTTAGCAGAATCAACACAAGCTGAGCAGAGAAAAATATCAGGATTTGGTCCTAGCTAATGCAACCGTTTTGGCAAAGTAAAAAAACAGAGCTTTGCCCAGGAAGCTATTCACATCTACGCCCAGGAAAGAGACGCCAGCTCCTCCGCCAGTTCTGCCAAAAAGCCCCAAGTAGAGAGGCCCTCCTCACAGGGGCTCTGGAGTGGCCACAGGTGCAGGAGACACGTGACCCAAGAGTCACAGGACGTCCCACCCGAGGCTCATGGCCAACGCATTGGTCCCCTCCCCCAACCGCAGGTATTACGTGGCCAACAGCCAAGTTTCAATGGTGCAATTGTGGGCCAGGCTCCCCTTATCCAACAAGGTCTGGATAGAATCAGCCCCCGGCTCTATTTGGTGACATCAGGGCCCTGGGTAGCCTCCAAGGAAGGCCCACTGGAGCCCTTCCCCACCCCCATCTCTACTAGGTAAACCCAGGAGAAAAATGGGTGCACGAAGGAAGGTGCATTTCTAGGTGAGACAGGCAGCATACAAATCTGATAAAATAAATAAGATTCCCTGATCCTCTCCAGCATTTTGTCCTTCAGCCCAAAGGAGACTCTGCCTTGGATGCCAAGAGCCCCCTCAGCTGCCCAGTCTATCTTCATCTTTGCAATTGACACTGTTTTTAATTATCATTATGCACGACTGAGAATGGTTTGACTGCAGCAGTTTACAAAATTAATTCACGAATGACCCACCTCCACGCTCCTAAATCAGGAGAGGTCAAGACGAAGGGATCACCCATCCATGCAGAGTCCAGTACAGGCATTGCAGCATATATAAGTAACTCCCCTCTGTGCCTGTGTGAAAAATGAATTCGCTTCCATTTCACTTGCAGGCTTTTTCTGGAGAAACTTTATTTTCAGAATTCTGACCTTGCAGAAGGCTGGGGAGGGATTTAATAGACCAACTGTTCCTAGAACTGAATAACTTTGCACCATGATACCCAAGAAGTCATCGCATCTCACAGGAAACCTTCAGGCCAAAATCTTTCTGGATTCAGTTAAGTCTTCCTCTCTGAATAACTGGCTACTCTGAGGAACCGCTAGGACTTTCACTTGTTAGCACAATGACATCGTCCATCTCAGGTGATCCAAAACAGGATGGCAAAGGAGACACCACAAATAATTGAATCGAGCCAGGAGATTAATAGACCAAATACAGAAAAGATTTAAGAAAAAAGAAATGCCGAAAAGACATCTGGGGAGAGGCTGGCAGCTGGCTGGACAAAAAGCCTCCTCTATTCCTGGCCTTGGCCAGATCCAGCCCGCCATCAGAGCCACCAGGGAGCAGAGGGCACGGCCTGCTGAAGGCCTCGCCACCGGAGCACCTCTTAAGAGAGGCAGACCGCCAGGGGAGTGGTCAACTACCTTCGGCCAGGCATCTCTCAGGTCTATAGGCCCTGAGATACTTCGCTTGGTAACCAGAGGAAGAAGGAATGCCCTACCGAAGACAGCTCTGCAAAGGGAAAGCAACGGGCACGGAGGGATGAAGAGCCAGTGAGGAGAACCTCTCTGGACAAGTAGACCACCACCCATGCGTGTGGGTTGAGATCACCCACAAATGCTACCGACAGCTGCTCCTTGTGAAGAGACTGCAGGATGAAGGGTCTCCAAAGAAGAAAGAGCCTTCTTGCTCAATCCACGGATAGCACCTTCAAAGGGTTCATATATTTCCTTTTATAATCACTTCTAGAAAGAACGGTCAATTGCTTTTCAGCCATTAGGAGCCTTTGGACAGACAAGTTGGCTTAAGCTTCCTCCAACTGAAGGTAAGTTTTAGCTACAAGTTTAAGAAAAAAATGGAGTAAACAGCAAAAGGGTGATTAAAACTTTTGATTTTAAAAAGTTACAGAGAGACTAAGCATCCAAATAAATGTGAAATATTGGCGGTGCAGATAGTTCTTGGGCCCCTAAGGTGGCCTCGGTTCCATTGCTCTTTCACCCAGCTGTGTTGGTTGCAGGTTTGCTTCCAGGTACAATTCAAGGGGTGGCTTACGGCCTTTGAAGCCCTGTGCTGGCAGAGGGTGCCCTGTGCTGCAGACTCCCTTGGCCAAGGAATTCCAGGTGGCAGGACAAAAGGTTTCCTTCTGCCAGGGTTCCTGCCCTTTGGAACATCCCCTCCTCCACCCCACCCCCCACCAGGGGTACTTGAGGCTCTTAGGGAATTGTATCCCAGGCACACAATGGTGCAAAGGGGAGATCTGCACCCACCCAGCTGACCTTCCGTAAGGGCCCGAGGACCTGCTTCTGCCAGTTGGCCTGGGGCCCAAGGGGGGGGGGGTGAACCCTTCTGGAGGCAGCTATTGGATTAAGAAAAGCACCTCCCCCTCTCCATGTGCTTCCCCTCCTCCGCATCTTTTAACCGCACTTGGTTTATGGTTGTTATTTGTTGTTTTATCATTTTAATGTCTACCACTTTTAATGCTTGTAGGCCTCCCAGAGTTACCTCTAGATGAGATGAGCAGCATATACAGAAATACATACATAAAAGAAGTTCTAAAGAATCCTTCCTGTGGGAAATGTTTTTGTTTTGAATTTTAAAATATGAGATTTTTAAAAAATGGCCACTAGAGGGAACCAGAGGGAAGTAAATACTGCAATTAAAGGGGAAGAGCACATAAATTCCCCTTATATTGGAAGGACATTTTTTGAACAACAATGGACTGGGGAGTTAATTTTAATAGTGTCACCTGCACAGAGATCGTTTGTAAAAGATGTTCTGGAAGAGGAACAAGTTTTACCTAACAAGACTGAACTGAACATGGATTTACAAGTGACAATCTGCAAGAATGAGAGGGAAAAGGACAGTTACAAAGAAACGGCTTGAAGGGTGTTCTCATTAACAACTTTCTCAAAATTGGTGCTCAAAAGCTTTTCTATGTTAATCCCTTCAATTCCTGCTGAGGAAAAATTATTTGTCATCCAAGATTTTACCAGCTAACAATCCATCGATCCTCCCGAGGGCCCTTCTGCCGAGCCCTCCAGGGTCCCTCCACGGGGGGCCCAGCAGCCGGTTCGCCTTCCAGCCTCCCAGCTTTTCCCCAAAGGGAAACGGGAGCCCACCAGGCATTAGGACCCTGAAGGCGTTCAAGAGTGGGCATCTGCGCACTGGCAGATGCCACCATTTCACGTCTTGGGCAGCAGGTGAGCCCCCTTCTCCAGGGAGGAGAGCAGGGCGGCTGCGGCAGCACAAAGGGGGCCCTGGCGGAAGGGGGGGGCTGGCCGCCATCCTTCGCCCCTTTTTCTGTCTTGTTTTTCCAGCAACCGCTGGAGCAACGGAGGGGCAGACCGAGACAGCAGCGGAGGATGGGCTTCGCTGAAGGGTAACCATAGCAACGCCGAGAGCGCCGAGGAGGAGGCTGGCTGGTAACCAGGTGAGCTGCTTCTGGTGCAGGGTGGGGGGTCCCGTGCAGCTCAGCCGGCCAGCCCCGCTCCTTCCCGGGGGGTGGGGTGGGGGGTGTCTATGGCTTCCTTCCCTAGAGGCAGCCCCAGAGACCCCCAGACCTGCTTCCCAGGATCTGATCCCCTCCCTTCTTCCAGCCCTGCCATCCCCTCTTCTCCACCTTCCCTGCCTTTCCCTCGCTCCTCCTCCTCCGTGGGTTTTCACCCAAGAGCAACACAGCTGGATTGAAAGCGTCCAAAGGAAACAGCCCCTCCCTTCCATCCAGTTCGCCTCCGGCTGCCTCAGGCTAGATCCCCCCCCCCTGGTCCCCAGCCCCAGAGCCACTGTGACAGGGCTGTGTGTGTCAAACTCGGTTTCACTGAGGGCTGCATCACAGTTGTGCTTGATGTCAGGGGTGTGGGGCGTGGCCAGGGTGGGCGTGGCCAGCTTGACGTGTCACTCGTGTCTGGGGCGCCTGTGGTGGCCTCAGAGCTCTGCTTGCACAAATGGCCTCCCGGCCCCCGTTTCCAGCCGTCAGGGCCTCCTGCAACCGTCTGCCACAAAAATGGAGCTGAGGAGGGCCGCAGAGGCGTCGCGGCTGGTCCTTCGCTGTTTCCCGTGGGCCAGATCTAAGCACCCAGTGGGCCAAATCCTTGAGTTTGAGACCCCTGCACTGTGGCTACTTGAGAGGCTGGGAAGCCACCAAGCCTACCTGGGGGGGAGGGGCCAAGACTGGGGAAGGCCACTGGCTGTCACAAGGCAGCCCCATTCACGGAGACCGTTGCTCCCCAGGAGCACCTTGTCCAGCTGTGACCGTTAGAGGAGCTTTCTGGATAAGAGTGAATCCCCTTTTGACCAGATATGCTAAAAAAAAAGAAAAGCTGCAGCAGGGCATCTGAAGACGCCTTCCCTGCTGCCTCTAACTATAAAGAAAGGTCTCCTCTGAACCGGGAGGGCCCCATCCTGGAGGAAAACTTCCTCCGAAGGCCATGGGCCAAAGGGGTGCCACAGGGTCCCTGCTCCTTCTCTCGGCCTAAATATACTGCCCATCAATGCCTGCAGAACAGTTCAGGACTGGCCGTGTAGGAATCCACAGCCATGGAGGCTTATCCAGAAGTCATACCTTCACATGACCAGAGCTCTTTTTATTTATATCCAAGAGAGATTGTCCCGGATGGAGTATTAAGTATCAGGATGCAACCACAGCAATCACCAACCAGAACAGGGGGAGGGATGGTGGCATGGAAGCCCACTCCTCTTTCCCAAGGAATCTGTAGCTGCAGAGGCATTCCAAGGAAGGGAAGGGGCTACTTTTACATTAGGTTAGTGTGTGTTTTATAACCCTTTATTAGTTTTACAAATAACTCAAGGCAGCAGACAAATCCAACACACCTCTCTCCTCCTACTGTCCTCACAACCACAACCCTACGAGGCGGTGGCTGGGAGGGAGGGAGGGGGTGGGAGAGAGAGACTGGCCCAAAATCACTTAGTTGGCTTTCATGGTTAAGGCATAACTTTCTAACCTGGTGCCTTAACCACTAGACCAAGGGTGTCAAACCTGATTTCATTGAGGGCTGCATCAGGGTTGTGATGGGGGTGGGGGGTGGCATGGCTAGCTTGACATCACTCCTGTCTGGGTGGGGTGGGGCACCTGTGGTGGCCAAGTGCTAAGGCAGGACTTCCCTCAGACCCTCCCTCCCTCTCATTATAATCTCCTTCCTTCCTTTTCCTCTTTTTTCTTCCCTCTTCATTCTCCTTTCTTCTTCCTTCCCCTCTTCCCTTCTTTTTCCTTCCTTGCTCTCTTCCCACCTTTCCTTGTCTTTCATCTTTCCCTTTTTCCTTTCCTGTCCCTTCTTGCATGCTCAAATGCAAAATTTCCATGACGGCGCAATGGTTAGGGTGCAGTACTGCAGGCTACTTCTGCTGGTCACTGGCTGTCACTGGCTCAAGGTTGACTCAGCCTTCCCTCCTCCCGAGGTGGGTAAAATGAGGAGCCAGATTGTTGGGGGCAAGAGGCTGGCTCTGTCAGCCACTCAGAGAGGGATGTGAAGCACTATGAAGCGGTAGATGTGCTTTTGCTATTTCTCCTTTTCTTTTTAGTTTGCTTTGCTAGCCTTTTGCCAGTGAAAGTGGAGCTGGAGGGGCCGTGCCTTTCCCCTGGACCCTATTTTCAGGTATGGCAACCTCCTGCAGCCTCTGCCAGGGGAAACGGAGCTCAGGGGGGCACCCACTCTGCTTTTGCTGGCAGATCCTTTGCTGTTTCCAGGGCAGCCCCTGTCGGCCGGGTCTAAGCACCCTGTTGAGTTTGACACCACTGCACCAGGCCAACCTAGCTCTGAGCGGCTGCCAAGGGCCTGCTGGAGCCTCCCTTCCTCGGCCTGAGCATGTAACCTTCACCTATGCCTAAACTAAGGAACTGCAGGAAGCGGGGGGGGGGGGGCTACAGGGTTATAAAACTTCCCCAGCGAAAGCCCTTCGGGAGTCAAATTCTGGAGACCCTTCCCAACACTCAGGCTGGCAGCTGGGGGGGAAACCCAAAGAAATTAGCAGGGAAGTTTTTAATAAACGTGATCCGGTGGTTTTGCCCTGGAGCCCTCTTGAACATCCTTCGGTGCCTCCCAGCAGCTCCGACCTAAACCTCACGGCCCCTTTCGCAGCCCCCCACCCACCCTCGGAGGGAGGCAAGGGAGCAGGTCCGCCTCCAGGCCCAGGGGACCAAGGGGGGAGGGAGGAGCCGAGGAGCCCCTGGGCCACTGCGGGGGAGGCAGCCGAGGGAGGGGCCGCCCCATCGCAGGAGGGGGACGGGGGGGGGGAGCTGCCCCGTCCAAGGGCGGGAGGGGGAGGGGGGCACCTTCCAGGGACCGAGCTTTGCCTCCACGGCTCCCCCTCCGCTTCCTCCCCCCCCCCAGCTCAACGACAGCCTTGCCAGGTAGGCCGGCCAGGGGGAGAGGGGGAGCCGGGGGGGGGGGGGGGGGTCCCATGGGAGCGCCGCCTCCGCCTCCCCCGTGACGGCTTCCCTCTCCCCCGCAGGGGCCGCTCCCGCAGCAGCCAGCACCGCCGCCGCCGGCCGCCCTCTAGCCCAGCCGTCCCCGCGGGAGGGAGGGAGGGAGGGAGGGAGACGCCGGAAGGGAAGGAAGGGCCGCCGGCTCCCGGGACGGGCCGAGCGGAGCCGCCGCCGCCGCCGCCGCCGCTCCTCCGGGCCTCTTTGGGCCGCGCGCCACGCCGGCTCCCTCCCTCCCTGAGCCCGGGTCGGGCGGCCGAGTCCCGCGGAGCCTCGGAAGGGCGGCCGCCGGAGCACCCTCGCCTACCCGCCGCCGCCGCTTCTTCCTGCTGCTCCTCCCGCGGGATCCGCCGCCGCCGCAGCCTCAGCAAGGCCCCCGACAGAGGCTGCCCTCCCGCCGCCGGTCCCAGAGTCAGCGCCGGGCGGCAGCCACCTCCTCTCCTCCGGCGCCGCGGGCAGCCCGGCCGAGGACCCCTCCAGGGCGCAGGCGCGAGCGGCGGGGGACGGAGGCGCTTCCGGCGGGCGCCCCCTGGGGGCCGGAAGTGCCCTGGTGCAGCGGGCGTTGCCGAGGCAGGTTCCCGCCGCTCCGTCTCGCGCATCGCCCGGAGCCTCCGGCCGCAGGGATGCCGAAGAGGAAGGCGGCGCGGCCGCTGCGGGCCCTCTGCCTGGAGAACGTGGCCGCCAACATGCAGCAGCTCTGGGCCAAGGACTACGTCGAGCGCTCCCTGGACGAGCAGCGCTTCCGATACGTGCTGGGGCCCTTCAGCGACCTGGGTGAGGAGGAGGCATCGGGGACGGGGGGGAGGGGGGCGCTGGCGGGGGGAGGGAGGGAGGGGGGAAAGGGGGGGTGGGGCTGCAGGCGGGGGGGGGCGGAGGGGAGAGGGGGGGCTGGAGGAAGGGGCGGGGCGGGGGAGGGTCGCCTCCCCGCAGCCCTGGATCGCCAGGCGGCGTTGGGGGGGGGGGGCGGCCCCTCGAGCCCCTCCGCTGGGCGGGCGCCACCTGCCTGCGCAGCCTCCCTCCCGCCTTAGGAATCCCCTCTGCCGGGGCGGGGGAGGCAGCCCTCTTGCGCCCGCCTGCCTTGACCCTCCCCTCTCCCCCCCTTCCTCCTCCTCTTCCAGCCGGCTGCCTGGTGCAGGAGCTGATCGAGTTCCTTGGGATCAAGCGGCGGGTGACGCGGCCGGTGCTGCACTTGCTGCTGGTGCCGCAGCTGACGGAGCTGCACCTGCGCAGATGTTCGCAGCTGGTCACCAAGGACGTGGCTCAGATGATCTCCAGCCGCTGCAAGGTGGACGGTGGGGGGGCTGCTGGGGGTGGGGGGGCTATGCCTGGAGGGGGGGAGGGCGAGTATCCCGGTTGTTTCCTCTGGTTGTCTTCTCTGGCCCCGCATCATCGCTAGCTCTGCAGCCATGGGGGAGGGAGGGAGGGGCTGTTGGATAAGCACCTGTCTTTGCTGGGTCCTGCCTCCTTTCTAGTTCTGCTACCTCTTGGACCAGATGAGTAAATCGGGTAAAAAATGGCAGAAATTATATATTTAAACGTTCAGCTTGCTTCTAGCTGTAGTGGGAACTCTGGATGCCTAATAAGCCAATCAGAGCAAAGAAAATTCAGGATAAAAGGACATTGATGTATGTGCTTTATATCCCATCACCCACCCTGGCCACTAGGCACCGTAGGGGGATTAAAATGCAAAATACCAACATACAAGCTCCCGGCATATAAAATTGTAACCTGATCGGACCGGAGAAGAGGGGAACTCCGAGCCCTCAAGATCTAAGCTGGACGAGGCCAGGAGCTCTAACATCCGCCCTGCCTCTGTCGCTCAAGGGGCTTCAAGGTTATTTCCCGGAAGAAGCAGTTTTTTCTGATGTGGTTGCGATCTGATTCCCCCCTTTGTGGCCAGATAGGATCCCAGGGCCGCTGCACCGTCGGAAGTTCCGTCCTGCCTTAGCTTAGTTCAGCCTGCGGCACAAGCAGAAAAGGTCTCCAGGCAAGGATTCATTGAAGGCAAAATACCAAATAGGCCTTTAAGACAGAGGTGGGGCATTTATGGCTCCTTTAAGACATGGGAGTTCTGGGATCTTTAATTTTAAAACTCTTCTAAATTTAAAATCTGTGAACAGCGGCATCAAAAGTAAAATCGGGAAACAGGTGCAACATGAAGAATGAAATGTCCAAGGAGAATTAAAAGGTCTGCCTGAAGTTGGACCAAAGAGGCCAGGCAGGGCTGCCCAGGTGTGTGTGCTGAGAGAGTCACGTTTCCTCCCTTCTCTTTTTCCTCCCTGGGACAGAACCTGTCCGTGCTGAACCTCGACAGCTGCAGCCGGATCCCCAGCGACGCCCTGGTCAGCCTGATAGAAAGTTTGCCTTCTCTCAAGAAGCTGGACCTGTCGGACACCCAGTGCAACACCCAGGTCTTGTCGGCCGTGGGCTCCACCTGCCGGCATCTCTCTGAGCTGAACATCACCGACTGCAAGCGGCTGTCCGCTGAATCCCTTTTCCACCTGGCCTACGACGTCACGGCCGGCTCCTTCTCTTGCCAGGGCCTGCAGCTGCTTTTGGTCGACGGTTTGGAGCCCAGTGGTAGAAGCCGGGATCTGATCTGGGCCTTGGCCTTTGTCCTGCTGGCCCTTCCCAGCCTCCTTTTCGTAGAGAACGAGTTTGTTTCCGACGCTCTGCAGGAGATCCTCGACCAGCAGTTTGCAGCTGCCCAGGTCGCCCCCCGTTTCCCCTCCCTGAAGGAGCTGGTCCAGCGCAGGATGGCCATGCGCACAGACCAGACCGGCTCCAGGCTCACGCTGCCCCTCAAGGAGCTCCTGGAGGTGGAGGAGACTTTCCTGCCCACGGTTTGTGCCGTGTGCCCACACTTGACCAAAGCCGTCGTCCTTCTGGACGACGGTTCCGCCTTGAGCCCCGCCTTCTATACCTGGCGCACCCTCACCAACCTGACCTTGGACTGCAGCAGGCCCCGGAACCTGGCTGAGCTGCTCCCTGTGGCAGCCGTCCTCGGCGCCCAGATGCAGTTCCTCTCCGTCGATGGCTTCTATGTCAGGGACGAGTTGTCTTTCCACACGCTGCTCAACCGCTGCCCAAATCTCCAGAAATTCACCGCCAGCATCTTCCTGTCCTTGAGGGGCCAGGGAAGGCCCCCCCCGGAGCAGGAGGCTGTTTTGACCCCTCCCAGGTTCTCCCACCTCACCGAGTTTACCTTGAGCCTTTGCCATTTGCACACTTCCGCACCTTCCCAGCCGATCCCGAGGTTGAGAGCAAACCTCCTGTCTGTCCTCCAGAACTCCCCCTGCCTGGAGACCTTGGAGCTCTTCTACCTGCCTTTCGGCCTGGATGAGGTCTTTGAGAAAGTGCTGGAGCCCCGGGGCGCTGCCCTGGTGCGCCTCTGTGATCTTTTTCTGCTCCAGTGCCAGGTCTCCATCAGCACCATCCACCTGCTGCTGGCTGCAGACAACCAGCTGAATTCCCTCCACTTGGACAAATGCCCAGACATCTACCGGGGTGACTACGAGGAGCTTCTCCGGAAAGTCAGCCGGGAAGGCCTTGACCTGCACATCGAGTGGCAGTGAAGGGAGTCACCTTGGGGAGTCGGCTTGGTTTGTGCTGAGGCCAAAGCAGAGGAGCCGCTCTAAATAAGAAAGTTTAATAAAGTTTGTATTCTCCCCCACCGTCTGCCTGGCTTCTCTTGACACCCAGGTGTAGAAGGGGGCGGCCCCTGTGGGTGCAACTCAGGAGGTGGTCGGAGGGTAGCTGCTGTCCAGGGCAAGGCAATCTAGCCCTGTGTTCTCAACTGGGTAGGGAGGGAGGTGCCCCGAAAGGCTCTCCAGAACCGGTGCTCAGGAGCCTCCCTCTCCCTGCAGTGGTGGGGGACCAGTTCCCCCATGTTGGCAGAGCTCTCTGCAGGGCGCTGGTTTCTTTCACTGGGAGCAGACAGCAAACGGAGCGTTCCCAGTTGCCTCAAGCGCAGGGAGACGGGCCGAGGGATCCAGAAAAACCCGGGGGTGACGGAGGCGTTCCTCCCAAGGGTGGCTTAAACTAGAAAGGGGGAACCCTAGCCTTGACATCTGATCGATTGGTGGAGTTATAGTTCCGAAGCTATTAAGCAAAGGACTGGAGAGAAATCAGGTTATAAGGTCTCTCTGTCGTCCCTTCCGGGTTGTTGGCTGTTGGCAGAGAACTCACTGGGCATAGGCCAGCTGGCTTTGTTTCGTTCCGACACTAATGACCTATTTTGCACCCCTGGAGCAGCTCTTGTTCTCGCTCCTGGAATTTAACTGCAGCTGCTGGCTAATTTAGAATTTGCCTCCTGGACCCCCCAAAAAGTTGAAGTAACACCGGGATCGTGAGAAAAATATCTCAGATATAATTTCTTCATACCAAAAAATGATCAAGGAGGCTACGGCAACCGAAAGCAGCTATTTTATTACACCTGCGCAGGTAGATTCCCAAGCAAATGAGTATCCCTACAAGGTGCACAGGCGCACCTTAAATACACAAAATGACGTACCATGTGCGTCATAACGTGGGTACAGAAAATACAATTGCGTGCACAAGATACAAGCGCAAAGTACATGGAAATTCCCCAAATGTTCCGAAAGCACATGTGCTCAGAAGCCCCAAAGGACCTTGCTTTCCCAGCCCTAAGCAACAAGGTCATTACCGGCTTCCTGCAAAACTGTGACTCCCTGTTACAAAAGGAGTTTCCAAGCTGCTATTAGGTTATTTCTGAGCAGGTCAGGCTGACCCTAGGATTTCATCCCAGGCTGTGATTTTCCAGACAAGCTTGCTGGCTAGTCAGATATTCAAGATTGAGTCTATCAGGTTCCTCAAATAACCTCATCTAATTTACCCAAATAATTCAAGGTTCTGTCCTTATTCTCTCAATTCACCCTCTCTCCAATAAGGACATTTATTTGGGTAACTTCAGGTGAATTAATTCTCAATCTCTTGCATCATAAACAGAGCTTTCAGTGACATGGATTCAATGTATAGTTATATTGTGCAAAGCATCCGGCTTACCTGAATTTAGCTGTTTCAGGGAGTTGAAACGACCTCCAACCTTTACACAACAAAGTTTCTCATAGTCCTAATCAATTGTCACTCCGGTCTGGTCACACACCCATATCATCAGCTAAAGCAGCTATCGCTGATGAAGGTTCATTGATGCACTCTCATCCAAGGCATGAGTGTGATGGCCAAGCATAAGCATGCATCTCCCCGCCCCCCCCCCTACCACACTGGTAATATTCACTGGTGGTATAGACCATTTTACAGGATGTGCACCTGGCTATATAACAACATGTGGCTCTTGTCCCCCTATAGATGATTCTGCATGTTCATGTTCCCTTCCACCATCAGGTGCATGAACCAGATGGTCATGTGCATGTGTTCCATCCACAGGTTGTGTACCTGTTGTGATATCTGTATCGTGCTTAGGACGAGCATGAAGGTGCTGTAGGTAGGATCCAAACAGAGGAGGGAGCTATAGGTGGTGTCGACATTAGAGAACCACAAGAACTGAGATAAAGTAGAGCTATAAATCCTAATTATAAAATATAGATATGGAAGAGAAGAAATGATCTCAATTAACATAAATGGACAATTCAGCAATTAAAAGAATATTTCATAAATTAGAAAATTAAAATTGGATATAATCTGCTTACAAGAAGTGCATATTCAAAAACAGCATGAACATTTATTG
Source organism: Thamnophis elegans (assembly GCF_009769535.1). Taxonomy (NCBI): domain Eukaryota; kingdom Metazoa; phylum Chordata; class Lepidosauria; order Squamata; family Natricidae; genus Thamnophis; species Thamnophis elegans. Next base: position 309,170 of record NC_045549.1, on the reverse strand, counting down.
GTGCAACCAAAATTGGGGGAAATATTCACAGCATTGGAAAGCTGTAAGAAAAGATACAATTCCAGCAAAACAAATTTATACAGACGATGAGGGAAGAATCTTGATGGTGGAAATTATGGACAATTCGAAGGAAATACTTTTGATTGCAAAATATGCCCCTAACAATAAACAAGATGAATTTTATAGAAAAGTACATAGGAAAATAATTGAATTGGACTATGCTGATATTTGCATGATGGGAGATTTTAATGGAATTGTAGATCAAAATTTGGACTATATAACAGAAAAAGTTACAAAGATAAATAGAAAACCACTACCTAAAGCCTTTTTTTAAAATGACAGATGAAATAAACCTTAAAAGATTTTTGGAGAGAAAGAAATCCTACAAAAAACACAATACACTTTCTATTCAAATACACACTTATCATACTCCAGAATTGACATGATGTGGGCTACAATGGAATTGAGTTGTAATATGCAGGAACTTGAAATTGAAACAAGTACTTAGGCAGATCACAATCCAATCATAATTAAATGGAAAGGACAAAGAAAGAGATCCAGATGGACATTAAATAATACAATATTAAAAGAGAAGGACTTTGTTCAGAAAATGGAAAAAGAACTGGCTTTTTTCTTTAAAGAAAATAGAAAGGAAGATACATCGATGCAGAATCTCTGGGATACAATGAAGGCTTATACTAGAGGTTTGATAATAGACTATACAAGAAAGAGAAACAAAGAAAAGACAATGAGAATAATTACAGGGCCCTTGAAAAAGAGTTACAGAAGTCTCCACAAAAAAAGGATATTAAAAGAAAAATCGATATAAATAAGCACAAAATGGATCTATTGGAAAAGGATGAATTAGCACAAAAAAATAGAGGTGCTAAACAGAATTATTTTGAAAATGCCAATAAACCAGGCAGATGGTTGGCATACAAATGGAAAAAAGTGAGAGAATCAAAGAAAATATTGCGACTAAAAGATAATCAAGGGCAAATTTGTTATGGAATTGCTGAGAAGAAGAAAATTATAGAAGATTACTATGGTAAGCTGTATGAACAAGAGAACCTAGAAGAGGGAGGAGCTAAACAATACCTACAAGAAACCAACTTTCCTCAGATATCTAAAAAAATGGAGACAATATTAGAAAGTAGAATAACTATGATGGAATTAACTGAAGCACTCAAAAAACAAAATAATGGTAAATTTCCAGGCCCGGATGGGCTGCCTGCAGAATTCTATAAGACTTTTCAATATTTATTGTCCCTTCCTCTACTGGAAGTTATGAATGAGGTGATGTCGGAGTGTAGGATACCCAAATCATGGTCAGAGGCATATATTACTCTCCTACCCAAGGAGGAGGCTGATCTATCACAAATTAAGAACTATAGACCCATCTCCTTGTTGAATTCAGATTATAAGTTATTTGCTTCAATACTAGCAGAAAGACTTAAAAATATTTAAATGGTTTTATTCATCCTGACCAAAATGGGTTTCTACCAAAAAGATAAATTCAAGTTAATATGAGAATAATTCTGAATACATTGGAGCCTTACGAGGCACACCCTGAAAAACAAATGGCTTTGATCTTAGATGCCCAGAAAGCATTTGATAACCTGAATTGGCGATTTATGTTTTTACCATTGGAACTTTTTTCACTTTAATTTTGTTTGTTTTCTATGGATGGACTTTTTATAAGCCCCACAGCAGAACTAGGGCAGCAGGGGAAGCTCGACAGGTTGCAAAGGCATCGCTGGGGAGAAGAGCCAAGAGGAGCCTGGACTCCAGACAAAAACCATCAGGAAATGAAGAAACTCGGTCCGTCATGCAAACAGCCTGGGAAAAGGAGATTCAAAGCAGACCCCGGCCCCACCAACTCCAACAGAGGGCTGGAGGGGCCCCAGCAGTCCTCAAGGGCCTCCATTCACAGCAGGAGAAAAAATCCAAGGTGAATTTAGCTTTTCTGGCCATGGCTCACAGTTAAAGGGCTTGGCAGCTTTGCAGGGAAGAGTTCTTGGAAGGGGAGTCAGAAGATCCATGTTGCTGAAGGGCAGCTTTTCGACTCTCTTGGCCAGAAAAGAGGGAGAAGCCCCCTAACGTTCCCTTTGCACAGGGAACGCCTGCTGGCTTCCATCTGCCTTGAGGCCCGTGGCCTTCTCCAGCGCATCCCACAGTCTCTGGCCAAGGCCTGGCTCGTGCGCGAGGGTTTGAGGCAGCACCAGTGTGCAGTTGCTGTCAAAATACTTGCCTGAAATCCCCTCTACTTCTGGGGCGACCGCGCAGTAGAGAGTGCTGGTGGCTCCCCTTTGGGGGTTCTGGGGAGAGAGCAGGGAAAGCCCCTCAGAGCAAGCTTCGGAGGGGGAGGCGAGAGAGAGGCCCAGCCGCCAAAAGCCCCCTGAGAGCGAGAGTCTGGTCCTCCGAGGCCCCATTGAGGAGGGCCTCTGGACAGCTCTGCTCAATGGGAGCTCTGGGCTCTGCTGCAAGGAGCTGGGATTCCCCCCCCCCCCCGCCCCGAAATTCCCCATACCTCTCGCAGTCCCGCCCCCCCCCCCTGCCCATTTTCCTCAGCAAGGTCTGCTGCTGGAGCTGATGCTTCAGAGCCTCACTCACCATCATGAAGGGGCTGCAGAGCCAGTAGAGCAGGCGGCTGGCCCGGCCATAATGGCGCAGGATCTCCGTCCGGACGATTCCTGGGCTCAGCACATTGGCCGACACACCTGCAGAGGAGACGCCCTGCTGAATGAATCCCGGCAAGAGGAGGCTGGTCTGGGAGCCGCCAGGATGGGAGAGCGGCCCCCTCCCATCCAGCCCAGAAGAGGGGAAAGAGCCAGCAGGCAGGGCCTCTGTGGGAGTATCCGGGGCACCTGATACCAAACTGGCCCCAGCCCTTCCCTGGGAGCCCCCGGCATGCAGGCTCTGCCAAGGGCTTCTCACCGCCAACAGAGCACAGCAGCAAGGGAGCCTCAGCAACCCCCCTGCGTGTCTGTGTGGCAGGGACTGTGAATCATGAGAGCACCACCTGCCTCATCCTACGGAAGCCCATGCTGGGCAGAAGCATAAAAGTGAGCTGAAGTTTGTGCGAATGGCCTTCCAAGATCAGAAGGTCAGAAATGGCCGGAGGAATGAACAGGGCCGGACAATCAAGAATGCGGAGAGAACGGCCAATCTAAGAAGGAAGAGCAGATGACGAGGGAGAAGGAGAAGCTCTGGGACAGGCAGGCTGGGTGGGCAGGAGAAGAGCCAGGAAAACCTACGGCCTGGGGAAGCAGAGGAGGGAACAGGCTGGATCTAAACGGCCCACAGCTGCAATTTCTGCTCCAACGTTCCTCTCCTTCCATTTCTGTGACTTTGCGTAGCAACGGGGACCCCGCAGGCGGCCGTGTGCTTACCGGTGCCCTGCAGCCTCCGAGCCAGCTCCGTGGTGAAGAGGACGTTCATGAGCTTGGTGCAGTCGTAGGCCTGGCTGGCATTTTTGGGCAGCTCCTCCCCCGTCAGCCACTTCAGGTCCACCTTCCTGACACAGAAGTGCCGGAAGGAAGAGACGTTGACGATGCGAGCCGGAGCCGAGGCCACCATGGTACCTGCACGGAGGAGGAGGAAGGGCAGTGAGGGGAGCCAAAGCCCCCTGGGAGAGCTCCCACTCCCGGCCTCCCACCAGCATCTCTCTCTCTCTCTCTCTCTCTCTCTCTCTCTCTCTCTCTCTCTCTCTCTCTCTCCTGTCTACTTCTTGACACCAAAGGCCGGCTTCAGTTTCTCCTCATCCCTGGTTCCCTCCTCTTGGTACCCATGTTTTAGATAGTTGCCGGTTGCGACTATACTGCGGCCCTAAATAATGGCTAACAGTCAGGTCTCCTTTGAGATCCCAGCTTTTATTTAGTTATTTCTTTGCTTGTCTATTTATAACATTTATATCCTGTAGCTGCTGATCTTCAAAATAAAACAACTTGTGCGACTTACAGTACAGAAGAGTAAAAGCAACACTAAGGCCAGTCACGGAAGAAACTGGTGCCCCGGCCTCTCTTCTCTAGGGCCCCCCCAACCCTCTGTCTCAAGGCCTGAGGGAAGAGCCGGTCTGAGGTGCCCCTGGAGGGGCAGAAGGTTGGGATGCAAAAGGGGAGGAGGGCGTTGTGTAGGGCAGGGGCTGCAAGGGCAAAGGATGGCGAGAGAAGGGGCCTGAAGCACGTCCACCCTCTCTGCTCTGGTGGGGCGGGGAGAGGCGCCCTGCAGCCTGCCTGGTCTCTGCTCTGTAGGGCTTTAAAGATGTGATGGGAAAGGAGAAAGGAGTTCATTGTTTTTATAGAGATTGTAGCAGGACATACTAATCCTTGCAAAGAAAACACGGGGCACTTATCTAATCTCCCAAATGTTGCTTGAGCTCAGAGCTGCATTTGGACGGAGGGGGAGAGGCCGCTTGGTATGCTCAAAACTGGTTTTAGCTGAAATTTGCCGGCAACTACAGACAAACCCCAGAAACGAATAGTTATTAGAGATACGTTGTAAATAAAGGACAGGGGGGAATATATTCATTTTAGGCGCCTCGGATAGATAGTGACGGCCTGAGTACTCAGCCAATGAGGAAAAGGTGGAAGGCAGCCTTGCGACGGTGACAGGGAATACAAAGGAAGTTATTGATGGTTCAGGGAGTGTCCACTATACCTGCCTGTACGTGAAACCCCCTCTTTAGAAGGGCCTGGCCCCTCAACACTCGGCACTGAGAGAGGAGCTGGTGGATTTTGAGGGTTTCAGGCGACGGGGGAAGCCGCAGAATCCATATGACCTTCAGGTTGCATGCAGGAGAAGCTGGTCCTTACCAAGCAGCAGGTTGGTGAGGAGGAAGGCACCCGAGACGTTGGTGGCAAACGTGAGCTCCAGGCCCTCAGTCGTGACGGCAAATGGCAGGCCTAGACAGGAGAGAGGAGGGAGGGCAGCTCAGGAGGGGGCAGACTTCGGGATTGGGTCTCTGCCCTCCACCTGTCTTGGGGAAGGGTCTGCCTCTTTCTTAGCCCTGGGCCCTTGGCGTGGAACTGCAGCTTCCGGGTCTCTTGCCTGCTCGCTTCTGACCCAGGCAAGCAGAGGGCATAGCTGCCCAGTGCCCATTACCTGTGACGCCCGCATTGTTCACCAGGATGTGCAGCTGGCTCCCTTCCTCCAGAAACCTCCTGGCAAAGTCACGGACGGAGGCCATGGAACTGACGTCCAGCAGACGGAGCTGCACGTGGGGGTTCCCCGTGGCTCTGCGGATCTCCTCCACCGCAGCCTGGCCTTTCTCCCTGCAGCGGCAGGCCAGGATGGTGCGTGCGTTCTTGCGTGCCAGGTCAAGAGCGACAGCCTTGCCAATTCCTGCAAAGGATGGCCATCAAGAGCAGCTGCCCCAGGACCCCAGGGTGGCACCTGCCCACCCCCACCCACCCGTAGGCTACTGATCCCGAGGTGGCCAGAAAGGCCGCTGGACTCTTGCACTGTGAGGAGGCTGAGCTGCGTCTTGTGAACTTGGGAGAATTGCAATGCCAACTTTGTCACCGCCACAGCCCTGGCACACCGAGCTGGTCCAAAGCAGATGGCACAAATGGCTTGGGCGCCGTCTAACAGCAGTGCTCCCTTGCCAGCCCTATGCAACCAGATGGAGGTGAAATTGCAGGTGACAGCTGCGGCAGGGCCACCCCTCACCGTGGCCAAAAGGGAGGGCTGGAAACACGGCAGGCCTAGTCCTGTGAAGGGAAAAGGCCTCTCGTGGTGGGAGGGGAGGTGAAAGGGGATTGCGGGTGCCTGGGGGCTGAAGGACTCCCCCCACAGCAATTGGAATTTTGGAATTTATTGCATTTATATGCCGCCCTTTTCCCCAAAGGGGACTCAGGGCGGCTCACAATGGTTGGTGGGCACCTGAGTCTGAGCCCTGAAGGGGGAGGAGGGCGTTCAGGGTGCTCAGTTGAATGCCCTCCAGGAGAACCCTGCATCAGCCAGGCCTGCCCTCCCCAGGGCTCCCTGCTCTTCCGCAGGCAGAGGCTGCCACGTTGGCTGCCCTTATCTCCTCGTGGCCAGGGAGGCTGCAAGCAGAGATGGCCCGGTGGACTTCCCATCTTCCTCCGAGAGGGAGGAAGACCATCAGCTGCTCATAACGGGCCAAGGGCTGGCCTCGGTGGGTGGCCTTCTGCCAAAGGAAAACCCTTCTCTGTGGGAGAGAAACAGGCTGGCGCCCCCCTCCCCAAAGCCTGCAGGCCTCCATAACCTATAATCAAATTATAACAATGCCTTGAAACGGGAGCCTTATTAAATATCAGAGAGCAATAATGCCTAGTTAATTGTAGTTGTGGGATCATGAAATGAGCCTTCTCCCAATCCCCTTTATTCGTCCTTGGGGTGCAACTCCTGGCACACCACCCCTAAGGGGGGCAGTGGTCTGAAAGGAAGGGGCCATTCCCTGAGGGAGGAAAAGGTGACTTTCCTGCTCCAGGCTTCTCCCCCCAGGGTGCCCTTTGCCCTTTAGCGGGCAGCAGGAAGACGAGGCCCGGCCCCTCCCTCCCCCTGTCTATTTGGAAAGGATGATTGACATTTCCTCTACCATCCCACTAGATGAGGGTCCCCTCCTGCCCTCAGACAGACATGGAACAATTGGAGAGGGGGACGCAGGTCAGCGGCGGCCATTCTTTAGCAGCCTGGCCGACTGAACAGGCCGGCCTCTTAAACGCCCACATTAAGACTGTTGCCCCCAGGAATATTTGGGGCTGCTGGCCCTTCTTCTTCTTTTGGACAGTGGTTCTGTCAGGAGGCCAACGAGCCTCCTTCCTTGCAGACCCGGCAGCCGCCTGCGGGCAAAATGTCCAGAAACATCAAACCAGTCTATTCCTTTCCTGGGTTTCTTTAGGAATGCTCACCAAGCAAAAGGCCAGAAACCCAAACTAGCCAGGACTCCGCTAAGGTTCGAGCTGACGTGGCTAAGAGGCCAGACTCACCACTGCTGGCTCCAGTGACAATGGCCGTCTTGCCACTCAGGTCTACAGGACAAGCATCCGGACTCCAGCTCTTTCTTCTTCGTATCCACAGCAGCACCAGGAGGGCCAAGGAGCAGATGAACCAGAGCGGGTGGCAGAAGAGAGCGGCCCCCTCCATCGCAGGCAGTCTTTCCAGGATCAGCTCTGGGGAACGCGTGGCGGCCCAGAGGTCCGATCTAAAGGAAGGCCTATTGAGCTCGGAAAGAGGAAGGCTCCCAAGGGGGCAGCCGGTGTTATCTGGGCAGAGTCCACTTTCGACAAACGGTCTGCCCATTTCTTGGACAGAAGCCAGGCAGCAGAACTTTGGGAAGGCCAACGGGAGGGAGGGAGGGACGGACGGGGCAGCAGGGGTCAGCTGAGGGGAGGAGGCCTCCCAAGGAAGTAAGGTGCCTTGCGTAGCATTTCTCCGTTTTGCCAGGCGGAGGGGGAGACCAGCTCTGCAGCGCTCCCATGGGTTGGAGAATTTTATTAACAGCCCGCAAATCATGCAAAAAATGCCATTTACCAGATTTCTTTTTTATAACAAACACAGGGGTATTGTAAAGGCTGTGGGATATCTCTTTCCTCTTCCTCCCTTCTCTGTCACTTTCTTCACTTTCTCTTTCCCTCTCTTCACGTTCTTCTGTCACTTTCTCCTTCTCCCTTCTCTCACTCTTTTTCTCTCTCCTCTTTGTCTCTTTCTGTCTCTTTCACTCTTTTTCTTTCTTCCTCTCTCCCACTCTTTCATCACTTTCTCTTTACTCTCTACTGCCCAACCTGTCCGCATAATTTACCTACTTTCCTAAATAGGCGCAGTTCCCTTACTGGATCCCTCGCTCACTCAAACACACACACACACAAACTTACACATGCACAAAACCATTTTTCTCCACTCCAATTCGGATCCTATAAATCAATTGCTCTGTGAAACATCTGTGAAAAGAATTCCAAGGGCTTCCCGGGGGGCCGTGGCCTGAAGAGGCCCCGTATCAAACCCATCCCCTCCCTGTAGCTGAGGGGCGGTAACATTGTTGGACAGACCTTGGCAATTGCCTTGTTAATCTCTCTAAGGTATTCGGAGGTCCAAATGGCAAACTGAGAGGGGATAAGAAGCATGCCGAGGAGAAGTTTCCAATCCTCCAGCACGTAGGGGTCCCCTGACAAAAGGTTTCGGAACAGTCCTTTGCAGTACGGGGATTGCACCCCATAGGTGGAAACTGCTTGCTTAAGATCCTTAAGAGCCCTATAGGGGATTGAGTTATGAGTGGGCACAACGCCCCCAGCCGCGTTGGTTTGAAAGGAAACGGGGAAACAATCCTGTGCCAATTCCATGTCCCCTTGATTGAAAGCATCGCGCAGAGCGTCTTGGAGAGCGCTACGCCACACTTGCGGGGCGGGAGAAGGGGTGGAAGGGAGAGGGGAAACCTTCTCTTCTGGAGGGGCCGGGGGAGTTGGAGGGGTCTCGGAGAGGGCCATCGCCTGACCAGCAGGAGGGGCGATCTCCTCGTAGCGTGGGGGAGGTGATTCCGAGGGGTTAAAAGCAGCCCCCTGCATATCTTCCTCATGAATTTGAAGGCATCTTACAAGAAGTCTCCAAGTAGTGAGAACTTCCGGCAGGGCTCGAGGTTCCTTATGGAAGTAAATACCCAATTTGATCCATAAGGAGACTTTAAGAGAGCCCTTCTCAGGGTAGATGGGACAATTCTTATAGATGTAAGCCAATAGAGAGAGGAAATGTTTTTTTGGGGGAAGGGGAAGCAAGCAAACTGCTGCTTGAGAGATTGCAATGGGAAGCAGGCGATCTGCCGCTTGAGAGATTGCAATGGAGAATTTGGAGATATCTCGAAGCTCCTGCAGGTATGCAGTCTGAGCCTTTGAGAAGCTCGAGCCCATACTCACGATTTGGGAGGGTGCTCCGTTCGCTGACGGCCGGCCCTGGTTGCGAGATTTTGCCCAGTCGGGGATGAGTGAAAGGCTGGTGACCCAGGAAAATCACATCACATCGGGGTCACCAAATGTGAAGTAACCATCCTCTGCTACCAAATGTGATGTTCCCGTGGGTCGTCCATGAGGCCAATGTTGAGAAAAGACAGGAGACGACCTTTCTTGAGATGGAGCGACCCAGATTGGGGGTCTGAGAGCCCCTTTTATTGAGATAGGACAAAGGCAGGAGGAGCAATAGCATGTGGTTAAAAACAGCCTGTAAAAGTACAATTTCTAATCTACTGCTCAGTCTATATATGGTCAAATCCTGGACGTCAATGGTAGGGCACATCTCAGAATGTTATGTTATGCACTATCAGGATGTTATGGAGTTTTAGGAGTTTGTTTTCTCCTGTGTGGTTCAGCGTGGCTCTGCATGCCCCGTTATCCACTGGGCCATGGGTGACCGCTATGCCTACACAAGGAACTATATTACAACACAGCTCCTCGGAGAAAGGCGAGTGAGGGCACAGATGCCCAGGTTGGCACTGAGAGTCCCAGGGACACTTGTGTCAAATCAGGGCTGGGTGACCTCCATCCTGTGTCACTTCCCTCCCCCCCCGGCCAGGTTATGTCATGTGGTCCTACAACATCCCTCCACCAAAGCTCCTGCTATATCAAACGCATTTATTGAGTCAATTTCAGACCTTTAAAAAGCAGCTCCTGGTGAAAACTGTGGCCCACCTTACAGGAGGAATCAATATGGGGAAGAGGGCACACATGTTTATTTCTGTTAAATTTTTCTGATTTTCCAATGAGAATGAGAAACAATAGCAAAAGCAAATAGACCAGTGTTTCTCAACCTTGGCCACTTGAAGATGTCCGGACTCCAACTCCCAGAATTCCCCAGCCAGCATTAGTCGGAGGAAGCTCGTAAAGCCGCGAGAGGAAAACGAAGGCTCCGGCTTCTTCTCCGCTGTGAGGGCCCGCAAGGCCCAGTTCGAACGAGCGACTTCGGGGATTGGGACGTGGCGGCCAATCAACAAGGAGCTTGCAGTTCATCCTGACGAGACGAAGGGAGCAACCTCCTCCTTGATTGGCTGCTGCCGCCGCCGCCGCCTCAATCCCTGAAGCAGAAGGCTGCCGTGGCCCCAGCCGAAGTCTTTTCCTCAGGTTTCACGGTGTTTTAGCTTCGCCGCCATCTGAATAAGAGACTTTTTGTTCACCTCCTCCGTGGCCACACGCCCTGTCCCCGGCCCTCCGAGGTCAAGCACGGCCCTGATCTGGAGGAAGAAGCCCACTTGCCCACGACGCAAAGCCCTGGATCTTGTGGCTAAATGACTCTCTGCTAGCGGCGCAAAGGCTGATTTCAGCAGGCACCGCGACGGGGGCTGTCAGCCGTGAAACAGAGGCCATGAAAAACAGCCTTGGGAACTGAAGATGGTCAAAACAGATCCCAAGGCTCTGAGGGAAGATAAAGGACTTGCAGCTGGGAGGGAGGGGAGCTGGCCAAGGCCGAGAGCGCAGCCGGGGAATTTGTGGCGATTCCTATGTTTTTGCAACAGGATTACTTATTTATTTATTTAGTAAACAAACCTACCTGAGAAACTCTGGGCAGCAAACAATAAAAACCCAAAGCAACCACCGAGGAGGCTCCGTGGAGGAGGGAAGGGGGTGCCAGGGAAGCCTTGGGGTGCCCAAGACTCTGTGGCTCCGGATTCCCAGGGACTAGAAAGCCACAGCGCAGCATTGAGGGAGGAGGGAGCTGGACTGCCAAGTTCCCTCTACAAGGACAGGAGATAAAAACCTCCCAAAGAGAAGGAGGAGGAGGTCAAGGCAGAGCAGCAGAGCCAGACCTGGGGGACGGGTGGGGGAAGTGGGGCAGGATGCCAGGCTCTCCCAAGGAAAGCCTTTTTTGGCTCTATAGCAGTGTTTCTCAACCTTGGCCACTTGAAGATGTCCGGACTTCAACTCCCAGAATTCCCCAGCCAGCGAATGCTGGCTGGGGAATTCTGGGAGTTGAAGTCCGGACATCTTCAAGTGGCCAAGGTTGAGAAACACTGCTCTATAGCAATGATTGATTGTTGTAATATAGTTCCTTGTGTAGGTGTGTGTCCCCCATGGCCCAGTTCATACCAGGGCTTGCAGAGTCACGCTGAATCACACAGGAGAAAACAAACTCGTAGAACGCCAAAACATCTTGATAGTGCATAACATAACATCCTAATATGTGCCCTACCATTGACGCCCAGGATTTAACCATATATAGACAGAACTTCCCTGAGCAGTAGATTAGAAATTGTACTTTTACAGGCTGTTTTTAACCACATGCTATTGCTCCTCCTGCCTTTGTCCTATCTCAATAAAAGGGGCTCTTAGACCCCCAATCTGGGTCGCTCCATCCCGAGAAAGATCGTGTCCTGTCTTTTCTCCACATTGGCCTCATGGACGAACCACGGGAACATCACAAGTGTACATTACAGTTATAAAAATAAAAACACAAACATACATCATTCACATTCAATACAATTAAAACCCGATATTGCACTATACCATACAATTCAATATGGTTATTGCCCTGGGATAGAAGCTGTTTTTCAGCCTGTTTGTTCTTGTTTTTATTATCCTGTACCGTCTGCCAGATGGTAATAGTTCAAAAAAAAAAAAAAGGGTGCCCAGGGTGAGATGGATCTTTAAGAACGTTTTGAACTCTCTCCCTCTCTCTCTCTCCCCCTCCATATATACATACATACATACATACATACGTACGTACATATTCAATCCGCTGGTCTTGTTGTATTCGGGTCTTGAGATTGTCTTGGCAACGTTTCAGCGAGGTTTCACTCACCATCTGCAGGCTGGGTTTTGGGCCCAATAACCTGGTTAAGTAAATCTGGCTTCCCCTGGACTCTGCTTGTCAGGTCACAAAAGGGATCACGTGACCTGGGATATTGCAACCATTATAAATATGAGCCAGTTGACAAGCGTCCGAATTTTGATCATGTGATGCTGCAACAGTCGTAAGTGTGAAACATAGTTGTAAGTCACTTTTTTCAGTGCTGTGTTAACTGCCTCGCTGAGTAAATTTCTAGAAGGGAGGATTCCACGGAATGGCCCTTCGCCAATTGAGATTTAGCCAAATCTCAACTAACGAATGCTCCGTCTTACACATTGGCAATACAAATCATCAGAACACCAAATACAAGCTGGGCAGATACAACCTCGTAGACAATCCCCACTCTGTCATAGGAGTACATATCTCAAACGATCTGAGCCCCAGAGCTCATTGTAACAGCATCGCCAAAACGGCATTAAGTTATTAACCTAATTTTGCGAAGCTTCATATCTGGTAACATTGTACTACAAACTAGGGCAGGAATAGTCAACCTTTTTATACCTACCGCCCACTTTTGTATCTCTGTTAGTAGTAAAATCTTCTAACCGCCCAGCGGTTCCACAGTAATGGTGATTTATAAAGTAGGGAAGTCAATTAAATTAAAAAAAGGAAAGTGTGAAGTAACCATCCTCTGCTACCAAATGTGATGTTCCCGTGGTTTGTCCATGAGGCCAATGTGGAGAAAAGACAGGACACGATCTTTCTCGGGATGGAGCGATGACCCAGATTGGGGGTCTGAGAGCCCCTTTTATTGAGATAGGACAAAGGCAGGAGGAGCAATAGCAGGTGATTAAAAACAGCCTGTAAAAGTACAATTTCTAATCTACTGCTCAGTCTATATATGGTCAAATCCTGGACGTCAATGGTAGGGCACATCTCAGAATGTTATGTCATGCACTATCAGGATGTTATGGCGTTCTAGGAGTTTGTTTTCTCCTGTGTGATTCAGCGTGACTCTGCAAGCCCTAGTATGAACTGGGCCATGGGTGACCCACACCTACACAAGGAACTATATTACAACAGGAAAGTTCTTCAGTATCGGACAAAACCCCTACCGCCCGCCATGAAAGCTGGAACGCCTACAAGTGGGCGGTGGGGACCAGGTTGATTATCAGTGAACCAGGGCATACCTTTGCCAGACCAATTCTTGAATACAGCTCGTCTGCCTCAAATCCACACTGTATATCGGACATTAATACATTTGAGTGAGTCCAGAGGTATTTCACGAGTGCTCCACGCCTCTGCTCACAATAGAATACCTTATGCCACCAGGATTGAAATTTTGGGTTTAGACAACCTAGGACTATGCCGCCTAATTGCGCAAAATTGTCTGCTACACCCTGTCAATGATTACTTCAGCTTCAACCGCTTCAGCTGGAACGCACTACCTGACTCTGTTGTCACATCCTCAAACCCACACAACTTTAACCTTAACCTGGAGCTCACCCCATTCCTAAAAGGTTTGTAAGGGGGGTGTAGAAGCACACCAGCGTGCCTACTGTCCCCATTTACTTGTAGCCATTTCCTGTGTTCATGTCCATGTTTATACTTATACTTGCTATCTTGTACGTTTGACTAAATAAATAAATAAAAGATCATGCCGATTCACACATTTAAACGCCCAGACTGGTCAGGAAATATACGGCACTGGCTGATGAGCAGGCAGCCCTTAAGAGCCCACATTTGACCATAGACAATGTCTTCATTTTACAACATCTATTTGAAAAGTAAAGCTGGGTCAGCGCTGTATGTTGCTTTTATTGATTTTAGAGTTGCATTTGATTTTATTTCTAGATCTAGGATGCGTGCAACTTGGGAGAAAAAACACTGTAGATACATACTGGCTCTACTAATGTGCAAACTTTATGAAAATTCTCCATTAGAAGTTTAACGCAATATACTAATAAATCCCTATCAGCAGTGGGGTTAGGCCTCCCCTCCGTGTTTTAATTATCTTGGGTGAAATAACCTTATACAGCCATCCTCTAGTAAAACACCCTGAGATACCACAGCACAGGGGTGTCGAAGTACTCTTGTCACACCCACCCCCTCATTTAAAACAAACTGTGTGTGGTCTGTTTTTTGCTTGTTTGGCTAATTTAGAATTTGCAGCTCAGGCACTGAAGCAGGGGACGTTACAGGAGCTGGGACGGCACCTCCTGTATTTAATGAAATGCTCCCAATTAGTTACTAAGAGCTGGGGGGGGGGGGCTTCCCCATAGCAGCCTCCAGAATGCCACTCACAAAGGGGTTGTCCTTTCCTTGATGGCCCCCTGACCCTCCACACCCAGAGTGGCTGAGGCTGCATAAGGGCGAGGCTGAAGGGTCTGGCAGGTATTGGGCACCTGCGGGCACAACTTGCAAGTTAAATAGGCAGAGCTGCCTTCTCCGAGAGCTTCTCTTTAAAATGTAGTTTGATCGCAGGACACGGAGAAGAAGAGAAGCTCCTCTAAACTCTTGGTATTTTCCAAGCGCTCCAGAGCCTAAAAACAGCTGATTGAACAAGCGTTAAATATTTGGGGAGAGCGCTTCATTCCTCTGGGAAGTGTGGGGGATTTCTTGGGATTACACTCTTTTGTTAAAAATGCCACACAATTGTCTGAAATCCTTTTATTGCCCTGGAGGGGCATCATTTATACTCAAAAAGTATTTTCAGCAAAGGTTTGTGCATAGCTTTTACTTGGAGCCAGTGTAAGCCAGAGAGAGAGGGGGGGGGGAAGGGAGTGAGGGAGAGACAGAGAGAGACAGAGAGAGACAGAGAGAGAGAGGTTTCAGGACAGTGTGAGGCTAGGATGTATGTGGTGAACACCATCACCCTCATCCCAGCACAGGACTAGGGCACAAGTGCGGCAGAAGCTGTGGCTCCTGAAGGAAGGGCCCTTTGGCCCTGCTGGGGAAGGGCCCGCCCGCCTCCTTGGCATCTTCTGCAGGCTGCAAGCGTGCACTCAGACAGCCACTGCCGCCACGGTGGAGGCTGACCCCCGGGGCGAGGTCAACCGTCTCCACCAGCAAGGCGGGGTTGACAAACATAAAGCTGGTGGGCTGGAGGGTCTTTCCCGGTGGAAGAGAAGAAGAGGCTTCCTGCTCTGGGTGGGCCTTCATGGGATCCTCCGTCCCCGCCTGAGCCCGGAGGCTGCTTTGGTCCATGGGGGCCTGCTTGACAGGGCCGCTCGGGGGACGGCGCTGCTTGCAGCGGCCTGAGACCATCTTCAGGGTTTCCTGGCACTTCGACTCAACGTTGGGGTCCACCACTTCCACGGTGGGCTTGATCCACCACTTAGGCAGGCGGGCCAGCTCCAGGTGAGGCACCAGCATGACGTTGCCCATCTCGTCGTAGAAAACATCCTTGATGTTGGGTGGGCGGCCCATCTGGATGCGGAGGAGGTTGCTGCAGGAGGAGGGGAGCAGGGGCTGGGAGCTGCCCAGCAGGGAGCTCACCTGCGGGGGGAGCTGGGGCAGCTTCCGCCACAGCAGCTCCTTCTCGGAGACGCTCTTTGCGCTGCCATCCAATCTGGCCGAGGGCTGGGCCACCGGGAGCGGCGGGCAGGACGGCCTTCTTCTGAAGGAGACCCTGGCAGAGGCAGCCACCGGAAGGGACTCCGCTCGGCCCTTGGGCAGCCCCCTCCTCCTCTGGGGCTTGGGCGGCTTGGCTTCCAGCAGGGAGGGTTGCTGGCGCAGCTCCTCTCCCCACTGGAGGGGCATCTCAGCCTGGGCAGTTTCCTCGCCTGGCAGCTCCCCTGGGACAGGGCCTTCCCCCTCCGGCTCCAGGAGGGCAGGCGCTTCCTCCTCCTCCTCCTCCTCCTCCGGCACTTTGACGGCAGGGACCTGCAGGGGGAGGAAAGGGAGAAGCGGGGGAGGCCTGGGTGACCCAGCCTGGGTGCCCCTGGGCTTCCATGCCGCTCCAGCCTCAGAAGGAGGGCAGGAAGAGGGCAGCGGCCTTGCTCAGCCTGGAAGACTCTCCCATCAAGGGGGAAGCAGGGAGCTGTGGTTGCCTGCCGGAGCCTCCCTCCTGCCTGGGGGCTCGGGGCCACCGAGGGGCCTGAGAGCTTTGGCTCAGCAGCGCCGGCGGCTCCCTCTTCCCTTCGCTGCCGCCGCGGCCGAACCGGGGAATCCGCCCGACCCGAAGCTCCCCAGTCTGGCCGGGCCGTCCCGCCGTCGGATCGCCCTGCGCTGCGACCCCCCCCCCCCTTCGGAGCGGCTCTAGCCGTCGTCGGCGCCGCGCCCTACCTCCCACTCCGGGCTGGGCACGGTCTGCAGCAGCGGCACGGAGCCCTGGGCCCAGGAGTCCGGCACGGAGGCGGCCGGCTCCTCGTCCTCCTGCCAGGCCGGGTCCGCAGCCACCTCGCGCTCGCCCGCGTCCCGCACCAGGAAGCGCCACTCCACGATCTGCAGCATCGCCTCCCGCGCCTGCGCGATCACGTAGGGCACGCACTGCGGGGGGAGGGGGGGAGGGGGTCAGCGGGGGGGGGGGAACCCCTCCCACCCTCCCCCCGGGGGGGGGGTCTGCTGCTGCAGTGGGGTGGGGGGGGCGCCTGGGGGGCGGGGCTGACCTGCCGGGCCAGGTAGACCTTGTAGCACTCGGCCAGCGCCAGGTCCAGCAGCGCCGCCAGCACGTCGCCCGCCACGTCCTCCGCCTCCTCGAAGCCCAGCAGCGACAGCCACTCGCCCTCCGACAGCCGCCCCGGCACGATCTCCACCTGCGGCACCGGCACCGTGGGCGGCCGGGACCGCTCCGCCCGGGACTTGGCCTGCGCCACGCGGTCCCGGGACGCCATCGCGGAGCCCCCACCGCCGCCGCCTCCGCCGCCGCCGCCGGCCGCCGCGCCACGCCCCCCCGCCACGCCGTTGCCGGGCAACCGCGCGTCCCGGGCAACGGCCGCCCCGCCCCTCCGCGCCTGCGCGCGCCCGGGAGCCTCGGAGGAGGGCGGCGGCGGCGGCGATGTACCGGCGGGAGCGGGGGCTGGCGCTGCGCGGGAGCAGCCTGGCGCTCTACAACAACCTGGCCGTCCTGCCGCTGCCCGCCAAGCGCCTCACCTACTTCGCCAGCGTCCACGGCGCCTCCGTCGGGCTGGTCAGCGCCGCGGCGGACGGGACGGGCTGCGCGCACCGCCAGCTGCAGGCCCGCGAGGGCGGCCTCGGGCCCCCCGTCGTCACGCAGGTCCGGAGGGGGCCGGGAGGGGCCGGGAGCGGGGGGGGGCGGCGGGGGGCGCCGCTCCCCCGCTACAAACGCTGCGCTCTTGCAGGCGGCCTGGTGCGCGCTGCCCTCGCGGACGCTGCTGGTGCTGGCCTCCTGGAAGGGCATCCAGGTGAGCCCCGGGGGGAGGGAGGGGGGGAGGGAGGGGGGGAGGGGGGCGAAGGGGGGGAGACCTGCGCCCAACCGGCCCCTCCGCCTCTCCCGGCAGATGTACGAGCCCGACGGCTCCGCCATGGTCTACTGGCACGCGCTGGACGGCATGGAGGCCTCGGCAGGTACCCTCGCAGGGGAAGGGAGGCCGCTCGCCCCGCCCAAGCACGGAGCCCCCCCCCCCACCACCCCGCCGGCCACGCGCGACCGGACCCCTGGCCTGCGTGCCTGCGGATCCCTGGGATGCAGCTCCTCCCTGGGCCCCGGAGCTGTCCGAAGGGAGCTTCGGTGGGAGCAAAGGGCGGGGGGGGCGCTTCCTCCCTGCCCGCTGATCTCTGCCTTCTCCCCCCCAGGGATGCTGCTCTTTGCCAGGGGGATCGCAGGGACAGGACTGCACTTTGTGTGTGTAGGTGAGCGAGCGAGGAGCCCAGGAGGTGGCTGGGAGGGGGGGGGGGGGGCTGGTTGTGCAAGGCCTCTGAAAGTGGCACTTGGGGGGGGGAGGGCATTGTGGGCAGGGGGGTCCCTCATTGCCCAGTGTGAGGCTGCCTCTGCTGCAGGGACAGGGAGTGGCAGCCCCGGTTCCCCTCCCCCTTGCAGGGACCTCCACCGGTTCCGTCCTCGTCTTTGACGTCCCGTCCAAAGGCACCAACATCACACTGAGCGAAGTCCTCGAGCAGCACAGCAGCCCCATCACAGACATCAGCGCAGAGCTCTGTAAACAGCCGGTAAGGCCACGCTGAGCCCCCCCCCCCCCACCCTGGTTCTGGGCTGCCTTCTCTGGGCCTGGGGGGGAGGGAGCAGCGCTCAGCCCCCCCCCCCCCCGGTTGGCTCTCTGGGTCCCTCTGGCCCCTCTGGAGAGGCTCCCCGGCCAGGCCCTGCGACGGCCGTCCCGTCTTTCCTTGCTGCAGGAGGGAGCTGCGGATCTGGTGACTGCAGACGACTGTGGGGCGCTGTGTGTTTGGGGCTCTGGAGAGACCTTCAGGCTGATCACCAAAATCCCGGCTTCTGAGTACGGGCCGGGCGGGGGGAGAGTGGGGGGCCAAGGCAAGAGTGGGGGGGGGGGGGCAAGTGGAAATTCTGTGCAGCAACAAGGCCAGGCTGCTATGCGGAGCTCAGGGCGGCTGCTCAGAGCAGGGGCTGGGAGGCCACACACCCCCCCTCCTCCCAGCGGAACCGGCCCTGCTCTGGGCTGGCAGGTCCAGGCAGCGACTTCCCACCCCACCCCCACCGCAGGGTGTGCTCAGTCCATTGCCCCCCCCCCACTTTGCCTCCAAGCTCCAGCAGGGCCTGATCCCTCCCTTTGCGCTCCAGCTGCACCTGCTCCTCCGTGAAGCTGTGGAATGGGATCATTGCGGCCGGCTATGGGAATGGGGCGATTCGCCTGTATGAAGCGGCACATGGGACCCTGAGAGCCCAAGTCAGCGCTCACGCCCGCTGGATCTATGCCCTGGACCTGGCCCCACTCTCCGGGAGGGTGAGTCCGTCACCCTGGGGGTAGTGCAAGCCAGAATCTGGCAAGAGGCCTCCGTGGGGCACCGGTCAGCTTCCCTGGGTCTCGCCCCCAACCTTCAAGGCGTGACGGTGCCTCAGCTGCTGCATGCTCACCCCTGGGCCCTTGGGCCAGGCAGGCTCTGCGGAGCTGGTGGAGGTGCCCCATCCCTGTCCCTGTGGGCAAATGGTTATGTGAAGGCCAGCCCAATCACAGCCCGCTTAGTGTGCTTGGCCCAGTTGGGACCACTGCTGGAAGCTTTGGCCCAGTCCTGGAAGGGTCGCTTCCTGTCGGAAGAGTCTCCAATCCAGGGCTGCAAAGCCGGAGGGTCCCCCCGTGTCTCTCTCCTGCCCAGCTGCTGTCTGCCGCCGAGGACTCCTTCGTGCGGGTCTGGGGACTGAGCCACAACGCGGAGACAGACTGCCTGGAGGTGAGCCCAAGGGCCACTCGGTTGAGGGGGTGGGAAACGCCCGTCTTCCACAGCTTCCTCTGGGTTCCTAGGCAGCCCCTCTTGCTTCACTCTCGAGGGAAGGCTTGGGGGTCCCCTCACACAGCTGGAACGGGCCCACCTTGCCCCAGGCCTGGCTGGATCAAGAATGCCGGCTGAAGGTCTCTGGGCCTGGGGGTCCCCCGGGGAGACCTGTGAGCGATTCTGCTTGGGAGCCTCGGGGTAGATTCCTTCCGGTCAGGCCCCTCCCTCCGGACTTCCCAGCGCGATGACTCTCGGCGGGGGGGGGGCAGGAATGCCTGAAAGGGTCCCACCTGTTTCCCTCAGATCGAGCATTGCCATACGGAGTGTGTGACCGACACCCAGATTTGTGGCGCCCGCTTCTGCAACCCAGAGGGCACGGCCTTCGCCGTCACAGGCTTCGAGCTGACCGAGATCATTCTGTACCACCAGGTGTAGCCCTTCGGGGGGCAGGTAGTCGCTAGAAGCAGAGGAAGGACTTCGCTTGGCCAGAGCAGGGCAGGAAGGCACACGAAGGCAGCCCCTGCCTCACCACCCCCGTGCCTGAAAATGCCCCCCCCCCCCCAAAGGCTCTTTTGACCCAAGCAGGCTTCCCCTGGGGCTCCTGGCACGCGCGGGGCCAGGGCGCCTCCTTTGGCCCCATAGCTCAGGTGCCCCCTCTGCCAGGGAGAGCCCCACCTGCAGGGAGGGCTGGTGCCGCCTTCTCACTGGCTCCTCTCCTGGCAGCCGAGGGGCAGCTGGGCCTGCAGCTGAGCCCCTCCTGGCGTCCCCCTCCCCTGCCGAGTTCCAGCATAGCTTGGTTGCTGTTTCAGCCTTTCAGAGCAAGCAGCTAAATTGTCTATTTTCCTGATGAATAAAACCCAGTTACGTTTGGCTGACAAGATAGAAAATCTGCTGCCTTGGCGCTTTTTGGAAAGGGGTTTCCCGCTGACGCCCTCCGGATCCTTCTAGGTTGCCGCTTAGGAAGAAGGGCCGCCCCAAACCCTCCACCGGGCCCCCAGTTGCGGGGTGTGGCCCAAGGAGTGGGAACGCGGGGGGCTTGGAGCCAAGCAGCACGGTCACCCCCCACCCCAATGTCTTCTTCAGAGCGGGGGGGGGGGGCGCCCCTGCCCCATCAGGTATGAGCAGACTCCGGGAGTCCCAATACAAAAGGCTCTTTATTAAAGGTTCCAAACAGCCCAACAGCAAAGTCTGTAAGAAACGGGGGCTGGCCCAGCTCACAGTGGTTATGCAGACGCCCCCCAGGCCACGAGGGGCCCGGGGGCATCAAAGCCCTTCGGTCCGGGGTGGGAAGGTCACAGTGGCCCACCCCCCAGGCCAGTTTGTGCTTGGCTGACGTGTTGAGAAAAAAGCGGAACAGGTAGAAAAAAGTGAAAAAGGTTTAAAAACTGCAGCTCTGCAGGGCCCCCCCTTTTGCTAAAATTATTGGCAGTTTCCCTTAATGCACCAGGCGGGAGGGACGGGTGGGCGCCCCCACCCCTTTGCCCCCACCCAAAGGAAAGGCCAATTCTGGTGCCCGAGGCGCAGCCTCAAAGCCTCTCCACATTGCCCCCCCCCCCTCCGTGGACAAGGGAGCCCTTTCTACAGCTAGTGCCCCCCCCCCCAACTAAGGGGCTCTAGCTCCTCCGCTCATGCAAACCCCTGGCCTCCCCAAATCCCCCCCCCCACCGATCCCCTTCCACAGCACATAGTCACACCACAAACCCCCCACTCTTTTGTCCATCACCTGCACGTCCACTTCCCCCCCTCCCATCCCCCCCCCCCCCAGAATACTGCCAAGGTCAGAGGTAGCAACTGATGCTGGGCCCCTGCCCCCTCCCCAGGTAAAGGCATGGCAGCCGCGGCAAGAGGCACAGAGCTGTGGGCAGAGAGGCGGCTGGTAGACAAGGCAGAGGAGCCCCCCTCCCCAGCAAAGGCACCAGCAGTAGGGTGGCCCCCTCCCTCCCTCCCTCCCTCCCTCCCTCCCAGTGGGCAGGGCCCCGCTCAGGAGACGTGGCTGGGCTGGTGGGGGCGCCAGAAGCACCACTTGCTGTGCGGATGCTGCTTGCGGAGGGCCTCCTCCTCCTCCTGGGCCCGCTCCTTCTGCATGCGCAGGTAGCGGTCCTCCTCCTTCAGGTACCAGATGGGGGGCCAGCGGTGGCTCTCGAAGTGGGCCCTGTTCTCTGGGAAGAAGCCGGGCCCGGCTGGCGTCAGCTGCGCCAGCTGCTCGGGCGGGAGAGGGGCCCCCCTGATGCCGCCCTTAAGGGAGCCCCCAACGGGACGGGTCTGGGCCGAGGGAGGCAGGAGACGGGTGGAGCCGCTCCCTTCCCTCGGCCGCAGGGCTTACCGGGAGACAGGGCCTTCATCTCGCGGGGGAACCGGCGGCAGACGCTGTTGTAGTTGGTGCAGATGTAGTGAAGGCACCAGGCGGCCAGCTGGAGGGCATTGTGGAACTGCAGGGAGGAGCACAGCCAGCCCGCCTGAGCCCTGATGCCACCTCTGGCCTGAGCAGCCTCACAGCCCCAAGAGTCCCCGGGGGTGGGGGTGGGGGATCTGGCCCACTTTGGGCCTAGCGGTGAAGGCGTCAGGCTAGACACTGGGTGAGGGTGAGTTCCAGTCCCGCCTTAGGCATGGAAGTCACTCTCTCAGCTCAACCCACCTCACAGGATTGTGGTGAGAGGAAGAGGAAGGCGTGTTAACTTTCTTCGCCCCTTGAACTTTTAATAAAAATAATAAAGGTGGGATTAAAAAAAAACCCTAAAACCTAAACAGGAAGCCCCTCCTCCACTCAGGGTTTCTGCCAGGGCTAAGGGGGCAGCCAGTCTGGTGAGCCTGCACCATACCTGTGTCATTTCCAGGTAGAGGATCACCTGGGCGTCGATTTCCACCTGCTGAAGGCTGGCACGCACCAGCTCATCCACCGCGTACTGTTCTGAGG
Organism: Thamnophis elegans; assembly: GCF_009769535.1. Lineage (NCBI taxonomy): Eukaryota > Metazoa > Chordata > Lepidosauria > Squamata > Natricidae > Thamnophis > Thamnophis elegans. Next base: position 287,161 of record NC_045549.1, on the reverse strand, counting down.
AGGAGAGGAAGAGGTGCCACTCAGGGCGGAGCGGCCTTTCTCGCAGCCCCGTGGATCTTCCCTCCTGCCTGTGCCACCCTGGGTGCCCTGAAGGCTGACGGCCTCCCGGAGGGCAGCCCCAGAGACACTCACCAGTCAGGGCCTGCAGGCGGCTCAGGCAGAGGCGGTTGGTGAGCACCAGCAGCTCCATGGCGTCCAGGTCTGGGCTGGGCACAAACAGCTCCGTGTACAGAAACTCCAGCACAGCCCGAAGGCAGGCGCGGTTGGTGCCTGGCAGGGAGACCTGGGGGTGGCAGAGTGGGCGCTCAGGGAGGCTTCTGCACACCCTTCACCTCCAGCAGATGCTCCTGCCGATTCGGGGGGAATTCCTCTCGAAGCACAAAACTGCAGGCTCCATGGTCCCCAGCAAACGGGGGAGGAGGTTGGCCTTGTGGGCGGACGGAGTCCCTGGACACTCTTTCCAGAGGTCCCAGTGTTGGGGGAGGAGGAGCGGTGGGGCTGGCTGTCCATCCCAGGAACCAGGGGCAGCACCAGGGCCCTTCCTGCTCCCCTGCTGGACACTGGCCCCACAGGGTCAGCTGCCAAGCGGCCAGCCAAGCTAGGGAGCCTCACAGGCACTCATCTACTTCAATCATCTCCAGGAAAGTGGTGGGCAGGAGAAGGCCCTGTGGCCTCAGGCCACCTCGGAGCTCCCTTGTTCCTACCACATGGCTGGGGTCTCTAGGGGCCAAGCCGGGCTTCTGTGCACCCAGGCAGGGAAGACACTCCTCCCAAAAGCTACCTAGGAGAGAACGCTGAGACGCACACCTGGAGAGCCCCCCCCCATGGCACCTGCACAGCAGCTGAGGCTGCCCCTCAAGCACAGGCGGGGGGGGGGAGTCCCCTGCACAAGCCTGACTCCCTTATAAGGTGGCAGCAGGGCCACCCGCCTCACCTCAGTAGCACAGCTCTCCCGGAAGGTGCCCCCAAACATGGCCACCATGAAGTCGCAGCCTGCGAGCAGGAGGGGCTTGTGCGCCGGCACCGACCCATCGTCCACCAGGAAGACCACATCTGCGGGGGGGGGGGGAGAGAAGGGAGGCCGGTCCTGAGGAGGGGCTGCCTTTGGGAGCTGCTGCTGCCCTCCAGCCCCCCTGCTCCCCTCTGCTACCTGCGAAGGAGCCTTTGCTCAGGCACTCCTTGATGCGGTTGGCCCTGCGCACGTGGAAGGCCTTGGTGATCTCGCCGTTCATGAAGCTCTCCTTGTTGAGGACGTTGGCCACCATCATGCGCAGGTCGAAGACCTCCAGCAGTTCGGCCATGGCGGCCACCTGCATGAGGCCGGCCGGGGGCTGGTCCAGGCACCCCGTGTACAGGTACTCCAGCACCACTTTGAAGGGGCCCTCCTGCACCGGCTCATCCAGGTACACGGCAGTCATCGGCTTCTCCTGCTGCGTGACGGGATCCCGCACCGTCTCCCGCTGCACATCAATTATACCCCGGCCCCAGCCAGAGACCGGGCGAGGCATCCCAGGGGCGCACAATGGCTCCTCGCTCTGAGAAGGCCGCAGTGGCACAGCCCGCGTGGCTGTGGCCAGGCATCCCTGGTCGGCAGCGTCCAAGCTCTTTGTGCGCCCGGCGGGCTCCTTCCCACCGGCCAGCTCCTCCCCCAAGTCCAGAGCGAAGAGGTCGTAGAACCGGGAGCAGGCCGTGGCCAGGTAGACTCTGTGTGCAAAGAACTGTTGGCCGCCAGGTAGGCGGAAGACCACATCAGCACAAAGGGGCTCGTGGAAGAGCGCGCCGGGCCCCCGGCCTTCCCCGGCAGCCGGCTCAGGGATGTGGATGATGGGTGGGGGAGGCTTGGGGGGCAGGAAGGGAGCCTGCAGGAGTGGCCGCTGCGTCTTCTTCAGGTGAGATTTCCAGAACTGGAGGTGGCGGCGGGAGATGAGGGCGGCCCGAATTGCATTGTCGAAGACGTCCTTGATGCCAAATTGGGCCACGACGCTAGTTTCGTAGTACGGGATGCCCAGCTCCTTGGCTACCTCATGCCCGCACTCAGGGGGCAGGATGTCTGAAGGTTTGATGGGTCTGAAACAAAGCAGAAGAGTGGATGCCAATTAGCAAGGGTTGCCCAGGAAGGCTCCTGTGAGGGCAGACTAACCCCGTGGCAGAGAGCGGAGGGGCCCCCAGGAACAGGCAGGAACCGATCTAGGATGGGGGGGCTGACCACACCTGCCAGCCCCCCCCCCCTACAGAATGAGTGGCTTCAGACAGCAGGACTGGGCCCTACTTGGCCAAGGGACGGCGCGCCCGGTTCACTGCCTCAAGGTCTGCATAGCGCAGGTCCAGCTGGCAGCCCACCAGCACGATGGGGGTACGCGGGCAGAAGTGCTTGATTTCTGGGTACCACATGGTCTTCACATGCCGCAGCGAGTTGGGGTTGGCCAAGGAGAAGCAGAGCACCACCACATCGGATCTGTCAAGAAAAAAGAGGAGGGGGGCAGGGAAGAGAGCATCAGGCAGGCGAGATCCTCCCCCAGTGGCAGAGGAGGCAGCTGGGTCTACCGGCCCTGGAGGGGGAGGGTCGCAAAGGGCCACCCTGAGTGTGGGCAGGCCAAGGCCAAGATGGACGGCTGGCTCTACTCCTCTGCAGGCCCCAGCAGTGCCCCAAAGCCCCCTTCTTCCCTGGGGCCCACCTGCGCGGCTCTCCTCCCACTCGGGGGCTGCAGAGGCCACTTGTGACTGCCCTCCCGCAAATCCTGGAGACCGCAGGGATCCCTGCCTCTAAGTTCCATCTGCACTTCCTTCTCTGGTGAGGCCAGGAGCAACAGAGGCCCCAACACCCACAGTCCCCCAGAGGGGCTCAGAGACCACCTGAACCTGTAATGGCGAACCTTTTCAGAGTGCCCAAAGCGGAATGCCAGCTGGTCTTCACGGGCCCACAACACCAGAAACTGAAGACCACCTGACTTGCGGGCACATGCCTGTTTTTTGGTCATTTTACGGCACATTTTCAGGTCATTTTTAAGGGCCATTTTTTGGCTGTTTTTCGGGTTAAGGTTAGGAAAATGCCCCCCAAAACTGTTTTTTGTGCCATTTTCAGACTGTTCCCCAGCGCCATCGAAGACCAGCTGGCCATGTGTCCCCAGAAATTAGAAGAGGAGCTGGAGGTGGTGCGCAGGGCCACAGAGAGGGCTCAGCATGCCACCTCTGGCATCTGGACCATGGGCTCCCCATCAGGGACCTAGACTGCTGAGGCAGGCGGGAGAGGGCTGGGGTGCTGAAGGGCCTGTGCGTCCCTCTGGACAGCTGCCTTGCGGCCTCCCAGGATAAGGAAGAGGAAGGGGGCGGCCCAAGAGCGGCTGCTAGGAGGGGGACGGGGGAGAGCAGCCCCCCGTGCTCAATGGGGCCATGGGGAAGCGGACCTTTTGGGCGGGGGCGGCGCCCTCACCTGCCGTAGGCGAAGCGGCGGTCCTTGTGGTGGTCCCCGAAGGTGTCCCAGAGGCGCAGGGAGATGCTGACCTCGTCCACCACATCGCGGGAGCGCTCCAGCACCTGCGGAGCGCCCAGGCGTTAGGCGGCGGGGCGGGCGGGAAGCCCCCCGCCGGCCTCCCTCCCTCCCTCCCTCCCTCCCTCCGCGGGGCTCACCTCCTGGCACACGCGGTACTGGTCGATGGCCCAGACGGTGGGCACGTGCGTGGCCAGCAGCTGGTACTGGGTGAGCGTGGCGTTGCAGGCCCGCGCGCAGATGAGCCGCGTCTTGCCCACCGCGTTGTCGCCCACCACCACGCACTTGATGGTCTCGACGTTGGGGCGCTCGTAGTCCAGGTCAATATCCATGGGGGCACCGCCGTCGCTGCGGGGGGAGGTCGGGATCAGGGCGGGGGGCGCGCGGCCGGTACGCCCACCCCCCGCCACCGGTACGGGCCGGGCCCGCCCTGCGGAGTGGCGCCTTCACGGGCCCCGGGGGGACGGCCCAGGCCCTTCCCTGCCCCGGGGGGCGTCCCGGGTAGCGCATCCCATCGCTTCCCCGAGCCTCTCGGCCGGCAGCCGCCGCAGCCGCCGCGCTCCCCGCGCCCGCTGCCCCGCCGCCGCGCCCATCGCCGCCGCCTCCCGCCCGGCTGCCCCGCGGCGTCGCCCCGCCAATCGGCGCCCGGCCGCGCCCCCTCCGCCCGAACAAAGGAGGCGGCGGGGGGGGCGTCGCAGCGCTCCCAGCCCCGCCCCCGAACCTCCCCCCACGTGATCGGCCCCCGCGGGCGGGGCTGGGAGGGGCGGCGGAAGAGCCCGGCCGGAGGGTCCGGCGGCGGCGGCGCCTACCTGGCTCGGGGCCGGCTGGCTTCGCTGGGGCGCCGCGGGAGGAGGCGGGGGGCGTCGGCCGGAGGGCGCTCTGCACATGGTCTTGGGCACGCCGCTCGTCCGTAGCTCTTCCCCGCGAAAGCCCGGCCGGCGGAGAGCGCTCAGGCGGCCCCTTGGCCTCAGGCCACGCGGGCTCCGCTGCAAGCGAGAGGAGAGCGCCGCGTTCAGGGCAACGCCCAGCCCGCGGGACCGGAGCCTCGGACGGCGGCGCAACCCCCGCGGATCCCACACGTCGCTGCGCCCCCGGGGGCCGTCCGCCCCGCGCCCCTTCACCTTCGCTCCGGCCCCGGCCACCGGGCTCTGCCTACGGGACCGGGCGCGCCCGCCCCGCTTGCTCCAACGCGGCCCCTCGGCTTCCCCTTCGCGGCGCTCCTGTTGTCTCGGGGCGGAGGCACTTATGCGGCCGACCCCTCCAGGCGGGCCTTCCGACGGGCGGGGCGCAGAGCTGGCCCCGCTCACGCGCCGGCTGCCCCGGAGCTGCCAGGCCGTCGGGCGGGGCGCGGAGAGCGGGCTTCTCAAGCCTTCAGCCGCCTGGAAGCTCTTCTCCTTCGAGGAACGGCGCGGCTTTCGCGTCTCCCGCTCTGGGCCGGAGAGGAGGCGCCACCGCGGGACCGCCGACCAGTTCCGCTTCTTGCCCGGGGCTGCTGGGGAGTCTCGGGGGCTGAGCGCGGCCGCGGATTTCAGCGCTCTGGTTTCGCGAGCGGGGCCAAGGGCCGCCCGGCTCCTCCGCCATTCGGACTGGGCCCGGCCCCAGGGTCGCCGGACGGGAGCCCTGCGCAGCTGGCCTGGGCGCTGGGGAGATGGGGCTGCCGGGCTCGGTGGAGCAGCAACAGCGGAGGGCAGGTGCCAATGGCAGCGTTGGGCCTCCTGTCTCTCCAGGGTCCTCGACAGCCAAGAAGACCTGGGAGCACCAGCGGGTGGCCGGGCGTGTTTTGAGGGGCCCAAAGAGCATCGAGGGGCTTCTCGGAATCCCCTCCCCAAATGTTCCCTCTGGCTTTTCAACTCAAGGCCAAAAGAGCCGGGCATCCAAGTGGAGCCCAGCAGGGGCAGCCCGGAGGGGGGGGGAGGGGGTTTCCAGGGCGTCTCCAGAGCCAGCCTTGCCAGTCCTTCCGCTGCCCCCAGCTCTGCCAGCCTTCCGGAGGCCTCTCTGCCAGCCTCACCAGCCTTTCCTGCCGCTGAGGGGCGGCTCCAAGCCAAAGATCCCTGGCTGGCCAGGGGGGGCCCTGAGGTGCCAGGGAGCAGCCGGGTCAAGTAGCCCCCCAGCCAGCCCAGCTGGATTGCTGTGCACTGTTTTCATCTGTTTGCTTTGAAAACCACTTGCTTCCCCCACAGCCCAGGGTGCATGCGGGGAGCATCTCTTTTCTGCCCAAAGTGGCCGTTCCTGGACCCCCTGGGAGCATTGGATGCCCTTCCGTCCTTGGGGAGGATTTACGAGCTTGGCTCTTGGTTAATGGGGGCCCACCTGGAGGTCAGTGAGGTCTGTGGTTGATTTAGATTCTGCAGGGTGGCCCTTTGGTCTCTTTTCTTGTCCCTCCTCCTTTAGCTGTGGTGCTCTGGTGTTGCCCCAGCGTTGATCGCAAGATGGGCGAGCAGCTAAAGACGTGTGGTCAGGAGACGCCCTGTGGCCTGAAGGGAGGGACTGACCCCTCTTCTGTTCACGGCAGCCCCCCTTGTTCTCTGGGAGGGGGAGGGGGGAGTTTGGGGTGGGATATTTTGAGGCTCTGTGTCCACCTGCCACTTTCCTCGCCCAGCAGCCCGGCAAGATCTCCAGCTGGCGGATCTCTTGGTGCTGGAAGGGGATCTCCTGGGCTACAGCCTGCTAGCAGGAAGATTGGGGAGCATTTGTCAAAAGCAGCTGGAGACGAGGGGGCACCCCCCCCGCTAAGCCCCGCCCTCAGAGAGACTGACCCCAACCACGGTCACCTCTTGTCACGATCCAGGAGGACCCCCCAGTAAAGTGGTGACTGCTGAACTGATGGAGGGAGACCCCTGGCTGAGATTCACCCCGGATCCACTCCCGGACTGAGTCTGAGGCTCATCATCCTGCTCTGCCCACTTGGTCCAAGCAAGCTACTTGATCCCCTGGACAGCCAGGCTAATCCTCACAGCATCTCAAGGGAGGTTCTGAGGGGTTCCCCTAAACAGCTGCTGGCAGATATCAACAGATGGAAAGAGGACAAAGAGGTTCTGCCACCCTCCTCGCCACCAGTCAGAGTCTTCCTCCCGTGGCGTCCGGGGGCTCCGCTGGGCCTTCCTCCTCTCCCGGAGCCCATCGGTGAGTTTAGATGCACCCCTGATTGGCAGACGAGTGAGGCCGCGTAGGAGTCCAAGACCCCAGTCCCCCCACCTATTCCAGCAAGCCCCCCCCTGCTCCCTCTGGAACCCCACTGGCTCCCTCAAGTGCTTGGGGGGGGGGACATCGAAGGGGCCTGTCTCCCTGCAGGGAGGGCTGAGCTGAGGGGGAAGCAGAGAGCTCTGTCCAGGGAACAGATGAGGTTAATGACCTCCGCTGTGTAGATCATCACATCTCAACCCCCCCCCCCCCAGGCCCAGCATATGTCCGTCAATAGGGGAAGGTGTCCTCAATTGCCCTGGAGGCCATTAACTCCCGAAAGGCCTCAGATTCAGCCACTTGGTTTTATTTCACTTTATTCTTCAGAATACAGTTTGATAATAAGCAACTTAAGTTTGCCTGTAGCAATTGCTTCATTTCTTATGCCTGCACTGGGCCTTTAGAATACAGAATAAGAATTGGAAGGGACTATAGAGGTCATCTAGTCCTGCTCAAGCAGGAGACCCTGGACCAACCTCCTCTTAAAAGCCTCCAGGGACGGAGCTCTCTCAACCTCTGGTGGCAAGCTCTGCTCCACTGGTTAATTCTCCTCTTCGTTAAGAGGTTTCTCCTTAGTTCTAGGTTCTCCCTTAGTCGTCGTCCCCCCCCAAATTGTTTCTTGTCTTGCCTTCTGGTGGTTTGGCAAATACATTGACCCCCCCCATACATCCCCTCAAATATTGGAAGACTGCTACCACGTCACCCCAGTCCTTTGTATGAAACCAGCCATGCCCAGTTCCTGCCACCCTTCTTCATGTGTTTAGCCTCCAGTCCTGCAATCATCTTAGCTGTTTTTCTCTGCCCTCTTTCCGGGCTCTTCTCTTTCTACAGGGAGGGGATGCATAAAGCCACCTGTCCTAAGCTCTGTCACCACCTGTATTTGGCCGCAAGGCAGTCGGGCCCAGACAAGGGCCTTTCCCTCCCCGTACCTTTGCCATTGTCCCTGGTCTGTGGGTGAAGCTGCCTCAAATTCCCAGGGTCTGTGCCCATTCATGCTTGTGGCTCCCCTCACTCTCCCCCAGTGCAGCCACGTTTCTTCCAGGACCTGCTGCCCTCCTTCGGGTTTCCTTTGTTCCTGACGCCTGCGTGTTTTCTGCAGGAAAGAGCTGGCATTGGTGCTCTTCCACTGTATTCTGAAGCGGGCAGCCCTGTTTTCCTGAGCAGAAAAGGAGGAGGGAAGTTGGGACTTCCCTGGATCTCTGCCCGCTCTGCTCAGAGATGGGACTTCCCGGTCAGTTTCTGTTTGCAGGGCTCAGCCAGTTGCCTGGCCAGGGAAAGTTCTTCAGTGCTTCTTTCACCCCAAATTTTAACTTGGGCGAAGCCAAGGCAAGTGGGCATCCCACCGAGGAGAAGGAGGGGCCGCCAGACTAGCCTAGAGGTGGCCAAGCAGCCTCTTTGACACCTGACCCTCCATGTGGGGCCTGGGTGGTTGGAGGGGACACGGGGCCAGTGAAGACTGAGGAGCGCCCCAATGCCTCCCTGCGGTGACTGGTGCTAGCAGGGACCTGGAGCAGCCTCAGGCAGAGACGCTGGCAGTGGGGAGAGCCTGGTTTTGTGCTGGCAAGGGCAGATGAAGAGTGTTGGGGGTGGGGGCTTCGGGTGGAGAAAGGCTGGCTAATGCGCTGCCAACGGGGAGGGTAATCCAGCCAGCCGTGTGGGGCAGGGAGGGAGAACGCCTGCCCTCTGTCCGTGGCTCCAACTGGGGTGCAGTCCTTCAGTTGGCGCCCCCTCCCCCCCATCCCTGCAGCCCTCTGAACCCCACGGCTGCTTCTCCCCCTCTCAGGCTGTTGGCTTTCTTCTATGAATCCAACCTTCACGGCTCCTTTGGGATCCAAATTTGGTTGGCATGCCCCTGTTCTGCAGCAGCTTTGCCCAGGTAATGCCCGGCTGTCCATTTCCATCCTCGTCAGGTCTTCAGTAGAAGTTTAGGACGCCTGTGAAAAAGTGTGCGATCTGCACGGCTGGCGGAAGGTGGATTTCGGCTGGGGAAGCCAATCCAGCTCTGCCAGCTGAGTCAGCACTGGGGGCCTTGCAGGTTTCCCTCGGCTTCTGCTGAATGGGCTTTCTGCCTGGCCTTGCTTTTTAATATGTTTTTATCGTTATTTCTCTGAACATATTTATTCATTAAATATTTATGAACTAGTAGAGCACAGGACGTGAACTCCAGCAGAAGGCTAAATTTATTAAGATTGGTTATAATAATAAAATCTTGCAAGGAAGATTGTGTTAGCCCCCCCCCCTTCCTCCCCCACTTCCTCCAGGAGGCGTCTGAGGCTAGTGGGGGAAGGGTGGGGCGTCTGCCTTCTTCCCCTGCACCCCCAGCTGCCTTTGGACACCTCAGGAGGTTGGACTCCAGGGACGCCCTCCTAACGACATCGGTTTGGCCACCGTGGATGGATGCTGATGAGCGTCTTCCACAGAAAAGGCTTTTGAGCCATCAAGAACATCCTCATCACTGACCCTGAAACACAGGCTGCCCGCCCACCGGGCTCCGTGACTGCGCAGGAACCCAGAACTGTTTTACCTTTGGAGAGAAAATGTTGCTGCAGCCCAGTGGCAGAGCCGCCTCTGTGGTGGCTCCTAAGTGCACCTTCATGGTCGGGCTAGAACAAGAACCTCTCAACTCTCCCCCCCCCCCCTGGAGCTGCTCCTTCATTGATGGCGTTTTCATCAGCCGTGGCCGGGGAGATGAATCTCTCATCAAATTCCTTTATGACCTCGAGAGATTCCACCACCCCCATCAACTTCCATCTGGGCCCTTGCGGCCCAACCTTGGCAACGTCAAGAGGTGTGGGGCCTGGCTGGGGAACTCTGGGAGTTGAAGCTTTATGTCTTGAAGTTGCCGAAGGCTGAGAAACCTGGGCCTCCCTAAGAACAAATCCACTTCCTTGGTATCACGATAAATCTATTTCTGACGGAGACCTTAACCCCGCGTTTGGTAGAAAACCCCAAAGGTCGCCCTGCGTTCCACATTCCTGGTGAAGCCACCAAGCCCGGCTCTGAGCTCCCACTGCATCTGTTCTGACAGAGATGCACATCTGATGGGATTAGACCAGGCAGACCGACCGTCCGCTGAAATGATCGATAGATGAATCAATAGAGCCAGGTCGATTCCCAGGGAGGACATATTAAAAAGATGGACCATAGAAGCAGCAACAGAGCATCAACCCAGCTCACAATCCAAACGCCTTATTAGTGACTCATGGATAACAAGGCCACGCAAATGGCAGAAACTCTGTGCAAAAGAGGGCAGCTTACCCCTCCCTGCCATCCCTGGAGAGCCTCGGGAGAGAGGGCAAGAGCAGAGCCAAGGGAAGGCAGGAGAAACCTCCTGGGCTGGTTGAGCCCCCCCTGAGGCTGCAAATGCAGCAGCCTCCAAGAGAGACTCTGAGGTTGGCCAGGGACTCTCCAGGGAAAACGGAAAGCTCTGATGTCCTTTTGGGTCCTGATGTGAAACCTGCGTCTGTTCATTCTTTTGCACAGAGTTTCTGCCATCTGCTCTTGCCCTCTCTCCCGAGGCTCTCCAGGGATGGCAGGGAGGGGTAAGCTGCCCACCCACCCACCCCTTTTTGGCCACTAGGCTAGTGATGAGCTTGTGGCTGTAGCAGGCCGAGGGCTCTTCCGTTTCTGGGGAGGCTCCCACCAAAGGGGCTTTCCCCAAAAAGGCAAACTAGAGTCGCTTGGTCCCCCCCCCCCCGGAAAACCTTTCTCTTCTCACCCGAGAATTTGCTTCTTCGGTTTTCAAAGAAAAAACAAGTAAGAGCAATGCCCCAAAGCCTCGGCTGGAGCGACACACGCAGGATGATGGTGGAGGCACCAAGTCAGGCTTGCAAATTCCACAGAAATGATTCACACATCACCAATGCTGCACTTGACAGAGGTTGGGCGACTCTGAGGCGAAAGGGGGTGTGTGTGGAATCCGTGGTTGCCTTATTACGCAATGTTGTGTGGTCTGCGCTTGCTGTCTTGTGCCTCACATGTGCAACGTATCTAAGGCCACCCTGAGTTGCTGCTTGCAGGTTGGGCAGCTGTACTGTATAGAAATCTAAATAAGGAAAGAGCCACCTGCCAATCTTTTGCCCTTTGGCACAGCTTCACCCAGAGAGAGAGAGAGAGAAAATGGCTTTGACCCCGGCTCCGGCTCCACGAGACGCTGGCTGCCCTTCGGACCGCGGGAGGCCGCCCGCGCAGCAATTCGCGCCCTCCGTTGAGCAGTCCGAGCCGTCTCATTTCTGCAGGGAGGCGGGCAATCCCGCCCGCCGTCTCCTCAGCCCGGAATCGGGGCGCCCGGAGCGCCTTTGCCCTCCGGGTTCCTCTTCTCCTCCTGCCGCTGGGAAAGTGGAAGCAGCCGGGAACCCGCTGTCCTCCGTCTGCCTCTAGGGGGCGCGCCCAACCTAAGGAAGGAAAGAAAGACGCCCCACAACTCCCCCCTCCCGCCCCTGTGGACTCTGCGGCCAATGGCCTGTGCCAGCTGACCCCCAGCACCGAGGGAGGCGGAGCCTTCATCTGGCAGGACATAGGCGTGGCATGCTGGGCGGGGCCACTCCCAGGGACCCGCAGGGGCTTCTGGCGCAGGGGAGGGGTCTCCTTCTCCTCTAGGGGAAGGACAGCAGAGGTTGGCATCCAGGGACCACGGTCAAAAAAGGCCTTGCGGGGGCGGGGCGCTTTGCTGGCTCTCCTAAGTGTCCCAGGGAATCATTGGAGTCTGCCAGCCTCTCTCAGGCTCCAGCCTGGGGAGAGGGGGATGGGGTGTGGAGAACACGGATGCAGATGTGGCTTCAGCAGCTGAAGTTACCATCTGATCAAGAGAGGTGGAGCTGCACTCTGCACTGCACACCTGCTCAGTCAGGTGAATGAGCTGCCCTGCACCTGGGTTCAAAGGAGTGGAAGCATAAGGAGGAGCAATGTGGTGGATGGTGCTTAGTATCAGCTGTCCAGCCGAGGGGAAGGCAGAGGTGAAGCTGAGAAGGACAAACACGGGCTGGAAATAACCCAGGCTTTTGGCTGGGCAGAGGCCAGGTGACAAAGAAAACCCACAACCCCCCAGTGGTTTGGGGCCCTGTTATTTCAGGGGAGGAGAGCCCCCCCCCCCATGGTCACCAGGAAGAGCCGAGAGGGAAGCAGCAGAATCCCAGCAGAGACTTCCTTGGGGCCAGGCATTCATCTGGAAGGAGATCAGAGCTGCAGGTTGTGTCCTCAGCTACCAGATCTCCACGATGGCCGGCTGAACCTTTAGATCTCCTTTTTGTGATGAAGAGCCCAGTAAGTTCAGAAGGGGGGGGGAGGGCACGGATCCAGGGAAATACGTGCCAGTCAGTTGAACAGGGCAGAGAAGGGCTTCCCTGCATTGACCGGAAGCCCCCCCTGCTTGGGAGATTCTCCAGCAGATGAGAAAGAGGCTGGCCTGGAGGCCTCTCAAAGACCAGGCCGTGGCTGCTAGGCCATCTTGGGATGATGAAGGAGAAATATTATTGGGCTAATTTACGTCTTTTTTGAGTGGCTCATTTCCCCACTAGGGAGATGGAAAACTCTCAGCACGATCATCAAAAGGACAGAAGAGGCCCCACTAAGAGCCAGACCCCTCGCTCCATCGCAATCCCAAAACCCTGGCGTGCCACTTGCACACCATCGGATTGACAAAGTCCCTGTTGGTCAATTGCAAAAGAGAACTGGAACTTGGAACAGCTGACGTTCTACAGACGATATGCCTACCACCATCAGACACCCACACCTGTCTCTCCCAGGTCCTTAGGCAGGCAGATAAAAATGCTGAATCTCAACATCTGTCAGTGCAGCCATCAATCGTAATAATAGCACAAAACTTTAATGGCAATAAACGCAGATTTTTCACCAAGTATTTTTTAATTTATTTGTTAAATGTATATGCCCTTCATCTCACTCTGAAAAGTGTTTCTGGATAGCTTACAATTTAAATCATAAATACAAAAAATATGATTATTGATGAATAGATCTTGTCTTTTTATGTACACGGAGAGTATCTGCACCAAAGACAAATTCCTTGTGCGTCCAATCACACTTGGCCAATAAGGAATTCTGTTCTATTCTGTTCTAAAATATTTAAAAGTTTAAATAGAGAGACAAGAAGGAAAAGGGGCACAAGAAAAAATACAATTGCTAGAGGAAGGGGAAGGACTGACTTATTTTCTCTTGTGAAAAAGTTACTGGGATAATAATAATGAATTAAAAATGAAATATGGATCAGCAGCCTGAATATAGTTGCGGAAAGGGCAAATGCAGTTCCAGGCTGGAACCAGAATGGACCCAAGTGTCATTTACAAATCCCAGCAATGTTTCCACTCAGTTCTGGAGTGGCGAGACACTTCTGGGGCTCAGCATGCAACTGTAGGCACCAGTCTTTCAAAGGGAGTCAGAACTGGGGCAGAGAAAGGGAACCCGGATGAAGGGTGGGGTGGGAGGAGCCTGGAATGTGGAGTCTGGGCAAAGACCCCTGGTGTGTGTGTCTGTAACACCATGATAGCCCTCTTCAGGGACCTGAAAAGAGAGGAGGACGACAAAACTTGTTTTCTGTCTCTCTCCAGAATGGAGGACACAGAATAATGGATTCAAGTTACAGGAAAGAAGATCGAATGCCAGGAAAACATTTTACTAGTTTACAAAGAAAAAATAATTAAATGAGGTGCAGCTGTACATACCGTGGGCAGAGTTTGAGAATGGGGATTGGTAGTGGGGGGGTCAGGAAGAAGGGCTCATACCATCCGCTGGGGTGGCTGGCCTGGACCCAGCTGGCCTAGGAAGCCACGGGCTGTTGGCACCAGAGCGAGCGCTGCCTTGGTTCATCTTGGCAGGCAGAGGGAAAACAGAGCCCGATGACAAGGGGATTCAAATAACAGGATAACAGAGCTGGAAGGGATCTTGGAGGTCTTATAGTCAAGCAGGAGACCTTCTACCTTTTCAGACAAGGGGCTGTCCAGTCTCTCCTTGAAACCCACCAGAGATGGAGCCCCCACAACCTCTGGAGGGAAGGCCTCCCACTGGTTAACTGTTCTCAGGGTCAGGACATTTCTCCTTAATTCTAGGTCGGACTTCTCAATTTATTTCCATCCTTTGCTTCTCGCCTGGTCTCCAGGTTCTTTGGAGGTTGAGCCCCTTTTCCCTGTGGCAGCCCTTGGAACAGTGGAAGCCGCTATCATCATGTCACCCCCAGCCCTTCCCTTCGTTAGACTAAACCTACCCAGTCCCTGCAACCGTTCTTCATGTGTTTTATCCTCCAGGCCCCTCGTTCTCTTCGTTGCTCTTCTCTGCCCTCTTTCCAGAGTTGGATGTAATATTCCAAGTGTGGCCTTATAAAGCGGTACGAGACCCTCACACGACCTTCATTCTAGCCCTCTGTTGATGCAGATCTCTCTCACTTCTCTTGAGCCAGCTGCCCCTCATCCTGTGTGTTTGGCTTTTCCTGCCTGACTCCCGTGGGTACCTTACATGCCTGCCCTTGGTTTAAGCCACCCAGAGGGCTGGCCCAGTACAGCAGCCCCCACCCCCCCTGCAGCACAGGCCAACAGTGGAGGAGAGAATGTGGGCGCACCGCCACAGAACTCCCTTCTTGGGGTTAGGGGGAATTGCTGCCTCTCCGTCATTTGGGGCAGGAAAGCATCTTGTACTGGACTGTACAAGGCTGGGAGAGAGAACCGGCCCCGCAGTGCAGTCCTGGAATGGGGGGGGGCTGGGGGCGGTTGGCAAAGGCACCCCGAGGAAGGAGGGGCTCCACTGGACAGGCCTCCAAGGAGGACCCCAGGCTGGCCTTCAGCTTCTCCTCCAGCCCAGGGCCGAGATGGGCTCCCTCGACCCAGCACAACGCCCAAGCCAAGGTACCCGAAGAGCAGGGGCCCTGTGCAGCTCAGCTGCGGAAGGACTTTGTGCAGGGAAGATGGTTTAACTGGCCAAGTAAGGCAAAGGGAAGGAGCTGTGCTGGTTCCTGGCCAGCCCTGCCAAAGGGCCAACCAGAAGGTCCAAAGGGGGGGAGGGGGTCTTCGATAATGTGCCGAACTTTCCCTAAAATTCTTGGAGTGGGGACTGTAGGAGCCACAGGGTTGAAGGAGGGAGGGGTGGGGACATCTGCCTCCCCCAGACTGCAGCCCAGGAAAAGGCAGGTCCTACTCCATCCTGGCCTCCCAGACTCCCCTCCCCCAAAGCCTCGGGAGATCGGTTGCTGGGGGGGGGGTGGAGAGCAGGGTTTGCAGCAGGTCGTTCCTACCCCAGAAAGGGGCTCAGGCGGAGGTCTCTCCGCTCTCTGCCCTGGCAGGAAAGCCCAGCCTCGACTGTAACCACCCCTGTGCCCCCCTCCCTCCCCAGCAGTGGAGCAAGCCCTGCAGAGCCCAGCTGCCAAAGCCCCCCCCCCCCTCCCAGGGACTCTGCCAGCCCCTCCCCAACAGACCCAGCCGGCACTACAGAGGGCAAGTCAACACACTTTAATGCATATCCACAGGAAGGGAGGCTGCCGCCCTCCCGCTTCCTCCTCCATGCAAATCCCTGCCGCCTGAGGAGGGGGGGGGGTCAAGGCAAATGGGGACCCTTGGCCCCTGGCAAGGAAAGAGCTCGGCCTCCCTTCTCTTTCAACAGCAAACCTTCCAGTTTCCTTACAGGGGAAAGCAAGGGGCTTTTCTCCTGCAAAGGGAGTGGTCTGGCTGGGGGGCTTTGCCTCCCCACCACTCTGTAGCCAGCTGCTTCTCTAGCCAGGCCGGCCCCCCACTGGGGTCAGGGGTGGGGAGGGCGGCCTTGGCAAAGCAAAGAACAATGCAGACCCTCCATTCTTGGCAGCCTCAGACCTGGGACTGCAGCCACAGGCGAGGGTTGAACCAGGGCCGGGCCGGGGCCTGCAGGGTCCGCTCCGAGTCCGGAGTCGAGCTGCGGCTGCTGGAGGAGCCTGAGCTGGAGCAGGAGGGGCCACGGGCCTTGGGCGAAGGGGAAGGCGGTGGGCGCCCTGCACGCCCCTTCAGCCTGCTGAGCTTGGCGTCCAGCGAGAGAGTGCGAGGCCGGCCCCAGGGGGGCTGCGTGGGGCCGGTGGTGGAGCTGCAGCTGGAAGCGATGCCAGGCGAGGAGTCCTCAAAGAGAGAGAGCCACACGGGCTCACCCAGGTCGGAGACCCGCCGAGCCAGGATCTCGGTCACCACCTCAATGTCATCGGCCGGCTCAATAGCTGCAGGAAAGGGGGAGAGGGGCTCCGTTAGAGGCCCCCGAGGCTCTCCTGGCTCCCTCAGGGACAGCCCCCACCTAGGAGAGCTGCCGTTCAGCACAGAAGCACTCGGGAAACGGCCCTCTGGTCAGTTGGTGGGTCCGGAGGGCGTTCAGCCACCTATCTACTCCTCCTGCCTTGCTCCCCACCCTCCCCGAGGTTCCCTCCAAGGCATAGCAGCCCTCCTCCCTGCGGCTGGGGGTGCTCGGCCCAGCCCTGTCGGCCCCTCCATCGGAACTGTTACTTCACCTGTCACTGTAATAGTTGGACAGAAGTGCCCGAATCTCTGCAGAGACAGCGTTGTCCTGCAACAGAAGCCCCTCGCAGTTGGAGGGTGGCCCCCCAGCGCCAGGGAGAGCTGGGGCAGGACAGACAGACAGGAGGGACATGCAGAGAGAGGAGAGCAGGAGGAGAGCAGAGAGTTACAGACACAGACACTGGATGGGGGGCAAGAGAGACCCTAGAGGGTGGAGCTGGAAAAGGGGGCAGAAAAGACAGAGACCCTCCCCTCCAGATCCGGGAGGCACGCGTGGCCCTCACTGCCCACACTTCTGCCCAAGGGATGCCAGCCCCGGTCAGCCTCACCCATCTCGTGGTACAGGGATCCCTGCTTGGGCAGCAGCGTCGGAGGCCGGCGCGGAGGTGGCACCTCCACCGTCATCACTTCATCGCAGCAGTGCTTCCATTGGCCTGGGGGGGGGGAGCACGGAGGAGTAAAGGGGGGGGTCACCTGGCTTGTGGGGGATGTGTCCTATGACATCATAGGAAGTCTGGCCTTGGAGCCCCCCCCAGTGTTCTTGGCTGCAGTGGGGAGTGCCCCAGACCCAGCTCAGAGGTGAAGGTTGTGCCCTGATGACCCCCAGACACCAGACCCCCCTGTGTCTTTGGACGGCTGCCCCATCCTCGGACTCAGGGTTGCGTCCAGAGAGACCTGGTCCCTTTACCCCCACCCCCACCCCTCCTCCACTCACTCATGTCGTAGAAGTGCTGCCAGAAGACTTCCATCCAGCGCTGGGCCTCCGCGGGGGACTCTGCCTGCAGCGTGTGGGTCACTTCCTCACCTCCGTAGTGGTTGGTGACTGACATGCAGCGGACGGGGCCCCTGGGGCTCTTCTCGCTGGCCCGGATGCGCGTCTCCTGCCCAGGGAAAGAGGCCTGGGGCTCACCCTGGCTGTGGGGCAGATGCCCTGGGCCGTGGGCTGGGCCAGAGGCAGGAAGGGGCCCAAAGCGATGAGAAACGGCCTCCCTTCTCCCAGGGCGTCAGGAAGGAAGGGAAGCCCAGGAATGGGGAAGGCTGTGGAAGGGGGTTCTGAGTGGGGGAGATTAATAGCCAGGGTGTTTTCCTTGATCCGAAACCTGGCGAGGGAGGGTCCCAGCCCGCCAGCAAAGAGGTGGCATGGGGGCGGGCGAGGGAGGGCAGTCTGGGAAGGTTTGCTCAGCTGACCCACATGGACAGTGGACACCAAAGGGCCTGGGGGCTTATTTGCGTGCGTGCCCAGAGGAGCGGTGCAGGGCTGCCCATGAGCCATGGGGTCCCAGCCGAACCTTGTTGATGGCAATGGTGAAGGCAGCCTCTTCCTGGCCCTCCGCATCCTGGGGGCGCCGGTAGCAGAGAAGGTTGGTGCCACGCAGGACGCAGAAAAGCCTCGGCCAGTCCGGCTGCTCCCCCTGCTGCACAGACAGGCGGCAGCTGCCTTGACGTCCCTTCTCCTTTCCCCCAAGGCCAAAACCTCCCTCCCAGCACCCTGCTCAGCTCGGGCGTAGGGTGGGGGCACTGCGTGTCCCCTGGGAGTGGGGGGCTGCTTCCCTCCCTTACCTGCACTTTCAGGAAGCCCGCCATCACCTGCTCCACCATGCAGCTGGGCTGGGCCACCACGCGACAGCAGAGGCTGCCGTAGAGGGGCAGCCAGAAGGAGCTCTCCTCTGGGGGAGAAGGAGGCGTCAGGCGGGGGCCGAACTGGAGGTTCAGTAAAAGGTCTCCAGCCACTGGCTCAAGCAGGTGAGCAGCCGCTCCTCAGCCTCCCAAGACCCCCAGTCGCCCTGGAAGGGCCCCGACACCAGGTGCCAGGAATGCCCACAGCCATCTTCTGGGCCTACCGTTGCCAGTGATGAGCAGGTCATGGGTGCGAAAGGCGTCCTGGACTTGCGGAAGGCCAAGGTGGGCACAGGCCAGCAGTTGATACTTGGGCCCCCTGAAAAAGAAGGGGCGCCCTGCTGGTGAGGCAGCTGGGGGGACGGGGGGCTGCAGGCTCCCCCAGGTAGGTGAGGAGGGTACTCACGCTGTGCTGGGGGCTGGGGGTAGCAAGAGCGGACTGCACCCCCCGTTGCTGCCTGAGCTGCTCCCGTCCAGGGCAGCCCGCATCTGCTTCCCCGAGGAGCGCCCCAGGGAGCTGCTCAGGCGGCTGGCGAGCTTCTTGGGGGTGGCGCCAAGGGCCGAGTCCTCCTCAAGGGCGGCACTGTACAGCTCAATTTTCAGCTCAAAGCCTGGAGCAGCCTCGGTGCTGGGGAGAGAGGAGGAGGAGGAGGAGATGCCCCACACAGGCTCTGAGCACAGCCAGGATCCCAGCTGGCCGGCCAGAAGCGCCAATGCGACCTTCCAGGGGCCTTCAGGTTTCTTCCTGACCCTCCCTGGGGCACCGATTTTGCCATTCCCACCAGGCCCCGAAACGCCCAATTCCACCCGAAAGGCAAAGTGCTGGGGACCCGTCGGATCTGGAGTCGGGTGGGCCCCCTCCTCCCCTTCCCTGCCTGGGACTGAGGCGGGATTGTCAGTGAGTGGTCAGCCAGGGAGGCGAGGCTCACAAGAGCACCGAGGTCTCAAAGCAGATGTCAGCCAGTGTCCTGTCCACCAGCACCATCTCCGTGTCATAGATTTCTGTGCCGATTTGCAGCAGGCAGAACACCGCGCATCGATGCAAATCTGGGAAAAAAGGAGGAAATGGGGCATTTGGTGCCCCAGCTGCAATACACACACACACACACACACACACACACACACACACACGTGTTTGATCAGCTTCTCTCAGAGTGGCTCCACAGGCGCTGGAAGTTTCAGAGGACTCTTCCAAAGTACGGGAAGGGCCTGCTGATCCCTGGGGAGCAGCGGCTGTTTTAGCCCCGAGTCCTGGGACAGAGCTTAGAATTGCCTTCTGCCTCAGACGGCCCTGTCTTAATTGGCAGCTGTCATTTCTTTTTCCCGTGCTGCACCCATCCCCTCCCTCTCCACTCCTATTCAGCGGCATTCCAACTGAGCCAGCGGGGCATAAAATGCAGGAAAAGCAAAAGCCGCATTAACACTTCCATCCACCAGGGGGCCAAAGCAACCTGCACAAAGTGGACTCTCTACAGCCGCCTTTTCTCTGCCCTGCAAACCCCCCCCCCCCCCCCGCCAGGAAGCAGCTGTCCCAGGCATGGGAGGGGTCCGTGGGGGAAAAGGCCCATTCCCGGGCCCCTCCGCAATGGGACCCCCAAGGGCACTGAGCCCTTCAGAAGGAGCAGGACCCCATGGAGACCCTGAGATCAGCTCCCACAGCCTCCTCAACCGTAATTCACACACACAGCCGTCTCCTTGGAATGACGGGAGCCGAGACCACCTGAGGGGAGCCTGGGCTGGGAAGGGCCACTTCTGCGCACCCTCTTCTGTTCAAATGCCATGCCAAGTCAGACAGCGGACAGAGCAGGCCGGCCGGGCATCTGCGGCATCACAGACATCGGTCAAATAGGGCCGTCCTTTCTTTCTCAAAGGAGATTCCAGCTAAACTCAGCCTCGTGGCAGCTTTGAATCAAATGCTTGTCTAATCACAAAGTGTGATTTGACACACAAAGGAATTTGTCTCTGGTGCACAAGCTCCTTCCAAGCTAGCAGAGCACAGTGCCCTGAGGGAAGTCTGTGGGCAGCTGCTGGGTTCAGTTGGGGAGCGAACGGAAGGGGGGAGGAGACGGACCATGTGGGGAGCACCAGCGAGGGGACTTACCCCCCTTGTTCTTGAAGTATTCCGTGTCCTTCCACATCAGGGGGATCCGGAGATCTGGAAAAAAGGGAAGAGAGCTGCAGACCACGATCTCTAGGGCCACACGTGGCATTAAGGCCACCGATGATGCGCGGCTCGCTTACGGCCACCAAACCCGCCTTTGAGGCAAACTAAATGCAGCGCGGTGGCCTCGTAGGCCGCGACCGGCTCGCTCGGCTTCTGCTCTGCCTGCCTGCTTTGGGGGAAAAGCTTCTCTCCCGAGTGGCCTCCAGTGGGATGGCTGTGGCGAAATTGCCCACCTTCAGCTCAGCCCCCTCCAAGGGACCTCTGCGCTTCCCTGGGAGCAAGGTAGGGAGCAGATCCCTAGCCTGAGCAGAAGCCGGGCAACCGATCCCTCGGGCGAGGCCAGGTCGGGGAGCTCTTCAGCAGGGCCTGCGGGGGCTGCTGCCCCACGCCAGTCCTGGCTGTGCACAGGCTGCGCTTTGGGCTGGGGGAAGCCTCGCCTGCCCCCTGCCCCCTGCCCTGGCCCCACAGGTCGAAGGCACCGGAAGCTGAGCCTGGCTGGGCGAGATGGAGCCGGAATGGAAGGGTGGGATTAACTGGGGAAAAACCAGCATCTCTGCTGGAGAAAACGCCAGTTGCCATCCCTTGACTGGAAGACGGTTACAAAAACGCCAGGGGGGCCCTGCTGGTTTCAAAGGCTGCCTGAAGGGTCGGGTCCACCTGCGGTGCAGGCGGGAACTGGGGCAGGAGGCGAAGCTTTGCCCGGCTTCCTTAGCCCAGATGAGGGGAAATGAAGTTGGGGCAGTGGGGGTCCTTCCTCCTTCAGTGAGATTCTTCTGTTATGCCTAGCAAACTTTTCCTGATTAGCAAATAGGAATGCTAATGAGACTCTCATTCGACTGTCAGGATCCTCGTCTTTCAAAGCCCAAAAGGTGAATTTAAAAAGGGATTTGTTCTCTTAACCAATTCGCTCTCTGAGGCTGGGAAGGCGTGTGCCGCCTTTAAAATACCACGTCCCATGGAGAGGTCAGTGACTGGGACAAGACCCTTCCTCCCGTTCCTTTTCTTGCCCACCGAGAGGCTGGCCTGCATGGGGGGAGCAAAGCTCGGCCAGGCTTGACCCCTGGAGACCAGCCCCCTCCTTACCCGAGACACAGACTCGGCCCCGACATGGTAAGCGACCGTCCGTGGATCCAGCCTCAGAAGGACTACGTTGTGGGGCAGGATGGGGAGGAGAGAGTGAAAGCAAGTTTGATTACACCAACAACCACCACAATCATGAAAAGCCTCTGATACCAGCACAGAGTTCATGGCCCTGGCTGTCCCCAGGCAGAATTAATACCAGGGGGACGGACGTGGAGAAGGGAGTCGTGACCCGTTTTCACCTGGACGAAGCCAAAGGAGGGACTGGGCCGGGGACTCAGGGCAGGGAGGTGGGTGGGTGGGGGGTTGCTCTGCTGTCTGCCCAGCATGGTGGAAGGGAGGTCAGAAACCCTGAAGCTGCCAGGAGGATAGGCTTTCCCCGCCCCTTCCGCACATTCCCCGCTCCCGGGGCTCCTTCCCAGAGACCCTTCCTTGACTGCCTCCCAATCCCCACGGAAGGAAGGGGCAGGGAGGGAAAGGAAAGGGCCGCCAGGGGGAGGGAGCCAGCCGCCTCCCCTGATGCTGGCAATGGAAGGGGGGGGCTCAGCAGGTTTCCATGGCAACAGAACCCAGCAGGGCGTGGGGGGACTGGCCGGGAGGCGGTGGGGGTGGGTGGGAGGGAGCAGCTCAGACTTTCCAGGCTGTCTGCACAACCGACCCAGCAAGGATACCGGAGGCCAACTCACCGCCGAGCCATGTGCTGCATCACCTGCGCCTCCTTCATGCGCTGCAACTCCGCCATGTAGGCCAGGATGCGGCTGTTGCAGACCAGGAGGCTCTTGGTCACCTCCAGCGTCTGCGGCCGCTGAGTGCATGCCGCCAAGAGCTTGCAGGCCCCCTCCCGCATGCGGATCTCGTGGTCAATTCTCTTCTGGAGGTCTGTGCCCTGGGGGGGAGGGGAGGGGACGCGGCTGAAGGTGCAAAGGTTTTGGGGTGGGAAGGGGGTCTTGGGACAGAAGGCTCTGGAGGTGGGTGGAGGAGGGGAAGCCGGTGAGCTGGCCTGGTGCCCAAAGGCTTTAGGGGCCGGTGGGGAGAGAAGTGGCGGCCCCACAGAGCCCCCTCCCTCATCCGCTTGCAGGGGGGTTCAGGGAAGAGCCTGGTGCCATAAGAGCAGCCCCACATCTTTGCCCTCCCTCCTTTGCCCTCCCTCCTTTGCCCTCCCTCCTTTCCCTCCCACTTACGGAAAGGCAGCTTTGCTGTGAAAGGAGGCATTTCACTGCAGGGGGAGCAGGGATCCGAGCCCCCCCCCCCCAATGTCAGGAAGAGACACTGCTATAAAATGGGGGCTGAGGGAGCCCACAGTAGACCCTCCCAGTGAAAATCCTCACCCATCCGGCAGCCTTCAGCCCCCCACCCCAGTCTCATTCCCAGCCCTTTTCAGACTGGGGGGAGTACCTGGCTGGCCATGGGAGGGGGGCAGCTTTTGCAGCTCACCCGCCTCTCGGCTTGGAATGCTGCGGGGGGGAGGGAGGGGGGCAGCTCTTTTTGGGATGCCCCCTTGGCATAGAGGCCAACCCAGAGGAGGGAGGAGAGCAGGAGGGATCGTGACCCCCCTCCCCTCAGAGCCTTCATTGGGACGTAGAGAGGTGCCCCCCCCTCGGAATGCGCTCGGCCGCCCCCAAAGCTCTGGCTATTCCGGCAGCCGCCCCCTCCCCTTCCCCCAGCCCTCACCATGGCCGGCTTCCCGTTCTCCATGCCGCCGGCTCATACCCCGAGGCCGCCTCCGCCCCGTTCGCTCCACTGCGGCGAGCTTTTTCTGCGGGCGGCAGCTGCACCGGCGGGGAGGGGGCGCCTGGGAAGGGGCTGCGGGGGGGCTGTGACATCACCGCTGCCTAAAAATAGGCCGCCTGGGATCTGCGGGGGCCCCGCGAGGAGGAGGCAACTGCAGAGGGACCCCTCCCAAAGCCCAGAGCCGGGGGGGGGGGCTGCCTTCTCTCCCAGCAGAGAGGGGGACCCTCATGGGGGGGGGGGGTGATGGACAGAGAGGGCCCGATCCGCTGAAGGCTGAGAGAGCAAATGGGGAGGGATCCCCTCGGGCATTCGGTGCCAAGGCACAAGGATTTCTGCTCTCAGGCAGGGCAGCCTCCTCCCCAAGGGGCCCCTCCCTTTCTCTCCAGCCTCATCTGCCTCTATTCACCCAGAGACCAGGTGCCCCCTCTGCTGCCAGGACAAAGGGAAAGCAAAGGGGTGGGGAAGCCTCCTCAGCTCAGGGAGGCAGCAGGGAGACCCAGGCCCAGGTTGAAGGACCCCTCCCCCCCAAGGAGACAGCTGTCACCTCCGGCTCTGGGCCCTTCCCTGGCTCAGCCATGCAGTTGGGGGGGGGGGGGTCTGAAGGCTGGACAGCTGCAAGCAGCAAATATTCATGCCTCTGCAGCCATCATGGGGTCATCCCCTCCCCCGAACTCTGTGGAGCCACCTGATGCCCTCTTAGGGTCCCAGGCAAGGTGTTTCCTGATCAGCATTGCCCCTTTCCAAGATCCAGGAGGGCAATGCGAGAGATGCCACCGCCTTCCAATCCTGCCAGCCCCCCACAACTCCTCCGCTGGGCAGCCAAGCAGAAACACGCGGAGTTCCAGGGCTCCGGCCACTGCAGGGCACACGGCCAGGAGGCCCTGGGCAGCGCCCACCAAGCCCGCATGCCCACTGACCTCTCAGGCCAAGGGGAGCGGTAGAAGTCACGGGATGCAGCAATGTCACCAAGGAAGCCACAGGCAAAGCGCACGGCAGCCGCGGTTAAGAGAGCCTAGCCCAGGGAGCCCCGCGAAGGAGAAGGGCCCCTGCCGGAGGTGCCAAGAAGCTGCCGGCTGAGAACAGCACTGCTCCCCTCGCGTGAGGACCGCTGGGGACCCCACCGAGACCCAGGGGAGTCAAAGGCCCATCCTGGAAGGCAGCCACACGGTTGCCACCGAAAATGGAGGGACACATCTGCAAAGTCCATGCCCTCAGTTTGCAGCCCCTCCTTAGAAACGGGCATCTGCAGGAGGGGGGGCTTCTCCCAGGCCCTCCAGTCCTCCCGCAGGCGCCCCACGAGTCACACTGGCGAAATGGGTGACCCTATAAATTGAAATACACCCACCCACAGGCCGACCCACAACCACAAACTCCCCCCCCCCCACCGGCACCCTCTGAAAGCAGCAACGTCCAGCATGGTACCTCCAGGCTGAGGGCGATCTGCCGGATGTAGAGCATGTTCAGGTCCTCCAGGATGTGCAGCTTGTCCTGCATTGCCCCAGGCCCCCTGCGCGCCCCCCTCCCCGAGGCCCACCTGGAGGTGTGGCTTCAGAGCAAAGACCCCCAAGCCTGGCTTCCCATGGAGCTGGAGCCCAGCAGACCCTGGGGCTGCTTCTGAGGCAAGGTGGAGGGTGGGAGATGCCGCAGCCTCACTGCCCCGGCCCCTCTGTCAGCAGATGCCGGTCTCCTGGGCCAGCTGTGGAAAGAATAGGCCCTTTCTTTCGTGCCAGCCCAGCAGCTCCAACGCCCACCCTGAGAACAAGCAGCCACTGTGCCTGAAAGGGCAGGGCTGGGGGGCCCAGAGGCTGCACCCAGCTGCCAGGCAGGGCACGGCCCTTCCCCTCCAGGCTCTGCAGAGCCAACCCCCTGCCAGCCAGGGCCGGGGGGGGGGCTCCCACTGCCCACGCATGGCTTCACCGAAGGGCCGGTTTGGACTGAGGGGCTTTGGGGTGCCCTGGGCAGGCAGATGCTGCTGCCCCCTGCTG
The DNA here is from genome assembly GCF_009769535.1 of Thamnophis elegans. NCBI lineage: Eukaryota > Metazoa > Chordata > Lepidosauria > Squamata > Natricidae > Thamnophis > Thamnophis elegans. The sequence continues at coordinate 262,450 of NC_045549.1, read as the reverse complement.
ACCAGCCCAGGGACTTTCCTCCGCTCTCCGGAGCCGAGAGTGCAGCAGTGGGGGCTCTGCCCCGCTAGCCCTCCCCAGCTCTTACCTCCTACGCGACGATGGCTGCCTTGCTCCTGTCCCCCTACCCTTACCTCCTGGGTCGTCGCAGGCGCTCCATGCACAGGAAATCTGCCTGGCTCCCCCCTCCCCACACCAGCCTTCCTGTTCCAGCTCATCTTACAAGGGCCGCCCCTCCTAGCTGGCTTCTCCAGCAGCCTCGCCTCCCCTTCAGACACGTCCCTCCCTCCCGCCCACCCTGCGATGGAAGGAAGCAGGCGGGTGGGCGGGCAGCCCCTTGTCCCCGGCGATCTCGGCCAGGGGAGCCCTCTCTGCCCACCAACCCCAGCCAGGCACCGCCTTAGCTCCAGCCCAGAAACTCCTCTGCCTTCTGAGGTCCAAGCCCCAGCCAGAAGCCCACCAGGCTGTGCCAGCCCTCGGCCACCAGAGGGCAGCCAATGTCCCCTCAAGGGCCAAGAGGAGAAGCTGAACCCCCAGGGAGGTGCCAGGGGGCTCCCGTGCCCACCTCTTCTGCAACCAACGGCCTCTTTGGGTGGCTCTTCCTGGGGTGCCATCCTTTGTGAGGCAGGGTGGAAAATGTGGCCTGGGCAGGGGAGGGGCTGCCCTTCTCCTAGGGCTGAGCAGATTGGTGGGAGGGGGGGGGGCGCAGGAGAGATCTGGCTATGGATTCCGCAGCCCGAGCCTCCCAAGGGGGTCCTTGGAGATCATTCTTCAGTTAATTTAACCCCCTTTAATATGATCCAAGTTAATGGCCAGCCGGGATTTCCCCAGGTAAGAGATCTGCTCCACAAACTTCCCTTTCCAGCCCTGGGACTGAATGTCTCTATGGAGCTTCTCAGCCACCCAGGTCATGGTTGCCCCAAAGGGGCTTCTTCAAGAGCCAGCTGCATTTTCTTCTTCTTTCCTCTGAAGACAATTCACTTCTCATCCAAGAAGCTTCTTCAGTTCTTCTCCTCCAGAGCTGAAGAAACTTCTTAGCAACAGACATACATCTTCACGGTGCTTTCCAGCCCAACTCTAAGAGGTTTACAGAGTCAACTTATTGCCCCCAACAATCTGTGTCCTCATTTCACCCACCCCAGAAGGATGGAAGGCTGAGTCAACCTTGAGCCTGGTGAGATTTTAACTGCCAAATTGCAGGCAGCCAGCAGGCAGCAGAAGGAGTTCTTGGATGAGAAGCGAAATGTCTTCAGGGAAAAGGAAAGAAAATCCTCTTGGAAAAGCACCTTTGGGGCAGAGCTGGGACTATGAATCCAAAGAGCCTCACCCACCCTGCCCCCAATGCAGACGGTGGGAGCTGTGCAATGGGGCTGCAGGCCTTGCCCGGGTTTTTCCTCCTCCCGTCTCTTTCCTAAAGCGGCCCAGCCTGCCATCTGCCTTTCTCACAGCTTCCGGTTCCCCAGCGCCTTTCTCTGAGCGAATGGCGGCCCAGTTTTTCCCTGAGCAGTTTTTCCCCCTCACGGCTTCCCCCAAATTTGAGCCGCATCCACCATGCGGCTGACTGGGTGGAGCATTTCAGTCATTCCCAGCTTTGACCATCATGAATGATTTTCTATGATTGGCCAATTCACAGCCCACATCTGAGTTGTCCTTGAGTGATCCACCCTGGTCCCAGCCGAGATCCTCAAGGGATCCAGAGTGAGAAAAGGGTCCATTTACCTCCCTCCACCCGGCAGTTCTTCCTCTTTGCCCGGCTTGCAGCCCAGGAGGGAAGAGATACACACCATGGGCCCAGCCCCCACCTCCTCCGGGGCCTGCTGAGACTTTCTGGGTAGATGGGCAGGGCAACTTCCCCTCCTGTGGGATCCAGCTCCCTGTCCTTCCATCCATGCCCTCTATGGGGTTGGACTAGAAGACCTCCAAGGTCCCTTCCAACCCTATTATTCTATGTTTTACCTGCACTGCTAGAAGAAGTTTGGGCTGGACCATATCAAGTACTTCTTGCGCCTAGCAGGAACCTTATAATATCCCTGCACCTTCCCCCCTTGGAAACGGCACCCCCCCCAAGGAAAACCTAGCCATATTTTAACATTTGCCAGTTACCTGCAACCTGGCTGTTTTTCAGAGCATTTGGGACTTCCTGTTCATCATTTTTGTAACATATACAGCATTTGCCATTTCCCTGCACAACTCAGACAGGCTACTTTGAGAATTCCCTAACTTTCAAGTTCTAGGTTTCATCCTGGATCACTTTAAATTCCATTATTCCATATCTTTCTCTGATCCTCATTTTATGCAGAAATCATTTTCTTTTGTGAATTTTTCTTAGCCCCTTTCACTTTCTTCCACCAAGCCTTCTTTCCAGACCTTCTGTTAGCACAAATCTGCACCCTCCTGTTTTGTTCTGCAACGTAATTTACTATCCAGGTGGGTGTGTCCACTTTCAACTTCCATTATTCAGGTTGTAAGGAGATTTTCAGCATAAATGAATCGAGTAAGGATTTTTTTTTAATTTCTATCGTGCCCTTCGCCATCTGAACATACAAGCAGAGGTTTGCTTAAACAGTGAATTTTCTAAGCAGAAACTCCCTTTTCCAATCATCTTAATCTCTTATGACCCCCAGTGGCTCTTCTTCCTTCATATCCATCCACTTAGGACACTTTCTACAATATATTTTTCTTTTCATGCAATTCCTTCCCAACTTTTTTCAGCTGCTCCCTTAAATGCAAGTATCACCAACCTACAGTTTCCTACGTCACAATGATTTTATTCATTTGTACTTTATAGCCCTTCACTTCAACTCCACTCATCAGGATCAGGCACACACACCCCTGTCCCCTTCATATGTCGTCCTCTTTCTCTTACTTCTACAGACAGACAACCAAAGGGTCCTTCTCTCTTTCACCGGTTAGTTCATGCTGTTTACCGTTGACCCAAGTCCAGTCTTCTATGTCATCAGTCCTCATGGGATCAGCCAAAGACGCTGCCCTCCATGCCCAAAGGGGCCCTGGGCCACGGAGGCTATTATCCATTATCCTTTGCAGGAAGTCAGAAAAGATGCAGAGCAGGTGATTAGTCTCAGTGGCAGCTGGGCTAATCATGCATAATTTCCTGTCACAGAGGGACAACGGTCCTCCTTGGGACTTGAACCAGCATGGCACAATCCAGTTTTATCCCAAGCACGCTGACCTATCTGAGGCAAGCTAAATCCTATTCTAACAGACCACCTTGCAAACCATGATATGCTGCCTGGCTTGTACCAAATGGCCCCAACTGGGCTTACCGGCTTCCATAACTGTTAATCTACCAAGATTCCTGCCTGACCAACGCTGGGCCTCAAGGAGCAGTTGGTTCCTACAACATCCAGACGCTGCTGCCCCATTTTATCCGGGCTTCACGGGAACTGCAGGAGGCGGCTAGGCCTGCCAGGGACCCTTCCGCAGCCCTCCAGCCTGCCTCTCCACCGTGACAACAAGCCCAATGGGACAGATGAGGAGGCCCAGAGACAGCTGCACTGTGGCCATGTGCCTCACACACTGGACTACCCCATGCCCTTTTCTGTCTGTGTGGCTGGGAGCCCAAGATACATTTCCCCCCACAATCAGGTGAACAACCTGCGACTGGATCCAGCAGAGGCTCCTGAAGGGAACTTCCTTAGCCTCTGATGGCAGCAGGGGAGAAAAAGAAGCACCGAAATTTGAACGTGACTACAAATAAAGCTCACATTTAGTACCCCCCCCCCCCGCTAGAATTCCTTCAAAACGGCTTCAGGGTTTTACCACAATGAATCTGCTTCTTTGGGCCTCCTTGTCTGGGGAATTCTTCTGCCAACCAAGGGAGAAAAAGCGGCAGAAGGGAAATGGAGCGGCCACGGCGGGCCAGTGGGATCACAAAGCCATCTCAGGACTTCCCAAAGGCCTGGAAACCTCAGCAGTCACCCAGGCAAGAGCCACGTTCTTCCTGCCCCCCAGCCCTGGAAAGGCAGCAATTCCTGGCGTCCCCACAGGCAGCCCCCTGTGACCACAGCTCCTTCTCCCTCCCGCAAAAGCCCCAGGGACGTTGCTCACCTGGGAGCCAGAATCAGGCTGGGTCGGAGCTCTGGACACCTTTCCAGATTTGGGGTGTGTGTGTGTGTGTGACCACACAAGACCTGCTCACCTTCCTCCCAGATCCTCTCCCCAGTCTAGATGGGAAGCTGGGGGGTCGCTGCATCTGCCCACTCTGCGGCCTCGGATCCCACCCAGAGACCCCCCCCCACTCGGAATCGGCGGCGCTCAGCTGAAGACGCGGATTTAAGCAGGCAAAAGCCCAAGGCGGGGGAAGCGGCGCGGGGGGGGGCTTTTCAGGAGGGGAGGGGAGGAGCTCCCGCGGGTCCCCAGAAGGGCAGACGGGGAGGCGACCGAACCCCTCGCGCTTACCCGGTCCCGCTCCGCCCTCGGAGCACCTGCCCGCCTCCCGGAGCCCCACAGGTGGGCGGCCTCCGCCGGCTCCTCGGCGGCCCTGGCGCAGCCGCCCCAGCCCCACGCTTCCCACGGCTCATAGCGCCGAGCGCCTCCCGGCCGGCTTCTTCCCCGCCCTACCTGCTCGGGCTCGGCCAGGAGGCTGAGGCGGAAGCGGCCCCGCCGGATCTCCATCTCTAGCGCGGAGCCGCGCGCCACCGTCGCCCTGCTGCGGTGGTGCCGCTGGAACATGGTCCGGTCGCCGGGCGCTCCTGCCGCCCCCGCAGCGCTCTCGCCCGGCCTCCGCAAGGACTTGGCCTCTGGGCGGCCCCTCGCTTTCTGCCCGGACAGTCCCCGGTTGCGCCCGCCGGCCCACCTGGGCGGGATCGCGGCTCCTGCCCGCCGCGCCCCAGCAGACGGCGCCGCCCCCGCGAGTTCGGCCCGCAGGGAGCTGAGCCGCCCCGCCGAGAGCGCCTCCCCGCGCAGGGTTCAGCCGCTGCCGGGAGGGAGGGAGGAGGTGCCGGCGAGACCGGGCTGCCTCCGCGGAACTTGGTGGCTGAACTCGCCCAACTTGCAACTTCGGAGTCTCCGCTTGGCGCGAGCAGCGACTCCCCGAGCAACTGAAGCCTGTTGGGCGCTCACCGGCCGCCCCGCCCTGCCCTGCCCTGCCCCGCCCGCTCCGGCCCTCGGAAAGAGCGGGGGAGGGCTGAAGGCCGGTGCCTGCAAGAGAAGGGCCGGGCCGCCTGCCCAGAGCCAGCTGCGGAAAGGACTTGCAGCTGCGGGGGGGGGGGGGCAAGTGAGATGCGGTGGTGGCCCCGCTGGAAGACTCCAAAGTCCCCGCCGACAGCTGACAAGTGGCAGGTGGAGGCTGGCCTCCTCGTGCCCCGTTTTTTGACCTTCCTTGCAAGGCCAGCCTCGGCCAAGGAGATGCCGCTGGCTTCTTTGGCCTTGAGGGAGGGGCGGGCTGGCTGGCCCCAAGCAATGGAGCCCCCACCCAAAGACAAGGGCGCCGGATGACAGGCTGTGGATCCTGCCTTACTTCTGAAGGGCTGCCAGATTTTTTAAAACTGCCAGTTTGGCTGCAACAGGATTAATATGAGACGAAGGATCTGGGTTCTTACAAACGCCCTGAATCCTAGCAATGGTGGCTTAAGGGTGACTCTTTTAAACTCAAAATGGAAGAGTGATTTAGAATAGAATAACAGAGTTGGGAGGGACTTGAAGGTCTTCTAGTCCACCCCCCTGCTTAGGCAGGAAACCCTACAACATTTCGAACAAATGGTTATCCAATCTCTTCTTTAAAATTCCCAGTGTTGGAGCATTCACAGTTTCTGGAGGCAAGAAGTTCCACTGATCGTTCTCACTGTCAGGAAGTTTCTTCTTAACTTCCAGGTTCTTTCTCTCATTTATTAGTTTCCACCCATTGCTTTTTCTCCTGCCTTCAGATGCTTTGGAGAAGAGCTTGGCTTCCTCTTCTTCGGGGCAATCCCTGAGGTATCGAAGATTGCTATTGTGCCTCTCCTGGTCCTTCTGTTCATCAGACTAGGCATACCCAGACCAGCCATTTGCAGGATAGGACCCATGCATGGGATGAGTCGTCCCGGTCTGTGGAAACCTGAAAATCAAGGCAGGGTCAGAACTGCAGCCTCTGTTACCCCCAGTAGCCAACGCAGCTTCTTCTGGGGTTCTCTTTACCCTGAAGCTTCCATGCCCAAACCTGGAGACGCCTTTGGCCTCCGGACACCAAGAGGAGAGGCTTGAGGAGGAGGAGGCCCTGCCGGTCTTCTTCATGGGGCCTGGAGGGGAAGCGAGAGCAGAGGGGAAAAGCAAAGTAACAGGGAAGGGATTCCAGCAAGGCTGCAGTGGATCAGGCCTCCGTCCCTTGTCCATCTGGTGACTGACTGCCCAGCCCTTCCTACCTGCCTGGTGGGGAGAGTGGCCGGAGTTGCCAGGTGGCCTTAACGGTTTAATGTACTGCCCAGACCCAGAAATGGGGTTAACCCTGCTGGGCAAGTCCTTCAAAGGGGGAACCTCCCTTCCCCCCCCCAAACCTCCCAGACCTTCCCAGGTGTCAGGCAAGGAAAGAAAGCACCTGGGAGGGGAGGGCTGGGCTCACCCACAGAGCCCAGGGAGGTAGAGGGAACGTGGCTGCACCTTCCCTCCTGGCCTGTGCTGAGCTGGGAAAGTTCCTCCAGTTGGGAAACATCTGGGCCCAGGGCTGGGGCTGGGGGGTGCGGGGGCAGGACATGCCTGCCACAACTTGATCCTGGCTGCCTCTCACCAGGGGGGGCAAGGAGGAAAAAGGGTGCTGCTTTCTGGGTGGTTTCTTGCCAGTCAGGAGGAAATTGTTTTGGGTTCTGATCCACCCCAGGAGCAACGGCGAGTCTCCTGCAGAATCCTTGTTTTTCTGAATGCTCCTGGGACAGGCCTCCCACCCCCACCAACCAGCGAAAGGGATGGACTTTCCCAGGCCAAAAGGGGAGCGGTTGGCCCAGGGGGCAGAAGGCCTCCCAGGGGCACAGAGGCAACCTTGCTCCTTCGAGCCATGGAGCTTTGTGTCAGGACAGCCATGTTGTGAGTGTGCCCAGTACAAGCTCCAGAAACTCCAGATGTGCTTTTCCCTCTGGAGGAAGGCCTGTACTTCTCCATCCCCACAAGAGTTCTGCCCGGTGGGGGAGGAGGGGCAGAGACCACCTTTGGGGCTCCCATCAGAAAGGGCAGAAGGGCAGCCAGCGGTCTTCCTCTCACAGAGAGACGATGCCCAGCAGAGGAGCAAAATGCCAGGCCTCTGTCAGAGCAGCAGAAGGAACCGCCTCCTCTTCAACCTGCTCACTGATTCCTGTGACTGTCCACGAGGGCGGCTGTCCAGGCTCGGACCTCTCTTGGCCAAGCCCCCTCGCTCAGGCCCTTTTGCCCCCACTGACACCCCCCTAGCTGTTTTTGCCCTTCTGCACCGTGTTGATCCATTGTGTGATTATTCGTAATACTTCTGCTTTGTCTTCTAGGGTGACAGGCTCGGATGATCCAGTTGGTGACTTCACCATCTGGGGAACGGAGAGCGCTTCAGAGCACAAAGCCCAGATTTCAGGAAATTGGAATTCTGCTTGTTTTAACATGCATTTTCACTTGGCATTGAAATGACTCTTTTACACCAGGGCATGTTGCAAGTAAAGACTGAAGTAAAAAGAGATTGTCTCTCTCTTTCCCGTGTTTCCCCTCTCTCCAAACTAAGCCTTCTAGAATTTTTGTAACCATGTTAGCAAGAAATGCTCCCGGTGGCCCTTTGTGCAGGCCTGCCTTGGCTGCGCCCAAAGAAAAGGCAGCTGTAGCCGTTTGCCTCACAGTGCCCTACCACTGCGTGAAGGAATGAGTGAATGGCCTTTATGGGAGTCAATGACGAATAAAACACATCTACATCAAAATACAAAAAGTTTCTGTAGGATGATAAAACAATACTCTGTAAGACAACTGGAAGTAGAAAAATAGCCAAAATATATCAATCAAAAAACAATTCAAGTAACTTGATAAGACACTGGATCTATAAAATGCTTGATTTACCGTAATGCTTAGATCCTTAAATACTATTTTAATGTATCAGTATTTTAATATATTACTAGATGTTTAAAATTTGAAATCCTGGAATACTTAAGACCTGTTGATTGGGAAGATCTATACCCTTTCAATACATTTATTACAATGCATCATTGTTGATAGACACCTTCCTAAAATCCTTATCATGCTACATTTGATGCTCCTCTCTTCAACATGCCGTTAGTATTTTTTCCATTTGCCAGCTGATTTTTTGAATACTTTTCTTCAAGAAAATATTTTAGACAGATGCCATCTGGAGCATCTGGAATTTTGCACATCACAGGTCTATGAGTGTGTTGACACCACAGTACAAAATTTCACAGGCAAGAACTTCCACAGCTCTGTCCCCCAGTGGGCAGTCATTCCTGATGGGGAAGTTTCTTATATCCACCTCCGGGATCGCCAATGGAACAATCTCCAAATATGGAAGAGCAAAAACTCTGAGATATTTTGGGAGACCCTGCGTGAGACGCCCGGCTGCTGCTGGGTTAAGTCCTAACTAGCAAGCAGGCTCCCTTGCCGAAAGTGCTCTGATCTTCCTTTGCCCAGACCGATCAGTCTCCATTTCAGAAGCATCTCTTGAGCAATCAGATCCCCTTCCTAAGAGCATTTGGGAGGAAGGGGGGGGGAGGGATAGCCCACCTTGTGCTGACTTCCACTCTACCCTATTGTTCCAAAAGGCACATTCCCCCTGCCTGCCCATCAATGCCAGCAGGACAAAGTCTCCTGGCAGAAAATTCTCACAGCTAAATATGATGGATCCTCATCCCCTTGGGCAGACCTGCATCCAGGCAGTGCCACATTAAGTGCCCTCTGGGTAAGCTCAGGCAGACACCAGAGTTCATATAGAAACTGGAAGAACTGCCTGCAGAGCTCAGAGACAGGATTATTGCAAGGCACAGATCCGGAGAATGCCACAATGAAATTTCTGCTGCACTGAGGGTTGTTAAGAGCACAGTGGCCTCCATAATTCTGAAACGGAAGATGTTTGGCACAACAAGGATTCTTCCAAGAGCCGGCCATTCAATCAAACTCAGCAATTGCAGGAGATGGTCCTTAGTAAAAGGTGACCAAGAACTGAGGTCACTCTGACCGAGCTCCAGAGATCCTGGGTGGAGATGGGACAGAACTCCAGAAGGACAACCATCACTGTAGCCATCTGGGCTTTATGGCAGAGTGGCTGGAGGGAAGCCTCTCCTCGGTGCAAAATACATGAAAGGAGTTTGCACTTGGACTTTGCAAAAAAGCACCTGGAGGACCCTCAGACTGTGAAGGACAAGATTCTCTGGTCCGATGAAAGCAAGGCTGAACTGTTTGGCCTCAATTCTAAACGTTATGTCTGGAGGAAACCAGGCATCGCTCATCACCTGCCCAATATCATTCCAACAGTGAAGCATGGCGGTGGCAGCCTCATCATGCTGTGGGGGTGTTTTTCAGCAATGGGCTGAGGGGCTGGTCAGGACTGAGGGAAAAGCAGCAAAGTACTGAGGGCTTCAGAGGTTCACTTTTGATTATGAGGATCCCAAGCACACAGCCGAGAGAGCCCAGGAGTGGCTTAGGGACACCTGTCAACGTCTTAGAGTGGGCCAGCCAGAGCCCTGACCTGAACCCTATGGAACATCTCTGGAGGGACAGAAAATGGCCGCCCACCAATGGTCGCCATGTAATCTGAGAGGATTTGCAAAGATTGGCAGAAAACCCCCCAATTCAGGTGTGCAAAGCTTGTCCTGTCATACCCAAAACGGCTGGAGGCTGTAATTGCTGCCAAAGATTTCTTCAACAAAGTGCTGAGTGAAGGGTCTGAGTACTTAGGCCACTGTGATATTTCAGGGTTTTTTTTCTTTTTAGTAAGTTTTACAGACATTTGTAAAATTCTGTTTTCACTTTGTCTAGGCGGTACGGAGTGTGGATTAATGAGGAAAAAATGGATTTCAACAACTGTAGAATGAGGCTGCAGCCTAACAAGATTGACAAAGGTGAAGGGGGCCGGAATACTTTGAGTGCCCTATCCTGCCCCTCTGTAATTGGAAATGGGGAAGTAGGGTAGAGGGGAAGGATGGAGGGAAGATGGAAAGTTGGAGGGGGGGCGAAAGAAAGAGGTGTATGGAGGGTCGAAGAGGTACATTGGGTTTCTATTTTGGGGGGTACTGTTGACAAGAGGAATTGCTGTGTTTATTGTTTAATGCTGTATGGCCCCGGTTATGCACAGTATATATGTGACTGTATGAAAATGGAAAATAAAAAGACATTTTGCAAAAGGAAATGGGGCGAAAGGCCCTTTGTGCCTCCTGGAAGGGACGTTTCTGGCTCCCATTTGACAGGAGGAGCCCCTCGAGCAGCTAAAACAGGCAACCCTCCGAAGTCCTCCGCTCCCACAGTCCAGACTCCACCAGCGCTGCCCACGGGGCGGAATTGGGGAGGGTCCCGAAGCAGAGGCCGGAGCCAGCGCCCAATCCGGCGGCAGGCAGGGCCGCCCTCCATGCTCAGCTCAGCACGGCGGGGCTCCCGGATCCTCCTCCTCCTCCTCCTCCTCCTCCTCCGCCGGGAGGGCTCCTTGCGCTTCCTCCTCCCGAACGGAGCCCCCCCGACACACCCGGGGGGCGGGGGGGGGGCAGGAGACCCCCCCCACAGACACACAGGCGGGGCAGGGGCGGCCCGCCTTTCTCCAGGCCTGGCAATCACGGCGCATCGGCGCTCTTCCTCGGCCCGAGCGGGAGGCGCCCGGCGGCAGCGGCGACCCAGAGCCCGGGCCCCCTTTCGGCCTCCTGCCTCGCCCGTCCTAGGCGGGCCTCCCTGGGGAAAGCCGGAGGACCGAGGGGGCCCCGTTTCCCGCCCCCTCCTGCTGGGACATGGGGAGGATTCACCCCGCCCCCTGTGCAGAAGCCAGAAGGACGTTGCGCGATCGCCCGCTTTTGTCCCTGACCGGCCGCCGTCTCGATCGGCTTTCCGGCCATTCCAGGCTTCGACTCCGGCGGCTCGCCGGGAATTCTGGGAGTTGAAGGCCGGAGCTGTGAAACCGATGGAGCTGGGGCCTCTCCCTCCGCGCCTCCCCTCTCCATTGCCCCGACCTCCCCGGGGGCTGAAGCGGAGCTGCCCTCCCGCGGCACCGGAGGAGGAACGGCCGCAGCCGAGGGTCCCGGGGGCGCCTGCGCCGTCTGGCTCCTGGGGGGCGGGGCCTCCTGCCAGGGAACCTCCGGGTCCTTCCGGCGGAAGCGCGGCGGCGGCGGCGGCGGGGGCCGAGGATGAGCAGGCCCTGGCGTCGCGCGGAGGCCCCGGGGGGCGGCAGGATGGAGGGCGGCCGGCGGGGTAAGCGGGGCCCGGCGGGGCGGTCGGGGGCGGCGCTGCCCGGCGGGGACCTGAGCGGCTCCTTCTCGGCAGGCGAGGCGGCGGCGGCGGCGGAGGACCCGGCCGCCCACGGCGCCCACAAGAAGAAGCACAAGAAGCACAAGAAGAAGCACAAGAAGCGGCACCACCGGGAGGAGCCCGGCCTGGAGCCCGCGGCCGCCCTGCCCAAGCCGCAGCTGAAGCTCAAGATCAAGCTGGGCGGGCAGATCCTGGGCACCAAGAGGTAAGCGGGGCTCCCTCTTCCCTACCGGCCGCAGGAGGAGGAGGAGGAGGAGGCCCCTCCGCCACCCCCGGGAGCCTCCGGGCTGAGCTAAGCGGCCGCCGCTCTTCTCCCTGCAGCGTCCCAACCTTCAGCGTGATCCCCGAGAAGCCCCGGTCCCCCTCCCCACTGATGGGGGCGGAGGAGGAGGAGGAGCCCCCCATGGAAGGCGTGCCCATCGAGCAATACCGGGCGTGGCTGGGTGAGAGAGTCTCCTTTGGGTGGGAAGGCGCGCAAGCGGCGGGTCCCTTCCATCCACCCGGAGGGGCTGCTTAGCCTCGCTGGCTCTCCTTGTTGGCTCTGCAGAGCCGCCAGAGAAGCTTCCAGGTTTCACCCCCAGTCAGATCGTGATGGTTTTCCTCTTTTGTCCTTCCTGGCAGGTGCCTGAGGCCTGCCAGGCTCTTCACCCTCACAGTCTGAGGCCTTCTTTGCTAACACCTAAAACCAAACAAGGGTTGAGGGTTGAAAGGAGGAGAGAGATTGAAGGGCTGTGCAATTTGCCCAATGAGAACAGCCCCTTTTAGAGTAGAATTCCAGGGACGGTTATTGCTTGTTGCAGCTGATTGAGGAAGACTTACTGATGTGGCTATTTTCTTAATAAACTTTCTCAAAGGTTTGCTGCCATCTTGGCATCTCCTTGTTGTTCTTTGGTACTCATCCCACAAATTCTGAATTAAACACCAACATACAAATTAGCATCGACACCTCCCTAGCCAGACTCGAGGTGAATCCTCTTCTCTCCGCAGATGAAGACAGCAACCTGGAGCCATCCCCGTTGCCAGAACTTGATCCAGAAACGGGCTTCCCAGCACGGGAGGAAGAGGAGGAACAGCGGTGGCTGGATGCCCTGGAGCGGGGGGAGCTGGATGACAACGGGGAACTGAAAAAAGAGGTGGATGAGTCCCTGCTCACTGCCCGGCAGGTGAGGAATTAGGCCTAGTGCAAGAATTTCCTGTGACCAAGAAGACCGCTGAGCAATGAAGAGGCCCTTTATCCACAGCAGCCTCAGTGAGTTCTCAGGTGGGGGAAGGAAAGGGGCTCTCAGGGGCCCAGCTACTTTACTCGGCAGCATGTCCCCCTCTGCCTCCTAGCGGCCAGGCAGGTGGCTCTTTTCCAGCAAGCCAGGTGGGAAGTCAGCTTCCTTCCTTCTGAACTTCAGGTCCACATTTGATCTGTACCTTCCTTCAGCCCCATGATCCCAGTTACTAGTTTTAAGAGCAGAGGGACATCCAATCTGGGTTGGGCCCAGAAATGAGGATATAGGGTGCGTAGCCAAGGAGGATCTGTACCACACCAAGAAGGCTTTAGTGGAGGCCCTTGGTTGGGATGCCATAGGGCACTGAGTCCTTCCTCTTACCTCTGCATCCCTTCTCCTCTTTCTGTCCACAGAAAGCCCTCTTGCACAAACAGCAGAGCCAGCCCTTGCTGGAGCTGCCCATGGGATACAAGGCCAAGGAGCTGACAGAGGAGATGCTGGTGAAGCGTGAAGAACGGGCTCGTAAACGACGGCTCCAAGCTGCCAAAAAGGCCGAGGAGAACAAGAATCAAACCATTGAGCGCCTCACCAAGACCAGCAAAGCCAAAGTGAAGACGCTGCGCGAGCGCAAGGCCAAAAGCATGGCAGTCCCCACCGTGAGCTACCGCAGTGCTGCCTCTGGGACCACCATCTCTTTCCCGCTGGGAACTTCCCTGCCCGTGTTGCCCTCCCTCCCAAGGGCAGTGCCTCCCCCCATGCCGTGTGGGGTTATTGGCTGCCCCAACCTCAAGCGGTACTCCTGTTCCCGCACTGGGACCCCCCTTTGTAGCCTGGATTGTTACAAAAAGAACCTGCTGCTTCAGGAGGTGCCAGGATAGTCACTCTGGTGGACAGTCGGTGCCAGGGGGTCACCCTGAAGGCCTCCGTGGAAGAGGAGTGCCAGCCCTGTTCCCAGGTGGCTGGGCAGAGGGGCAAGATGTGGGTGTCCAAACAGCCTGGGGACCTGTACGGCGGCCAGTTCAGCAAGAAGCACATCTCTGGCTGTGCACAGTGTGAGCCCCTTGGACAGCTCCTCTTGAGGCAGCGACCGTGTCGGAAATGGAGGCTCTATTCCCTTTGTGCCACTGCAATGGGGAGGAGAGGACAGGACCATGGTGTGTGTGTGTGTGTGTGTGGACTTGGGAGATGGCGCCAGTGGTGACAGGCATTGTTTCTTGCCTTTGGGGGGGGGAGGGGGGGGCTGCTGTTGCTTTTCAGGACAGATGGAAGCAGAAGTTATCTTTGGCATTTGTAAGAAAAGTGGCTGATTACTGGCAGGGCTTCACTCAGTCAGGAAGCCTGCAGGAAAATTGATTTATTGTCAACATTAAAGATGCCCTGGAACTAACTGGAGAAACCCAGATGGGCTCCCCTGTCTTTTCTTGCCCTGCACAGGAGAACGGAGCTGGAAAGCAGGTTAATGGGGTGGGAAGGGAATGGGGAGTTTGCAGTATCCTTCCCTTGCCCAGCCATGCCACACCCAAGTCATCCCATGCCACGCCCACAGAACCAGTAGTAAAAAATTTTGAATCCCTTCACTGCAATGGCAGTGGCTGCAGGGCCATCTGCTTTCCCCCTGCCCCAGGTACCGCCCAGCCCTTTAGTCTAGCATTGCTGCGAGTGGCCATAATCTGCACCCAAGCACTGGTTTCTCTCTTGTGAGGGGCTTTGGATGACCCTGAGCCCTCTGGGTAAAGTTGAGTGTGGTGTCCTGGATTGATGCCAGAGTGGTTATGGGGAAGGAAAGGTTGAGCTTGGGGCGCCCCTTGTATTAATCCTCTCCCTGAACTGTTTCCCAAAGTTGGGGAGAACGAGGCAATCCATGAGGCTGGTGGGAAGGTCCCCTGAATGCCAATGGCAGCTGGTTATGCTTTCTGAGCCGAGGGGTAGGGGAAGGGGCTTCAGACTTGAAACCATGAGAGGTTTACTCCGAATCCCACATCTGCAACAGCACAACTTTGTCTCTGGTAGGTTTATTTAAGGCACTGCTAATTCCCATGATGCCCTGGGTTGCTTGGGGTAGAGGCTACCTGCTGAGGCAGCTCACCCATCAAAGGAGGCAGGAGGATGAAGGGGTTGGGGGAGGCATTCTCTGGGGAGGAGTAAGCTCCAGTGTAAACCTGGCCCACTGGTGAGAGTGGCCTCTTCATTTCCAAGAAGGGATAGAGATTCCTGATAGAGATTACCTTCACTTTTCCCAAAGAACCCCTTTGCTCTGAAATAAATTGAAACTTATATCAGTTTAGGTCAGCAGCTAAGGCAGTGGACTAGAACTTGGCAACTGTGAGTTCTAACCCCGCCTTAGGCACAAAGTCAGCTGGGCTAGTCACTTTCTCAGGCCTAAGAGGTACTTGCAAACACTCCTGAAAAACCTCAGGAAGACTGTAGACAGTCTCAGAGAAGGACGAGATTGGAAGAAAAAAAGTGGAAACTGACACAATATGGTGCCCCTCCCCCACACTATTCTTAATTCCATAGCCCATTTCTCAAAAGAGCCATTTGGACCCATTTCGCACACACAACAACACCAGGATCCGAGGCATGCCCAGCACCAACAAGGGCCGGAAGAAGCTCCACAAGAGTGAGGCACCAGTGAATCAGGCCGGGGCCCCTTTCCATCCCTGCCGTTGCCCTTACCTTCCCAGGCCAGGCAGGGAGGGGAGGGCAAGGGGCCTGTCAATGATGGGACAGTGAGCTGCAGCAGAGGGCCCAAAGAACCACATGTGGCTCTGGAGCCGCTGATTGCAGACCACCCTCCATAGTGCATAGTCAGTGTTTTATTGCCCCAAAGGTGCTTTTTCAAAGGGCAACTGGACTTTGTTTTGTTTAAAGCTTTTCAGTTCTGAATGAATGGTTCCCTTTGGGACAACCATGATCTGGACGACTTAGAATCTCCATGGATGCTTTTGTTGCATGACTTGATATATTTTTATAATAGGCAAACGAAGGAGACATAATTATTTGTATCCCTTAGGACAGGGGGGTCAAGGCCCGTGGGTGCGTAGATCCAAAGGCCCGCCCTGCAAACGGCGAAGGAGCGGCCGATGCCTCTGCCAGGGAAGAGGGAGCTTGGCAGGGCCAACCACGCCAAGGCCTCCTCAGAGATCCCCCACTCAGCCGGTTCAGGTGCCCAGAAGGTTGAGATCCGTGGGGAGGTAGCCGGGCCGCTGCAGGGGAAACCTGGCTGCAGACGGAGCAGGGCCTTTAAGGAAGAAACGAGGCGGAAGGAGATCCTTCTAGCTGCCTCGTTTCCACCGGCAGCGCACCAACCGTCTCTGACGGGAAGCCCCGTGGAGGGAATGGAGCAAAGGCGGCTCTGGGAAACCGGGCAGGCAGGGAAAGGGGCGCCAACTGGGAAGATCGCGGCGGGGAGAGGGGAGCGGAGGGGCGGCCCTGCTCTCCGGCGGCGTCTCTGCTTCAGGTCCCGACTGTCGGCGCCCTCGGGCGTCCGAGCGCCTCCAGCCCAAGGCCGGAACCGGAGCGGCGGTCGGCGGGGGGGGGGGCATTTGGAGCACACAAGGCAGAGGGCCCGGAAGTGGGGGGAGCCGGAAGTCTTGCCTTCTCTCGCCGTCACGGGGCGGCCTGCGCATTCCTCCCTTCCTATTACGTCACTGCCTCTCCTCCGACCGGGTGGCCGGCGCGGCGTCAATCTTCCTGGCCCCGCCCACTCGTCGTCGCCGGAGGGCGGAGCCGGCTGTGAGTGGCGCAGGGCAGGCAGCCGTCCGCGGGGCGGGCCCTCCGCTCGCCTTTGTCTGCTGTTATTAGGGGCGAAGGCGCCGCCGGATTGGGTGGCGGGCGAGGTCGCCGCGCAGCCGATTGGGTACCGGCCCACCCGGGAGAAGCCCATTGGCGGCGGGCGGCGGCGGGGCGGGAGCCGAGCCTGCAGCTATGGCGGCAGCGGCCCGGGCGACGAGGGGAACGGGGCGGCCGAGCGGGATGGTCGGAGAGGCGGGGCGGCGCCCGGACCGACCGTAGAGCCGCCATGGAAGCGCCGCGGCCGCCTCCGTCGGGCAGGGAGGCGCAGTCCGGGTGGGCGCGGCGGCGCTGCTGGGCCGGGACGCGGCAGGTGAGGCGCGCGGGAGGGGCGGCGCGGGGGGGGGGAGGGAGGGAGGGAGGGAGGGGCTGACGGTGCTGCTGTGTCCCGGCAGGCGCGCGAGCTCTGTCCCGGCGTGAGGAGCCAGCCGTACGTGTGCGAGACGGGCCACTGCTGCGGCGAGACCGGCTGCTGCATCTACTACTACGAGCTCTGGTGTAAGCGGGGGGAGGGGGGGCGGTCTGGGGGGGGGCAGCGGCCTCCGACCCGCGTCCGACTCACCGCCCCTCCCCCCGCAGGGTTCTGGCTGCTCTGGACGGTCCTGATCCTCTTCAGCTGTTGCTGCGCTTACCGGCACCGGCCGCGCCAAGTTGCGTCTGCAGCAGCAGCAGAGTCGCGGGAGATAACCTGATTTGCCTCCCACGGTGCCTGCAACTACCCGCCCTCCGCGGGGGAGCTCCGTGAGTGGCCCGCCCTGCGCGCCCGGGAGGGGTGGTCCCCCGGTCCCTGCCGGCCCTGAGCCCCGCGCCTCTCCTCCCTTGCAGGGATGCTGGCCTCCTTCAAGCTGCCGGCCTACGAGGAGGTGACCTGCCGCCCCACCACGCCGCCACCCCCCTACAGCACCGCCGCCCTCCTGGGGGGCTTCAGCACACTGACGCTAACCGGTAGCTCCTCCGCGAACTGCACCAGCTGCTCCTGCGAGTCCAGCTGCCTGACCTCCCCCGGCAGCTCTTCCCCATCGGCCACCGAGGCCAGCAGCCCCAGCCAAGGGGAGGCTGAGAGCGACGGGGGCTTTGGCCGCCCCACGGGGGTCGGCTGGGAGCAGGCGGCTGCCTCCCCCAAGCAGGCCCTCTTCTCCGAAGTGGAGCTCTTTGAAAGTGACTCACGGTGCCTCTCTGAGGGGTCCGACGCCCTGGAAGAAAGTAGCCACACGCGGCACCGGCGCCTGACCGGAGACTCCGGCATCGAGGTGGGCCGCGGCCAAGACGAAGAAGAGGCTGCCAGCAAGGAGGAGGAGGAGGAGGGAGCCCGCTTGTTTGGCAAAGGGCCGGTCTGCAGTCAGCCCGGGGAGTCCCCGGAAGGGGCCGCCTCACCACCGTTGCCTGTCTGAAGGGGGCTCCTGTGCTCGGCTGCCACCCCCACCCCCTCCACCCCCTCAGGGACTGAGCGGCCTCTTGTTCACTGTGGAGAACTACCGCCTTAGCCTCACTTCTCTGCCCAGCCACATGGACGCCTCCTTGGTCCTCTCCTGCCGCTCTGCTTGGGAGCCTTCTGGGGACAGGAGCCCAGAGAGCTTGGCAGCCGCTGGGGCAGGGAGGGGAGCTTCCTGCTCGATCATAACTGTAGTGATAGTGTGTGTGTGTGGTTCCTGCTGTGCTCCAGCTTTGATGTAAGGCATGGCGTAGGCGAAGGCTCGGTCCCTCCCCATTTCCAGGCTGCACCGGGGTTTGCTAGTTGCATGAAGAGATGGCCGTGGCCAACACAGGTTCTGCCCTGGGAGCGGGGAGCTGGCCTTCCCGTTGGCCAGTGTCCTGCCAGCACCTGGTAGCACTGTGTGCTTCTTATTAAACAGACATGGAAAATCCTGACTCCGAGGCACTTTCCATTGTGTGTGTGTGTGGGGGGGGGCACCAATGTAATATCCAGCCACTGGGGGGCTCTGGAGGAGCTGCTCTAAACAGCATAGAACCCATTCCCTTCACCTGCTGGATGAAGCAGGCCATCCTAAGTTGGTTTCAGAGATTCTGTGGAAGAGCGGCTGCTGGGGTTTTTCTCTTTTGGTGTGGGCAGTAACCCACCCACCCACCCACCCACCCATTTCTATAGGGCCATAGGGAGCTGCCTTGCCACCCCCACCCCCTCCTGTCCAGCCATTCAAAAACTAGGGATGCCTTTGCTGCCAAGGCTTCCAAAGGAGGGGAGCTAAAGGTTTTAAGCTTCTCAGCTTTATTTCAATATGAAATTTCTTACATTTAGGCATTGCCACCTCGCTCTCCCAGTTGAATGCCAGCCCGTGAAGCAGGGCAGAGAGAAAGGTCAACAGCCGCATCCCTTTGCCATTCCAGCTGAGCTGCCCAGGGATACAGGAGCATCAGCAGGCTAATCAGTATTCTTCTGCCATCATCAGCACAACCAGAGCTGACCAGCCTGTGAAGGGGTAACACCCTTGCCCCCGGCCTGTGCTGTCGTTATACTGCTCCCAGACGTAGCCAGAGTCCAGGTACTGCTGGAGGACGTTGCCAATGACATTGGTGCGCAGCTCATGGTACAGCCTGGTTGCCTCCTCCCGGTAGGGCCCCTCGACTTGGCTGTAGTGATGCAAAGCTCGCACTGCGAGGTAGTTCATGTTGATCCAGACGGCTCCCCTCCAGTAAGGGGGGTCATGCTCTGTGTTGCGCTTGAGGTAGAAGGGGCTGCTACGTGACAGGGAACGCAAGCCGAAGGGCGTCCACAGCTTCTGCTCGTTCTTCATGTCTGCCAGGAGGCTGCCCAGCCGCTGGGAATCGGGGCGCAGGAGCTGCAGCAGCAGGGGGAAGAGGCTCACGTAGCCGAGGGCCCCTCCCACAAACTGCAACCGCGGTGACTTGCGGACCACGCGGACCAGCCTCGGAAAGGGTGAGGGTTGGCCAGGAGGAGGGGGCCGAAGGCGCTCGCGCTCCAGGGTCACAGCCTGTGTGTGGTTGCCATAGTCTGCAAAAGTGCTCAGTGCCTCCGACCAGTGATGCTGCTCCAGCATTTCATTGTCTGCGAGCCAATTGGCCATGTGCGCGTAGTCGTCCTCCGCTTCTCCCACCCGTGTGGCCACCTCGGCCATCACAGCGGAGGCTATGGCCATCCAACAGCGCAAATCCAGGTGGCGCTCATCTTCCGAGGGGTGGGAGGCCCTGGGATAATCATCCAGCCCAGAGGTCAGGGTTTTAGGGTTTAGGAAAAGCTGAGTGTCCTGGTCCCGGCCACGCCATCGGAAGGTGTAGGGCAAGGGTCCTGCTTGCGTGTGGTTGTACCAGCCGTACCAGCTTTGCAGGCGAGGATAAATGCGGCGGAGGTAGTCCTGCTCCATCGCCCCTTGCCTGAGTAGCTGCTGCAGCACTAAGAAGAAAGTGGGGGGGTTGCCCCCCTGGCTGTGCTGCACCACAAACTCCGGGGGCACCTTGGCCAGGGCTTCGTCTCCCAGGATCTGCTCGCGCGGGATCCAGCCCTCGACATTCATGAGGTCAAACCAGTGAGCTAGCACCTCCTGGCTCAGAGCTGGGTCCCAGCGCGCGAGGAGGAGCTGGTGGAAGCCTTCATCCCACAGGAAGCCCCGGGGAAAGAAGGAGCGGGAGGGCACCGCTGTGAAGAGAGATCCCGCAGGGTATAGCTGGGGGCCCTCTGTGTAGGGGGACTGCACCAGCGAGTGCCCATAGAAGTAGCCCATCCCACCTAGCATGTTGCTGAGAAGAGCCCGGGCAAAGTGCTGCTCCTGCCCGGAGAAGCCCTTGCGGGAGAGGCCAAAGGTCTCCTCAAAGCGCTGCTCAAAGGCGGCCACGTGTTTGTCCAGCTCTCGCGTCAGCGTCTCTGCCAGGAGCCGGTCTGGGCGGTCAGCCACACTGCCCGACTCAAAAGCCACTTCCACGCGGCAGGGCACGGCCACTGTCACCTGGTGAACTAGGAGCTGGCTGCGTAACTCTCTGTCCCCTGCTTGTCCCTGGTACACGTCCACGCCGAAGTAGTGTCGCTTGGGAAGCCCAGGTGGGGCGTAGGAAAACCGCGGACTCAGGCTCGATTTCACCACGTCAGTCAGGCGATGCAGCCCTTCTGCCTTCGCCTGCAGGTGGTTGTACCTAGCGGCAGAGAGAAGGGTGTGGGAAACCTGTGGGAGACCCTGGCCCCTCGCTCCCTGAACAACAACGTTCTGTACCTGGCATAAAGCGGGGTGCCGGCCTCCGTGGTGGGCGGCTTGAATGTCACCGTGAAGTTCCCCAGTTCTTCTGTCTGTCCTCTTATCGACGCCAGCCGACTCTTCTCCTCCATCAGAGGCTGCAGTGTTCCTTGCCCATCGGTGGCCACGTAGAAAAGGAGGGAAATGAAGGAGGGTTTGGGCCCCGTCCTCTAAATGCACAAATACCACAAAAGGAAACAGAGAAGCCCCTTAATTTCTTGCTTCCCTGCAACTGGACCCCCAAGAGGAAAAAACACCCTTTAATCTCTTCCTTTTACTCGGTGTGGATAAGCTCTTTGAGTCACCCGAGGCTGCAGGCTGAACTTCCAAGACCTGGCAGGGCAGCAGCCACGTCACTCAGCCGGAAGGCCACGCAGCCGCCCGCCAGTCAGGCAGGGGAACAGCTGCCACACCAGAAGAAACGTCTCTCTCGGGAAACCCGCCCGAGTGGAACGGGGCCCCTTTCCCCCCACTCACCTCTGGGCGAACCGTCACTCTCCAGCTCCAGTCGCCGCCGTGCTGCCCCCCCGGGCGCTTCACCACCTCCGTCTGCAGGCTGAAGCCCACGTCCTGGATCTCCTGCACCCCGAAATGGGCGCCGTCGTGGAGCAGCCAGCCGTAGCGAGGGGGGCCGTCGCTTTGCTCGCAGGTGTGCCGCAGCAGCACCTCCCTCCCCTCCAGCTGCTGCAGCCACATCAGCCCTGCGGGAAGGAGCCACGCGTGACGGCCGGCGGGTCAAGGGCCGCCACCCCCCCCCCCAAGCAGCGGCCCCTCCCGCCCCCTCACCGGCCACCGGCGAGCGCGGGCTGCGCGTCTTCATGCCGAAGTAGACCTGGGGCCGGTAGGAGCCCCAGAAGCGGGCGGGCGCGGCGGCGGGCCCGGTGCTGCCGGGCGGGAGTGCCCGGGGCGCGGCGTGCGGGGCCACCAGGCGCGCGGCAGGCCCCCACCGGCCGTAGAGACCGCAGCCCAGCAGCAGCAGCAGCAGCAGCAGCGCCGGCAGGAGCAGCAGCGCCGGCCCCGCGCCCCCGCCCGCCCCCCGCTCCCCGCCGCCCGGGACCCCCGCGCGGCCCCTGCGCCCGCCCGCCCTCGGGGGCCACCCGCCGCCGCCGCTCGCGCGCCATCCGCTCGCCCGCCCGCCGGTCCACGCGCCCCTCCGGCTCTCCCGGCAGGCCCCGCGCCGCCCCCGCAGCACTCTGGGAAGGCGAGTTCCTGCCGCTCGGGGCGTGGCCTCGCCATCGCTGGGTGGGTCTCGGAGTCCGGCGCTCTCGGGGTGGCTTCCTCGTGGCCTCCCGTCCCGCAAGAGCGGGCCCTAAGGCCGGAGACGCAACCGACGCTGGAGACGAGGCGGGGAAGCTGCGCCCGGGCATTCCCTGAATCGGGTGCAGGGCGGCGCCTGTCTCCTCCTCCCTGCTGGTGGCAACCTCGGCTGTTGCTTCGGAGGCCAAGGCGGCTTGTTCGGGAGTAGCCCCGCCTTTCTGGAATACGACCCCCCCCCCCCCCGGCCGCCCCCGGTGTTTCTCCCGATGATGCAGGAACAAATCTTAGCGCAGCCACTGATTGACAAAGCGACTAAATTAATGAACTAAGGAAATAACAAAATTGGAAGGGACTCTGGAGGTCCTCTAGTCCAGCGTTTTTCAATCTTTTTTGTGCAAAGGCACACTTTTTTCATGAAAAAAATCACGAGGCACACCACCATTAGAAAATGTTAAAAAAATGTAACTCTGTGCCTATTTTGACTATATATAAAGTAATTCCCACGGCACACCTTCACTATGTCACGGCACACTAGTGTGCCGCGGCACAGTGGTTGAAAAACACTGCTCTAGAGTCCAACCCCTGCTCAAGCAGGAAAGCCATACAATTTCAGACACCCGACTGTCTTCCATTGAGTTAGGAGGCCGTCACAAAAGAGAGGGAGTCACACCTATTCCCTAAAGCCCACAACACGACAAGAAGCAGATGGAAACTAACCAGAAGATTGAGCAACCTGGACTACCTGGGAAAACCATCCGTGACGGCGGCCTTCTCTCCAAAAGCTGCGGGTGCTCCAACACTGGGGGATTTAAGAAGAGATTGGGAGCCATTTTGTCTGAAACGGTAGAGGTCTAGCTGTGTGGAGTCAGGGGCTTGGAGAAGACGACCTCCAAGGTCCTTCTGTCAAGATCACAAGTGATAACATTGCTTTATATCACACTGTTGAGACAGTTTCTGGCCACAATGCAGAGACCCTGGAAAGGATGCAGATAGAAGGAAGCCGGCAAGGGCCCGAGGCTAAATTGTCTGTTGAATGGCATCCCTGGTTGGAGAGGACTAGGGGGAGGCATGGTAATTATCACCCAGGACCTGAGGAATCCTCATAGAGGGCTTGTTCTCCAAAGCACCAGACAGCAGGAGAAGAGGGCAGCAATGGGCGGGAGCTTCTTAGAGAGAGATTCAGCCTAGTGGTATGAAAAGAATGAAACCGCTCATCTCCTGGAGCTGTGGCCACCGGAGGCCTTCAAAACAGACTGAACCCTTTGACTGGGATGGTGTAAGGCTCCTGCCTTGACCAGGGGGGTGGACCATTAGACTCTGGCGGCCCCTTCCAGCCATGTGATTTTATGTTCTAAATCTGTAATTTCACAACTGAGCATTTCATGTGAAAATGGCGTTTCTTTGAATCCAGTCAGAAGTTCCAGTTACACACTGAATCCTGTATTTTGGGGTGGGGGCGTTTCCTTATGTTTGCGAGATGCCACTTGTCCCTCCAAAAACGAATGACCAAATAGCTATTCTGTTTGCAGCAAGAGACAAGATGCCTGAGGCCTTTTGAGTAAATCGTTTATTTTAATTTCTCATTAGACTCACCCATCCCTACCACCTTTGCCTGCAAGACCATGAAACAGTTTGGCACGATTCCCTCCCACACTGACCTCCACTTGCTCTCTCTCTCTCTCTCTACCAGTTGTGGGCAGCACCAAGCAGTAGCAGCTCCCCTTTAGCCAGGGAGAATCTGCCCTGCGGTGCTCAGCTGCTCTCTCAACCCAGCCAACGCCCCCGCCTGCATCTGTGGGTGGCAAGGGGGCTTGAAGGGGTCCTGGGAGCAGGAGATTCTTTGGCTGCAGGGAGTCCAGCTGACTTCCTTCCCCACAGGGCCGCTCTGGGCTAGCCAGAGGTGGCTGCGAGGGAAGGGGCCCCTCCTCTGCCTTCTCAGCCCTGCTGCCGGCAAATGCAAACAGCCCTCCCCACCACCACCACCACCACTGCGGCAGTTCCAGCTGGCCTGAGGCTTCCTGAGATGCATTGCTGGTGGCAGCCGCACTGTGGGAGTAGGCATGTGGCTAATTCCCTGCGGGAGAGGACCCTTCCTCACTCTCCTGCTTCTGCTGAACCACCGGCCCCCATCGGTCAGGCAGAAGTGCAGCCCAGCCTCCCCCCCCCCCCCAGCCTTCAACTGCCCGGACAGAGACCTCCTCCCGCCTTCTGGACAGGCTGCTCAGAGGGAGGGGGGAACAGTGGGGGCTCAGCAAAGGTTCTGGGCTCCTGTTGACTGGCAGGTCTGGCTGGGTTGAAGGCATTGCTGGGGGGGAGGGGGGGCTGAAAGCTTCCAGTTATTGCTTGATTTTGGCCGCCGTCTCCCTCACTGACAAAGCGCTTCCGGCCCCTGAGGAGAAGGAGGGAGTTAGAGGCCTCCTCAGCTGTTCACAGGACCACCTGACCCTCTCCCATCTCAACTGGCTGCTGCCACTTTTGCCCTCAAGCGTGAAGAACACCTGGACCCAACACTTTCGGAAGCATGCCAGGAAGCTGTGATTTTTTGGGTGGGGGGAGGGCGGGGTGTGTCAATCCTTCCCTGAAGCCAACCTGGTTCCCCGTCTGGGCAAAGAGGCTTGGGTGGGACCTACCGGGCAGGGCAGGTGTCTCTCAGCTGCCTGGTGATGACACCCTCCTCAAAGCAGAGATCCACCATCTGCTCGGAATGCTGTGGGCCAGTGGCACGTCCAGACTGATGTCTCCAAGCTCACTGTAGACCCGCTGGAAGCCCTGAGACAGGTGGGGAGGGAGAGGGGGAAGGCTTGTGCGGCAAGGTCTCAGGAGCCACCGCCCTGCGGGGGGGGGGGGCACAAAGGCTCAGTTGGAGCCCTCCGGGTCTTACCCGGTTCATCTGGTCCAGGTCACCAGACCCGTCTGCCACAGCACTTTCAGCAGCTTCACCATCATGGCCACGGCCGTATCTCCGAAGGACTCCATCACCATCACCACAGCCTGGCACGAACATGGGGGTGGGGGATGCATGAGCACACAGCAAGAGTGGGCCAGGCAGGGATTGCCAACCACCAGCCCAGAGGCTGCAAAGCAGACCCCTACGGGCACCGGCGTATCAAGGGGGGCCAAGCTCCCTGGCCAGCCCTGGTCGCGGTCTGCTCCCTCCCCACCAGCTCCAGAGCAGGAGAGCTCCTGCCCCGCTTCTTTACCTCATAGACAAGTTCGTGGTGAAAGTGGGTCACCTCAAGTTGGCGCAGGCAGCGTTCGGCCTCAGAGACCTCTCCAGAGAGCAAGTATTCCCGAAGCAGGAGGTTCATCTGGGGAAGGGGAGTAAGGGGCTGAAGTCCAGCAAAGTCTCTGGTGGAAGTTCTCAAGACTTTTGGACGGCAGAAGACCCCAGGCTGGATGGGTTCTGCCTTCAGGATCCGATTGCTGGAGTCTCACAGCACCCCGCCTCTTTCTAGTTCTTGTGCCCCCCTCCCACTTCACGAGCACTCCGCTTCCCTGCCCAGCCCCTCCTGAGCGGCCAAGGCCCCTCTCCTTTCTCCCAGGCATTTGAGCAGCCCTTCCTGGGCAGGGAGCTGCTCTGTGCTTCACCAGTGCACTTTAACAAGAGATAAACTGGGTTTGGCGCTTGCCAGTTTAGCTATTTCCAGTCTCAGGCTTGGATTCATGAGACAATGAGAACCGTTGCAGGAATTGGTTTCTTATTCCCCTGCAGCTTTGCACTTCACAGCCGTTGCTTCCTAATGCCTGCAGCTCCTTTGTGTGCTTCCCTGAGCCTGGAGCAGTCTCCCTCCCTCCCTCCCTCCCTCCCTCCGCATGCCTGGCCCCAAAGACCAAATTCCTCGGTCAGTCACCCCATCCCGAACTCCATGCACTTGGCAGATGGCCAAGCACCCAAGGGCCACTGGAGAACCCCCGGAGAGGCAGCCAAGGGCAGGCCAAGCGTCCCCACTTCCAGCTCTTCACCTCCTTGGTCAGATGCTTGACTGGCCTCTGGCCACCCCCCACGCCCCACACATTGTCCAGCCGATTGACGTCTCGCTTGATGCGCAGGAGGACGGCAGCCCGATCCAGGGCAGCCCTGCAGGGAAAGGAAAGCACATCCAGCAACCGTTTTATGTGCGTTTTATGTCAGCCCGGGGGGTGGGCCTCCTTCCCTCCCCCCGAGGGCAATGGCATGCACGAGGCCGGCCCTCTCACCGTGCGTGCTCACAGTCCACACGGCCCTTGTAGCGCTCGAGGAAGTTGAGGGGGGAGCGCGTGGTCGGCCACAGCCCGGGCAATGAACTGGCCCAGCATCTGCACAGGCAAGACAAGGGGGCCGCAAGGTCAGGGGCCACGGTGTCCAGAAGAGGGAAGCCCCCCTCCCCCTTCCTGGACAAGACTGACCTGCGGCGCCTCAGGGGTGTCGAGAATGAGGTCGGGGAGGTCGTGCAGCATCCCATCAAAAGCAGCCGCGATGTCCTCAGCACTCAGCACCTTTCCCACCAAGTCGGAGAGCAGGCGGGAGGTCAGCTCGCGATGGCTGGCTTTCCCCTCCAGAGAGAGCACCACGGCCAGCGAGGACACGGCCGCCTTGTGACCCCCCAGGTTCAGATTCCGAAGCAGCTCCTGAGAAAGGAGGGAAGAGGGGCCAGGTGAGGGCTGCGCTTCCGCCACACTAGGTGTGGCCTCGCTGGGACCCCGGGGCCCGTCCCATATACTTCCCAGGGCTTCTGCAAGCAGCAGGGAGATGGAGTTTACTCGTCTTGTGGAAGGCTGGCTGGAGCTGCACTTTTAGTAAAGGCACATTATCTTCAAGATAATCTCACATGATTTATGAGGCCCGTACGATGCAGGGGGACTCATTTCAATGAAAGCCCAAAACACACAGCAGATCAAACTGCTCCAGAGAGTCAACCCGATGTAAACAAACAATTTGTGTTAAAATTCTATCCAATTCTCAAGGTATAAAATAATTTAACTTTTAAAAATAAACCTGTCAGCCTTTTGTGAAGCTTTGGTGTCAGCCAGAGAGCTCCTAAGAACAGCCCCCCCCCCAGAGCCCCCAGAGCCAGAGAGCTGCAACTCAGCTCATTTCAGAGGCCGGGAGGGGCTGCTTCCATCAGCCCTTCTGCTGGGACCCTGCCTGGCGCACGCCTGTGCCAGGAACGCCACCCTGAGCAGTTCCTGACTTCCCTCTCAAGCAGACTCCAAGATGGCTGGACCCAAGCGAGGGGAAAGGGGCTTGGAGGAAAGTCCTCCAAGGCAGCCCCCTGGCCCGGCCCAAAGAGCGCCCCTCCCCCCTCCCCACTTTCATCAAGGTTTTCACTCTTTCCTTCTTCTGCCATCTCAGCTGGCTTTCCAGTGGAATCTCCTGGATCCAGTGGCTGACGGAGTGAACCGGAGTTCAGTGATATCAACTAGAGACAAGCATACTCATTAGAGCCTCTGCTGATTAGACAACCCAGCCCCTTCTTAAGGCTCTGGGGGGGGGGGGGTTCCAGAGGCTCCCTCTTGCAAAGGGCGGGGAGGTTCTACTCCTGCTGAGACTCACCACCACTTCCAGAGTGTCTCCGTGCTCAAAATATTCCATCACCATCGGCTGCACAGTCTTCTCCAAGTCCTCTTCTTCCAGCTCAGGCACCACCGTGGCATAGACAGTCTTTCCCTAAAAAAGCCCAGCAGCCATTAAAGACCCCCACACACACACACCTTCCTGGGCTCCCTCCTGAGCCTCTGGGCCGCCCCCACCGCCATGGCCCAAGCCTGCTTCAGCCGGGGTCTCCAAGGGGAGAGGCCAGGAGCGCCAACCCTGCTGCATAAGGAAGAGGCCAGCAGTGGACTTAAAAGAGCCCCCAATGCAAGCCAAGAGGAGGGGGGCTCAGGGAGGCGGGGGTGAAGGCCGGCTGGGCCTTTTCATCCCTTTCCCCCTCTGGGCCTGGGAGGCTCTTGAACCCCCCCACCCCCCCCAGGCGGTACCTGCGCAGCCTCGTCATAGTTGGGGTCGCGGGCATCCGGCTCTTGGTAGCTGTAGACAAGCCCCGGCGCTCCCCAGACGCCTTTGCCCCCTGCCCCACCTGGAAAGAGGGAGGCGGCCGTCAGGACTGATCTCCGGGCAGCAGCAGCAGCAGCAGCAGCAGCGCCCGAGCTCCGGGGCCCGGCCGACCTACCTTTCTTGGGCAGGCCGCGGCCCTTCCCCATGCGGGACTTGCGGTCGTGGTTCTTGCCCTTCGGGCTGCTGGGCTCCGCCTCCGCCTCGCCCTTTTCTGGAGGGGCTTCCCGGGGGGCGTCGCGGGAGGAGGTCCGCCGCAGCCGCCGCTTCCCCTTGGCCTTCAGCCGGGCTTCGTGCAGCGCCTTCTCCTGCGGGCTCCACGGCGGCGGCGGCTCCCCGTCCAGCCCCTCCGGCTCCTCCGCCAGAGCATCCTCCGCCTCGCCGCCCGCTCGCTCCGGGACCTGCCGGGGGTTGGGGGCGGAGGGGGGCAGGCGGGGGGTCAGGTCGCGGGGGCTCCTGCACGGGGGGGGGGGCGGGGGGGGGTCTTTGGGGAGGGGGGAGCCCGAGGAGCTTCCCGCCCAGAGGCTCCGCCCACCCACCGCTGGCCTTCGGGGGGGGGAGGGGAGGGGGCGGCCAGGAGAGCGGCCAATGGCAGCGCCGCCGAGGGGAGCCGCCCCCGGCCGGACGGGGCCCAGGGCGCGGGGAAGGGCGCGGTACTTGCCGGCGGGAAGGTGCCGCCGTCGCCCCGCAGCAGCTCCCCCGAGCTGGCCGGGATGGCCGAGGCCGACATGAGTCGCGCGCGCCAGACAGACAGAGAGGCCGCCAAGCCAACAGCCGCCGCCACCTCCGCGCCGGAAATGCGGCCGGAAGAGGCGGGGCCGAGGCTGCCGGGATTGGTAGTCCGGCCGGCGTGGCGCTGCCGTGGCTGCCCCGGAAGCCGCTCTCCCTGCGGGGGTTCCTCGGCCTCAGACGCGGAGCGAGAAGGGCTGCTCCGCCGGCTCCCTCCGGCCCTGGTTGCGGCACAGCCTGTTTCCCAGCGCTCTGGGACGCGGTTGTCCCAAAGGCGCTTCCCCCTCCCGGCCCCTTCAAAAGCAGCCAGCTGGGCCTTCCCCCCCCCCCCCCTTGGCGTTTAGCTTCTCATCCCAGAAGCTTCCTCGGTTCTTCAGGCAGAAGGCGAAGGGGGGAAAGGGTGGGCTCGCCCCCCCACCCCGCAACCCCCCCCCCCAGGCGGCCCTGGGGAAAAGCCTGGCGGGCAGCCTCTGTCTCCGGGGCGGTGGAGAAAGCGGGGCCGCCTTTAGATTTAGATTTAGATTTTAGATTTTATTAATATTTGTAGGCCGCCCTTTTCCCTGAGGGGACTCAGGGCGGCTCACATAAAATCGGGGAAGGGGAATACAGACATTAAGATGAGACATATAATAAAATAGTAAACAACATACATTCATCATTCGGGAGGGGAATTATCCTTGTCCCCAGGCCTGACGGGCGAGCCAGTTCTTCAAGGCTGTGCGGAAGGCCTGGACGGTGGCGAGGGTGCGAATCTCTACGGGGAGCTCGTTCCAAAGGGTCGGGGCTACTACTGAGAAGGCCCTCCTCCTTGTAGTTGCCAGCCGACACTGGCTGGCCGATGGTATACGGAGGAGGCCTAATCTATGTGATCTTATTGGTCGCAGGGATGTAATTGGCAGAAGGCGGTCTCTCAAGTATCCAGATCCACTGCCATGTAGGGCTTATGGGTGACTAATAGCACCTTGAAGCGCATCCGGAGATCGACAGGTAGCCAGCGCAGCTCGCGGAGGATAGGTGTTATGCGGGTGAACCGAGGTGCACCCACAATCACTCGCGCGGCCGCATTCTGTACTAGCTGAAGTCGCCGGATGCTCTTCAAGGGCAGCCCCATGTAGAGCACGTTGCAGTATTCCAGCCTAGAGGTCACAAGGGCCCGGGTGACTGTTGTGAGAGCCTCCCGATTCAGGTAGGGTCGCAACTGGCGCACCAGGCGAACCTGGGCGAATGCCCCCCTGGTCACAGCCATTAAATGGTGGTCAAACGATAGCTGTGGGTCCAGGAGGACTCCCAAGTTGCGAACCCTCTCTGAGGGGTATAGGATTTGACCCCCCAGCCTGAGTGATGGAATATTGGTCGAATCTCTGGGAGGGAAACACAACAGCCACTCGGTCTTTTCTGGGTTGAGCACAAGCTTGTTAATCCTCATCCAGTCCATAACAGCTTCGAGGCCACGGTTCATCACGTCTGCCGCTTCATTGAGTTGGCACGGGGCGGACAGATACAGTTGAGTATCGTCCGCATATTGATGGTATCTAATCCCGTGCCTGCGAATGATCTCACCCAGCGGTTTCATGTAGATGTTGAATAGTAGGGGGGATAAGACCGAGCCCTGAGGCACCCCATAAGTTAGGGGCCTAGGGGACGATCTCTGCCCCCCCACTAACACCGACTGCGACCTGTCCGAGAGGTAGGAGGAGAACCACCGCAACACGGCGCCTCCCACTCCCACCCCCCGCAGTCGTCGCAGAAGGATACCATGGTCGATGGTATCGAAAGCCGCTGAGAGGTCAAGGAGAACCAGGATGGAGGAATGTCCTCCATCTCTGGCCCTCCAGAGATCATCGGTCAATGCGACCAAAGCGGTTTCTGTGCTGTAACCGGGTCTGAAGCCTGACTGGAAGGGGTCTAGATAGCTTGCTTCCTCCAAGGACCGCTGGAGCTGGAAGGCCACCACCTTCTCAACAACCTTCCCCAGAAAGGGGAGGTTGGAAACTGGACGATAATTATTAAGGATAGCTGGATCCAAGGATGGCTTCTTCAGGAGGGGTCTCACCACCGCCGCTTTCAATGCGGCGGGGAAGTTCCCCTCCCGAAGTGAGGCGGTGACAACCGCCTGGATCCAGCCTCGTGTCACCTCACTGCAGTTAGTAACTAACCATGAGGGACACGGATCCAGTACACAGGTGGAGGTACTTACAGCCCTCATGGCCTTGTCCACATCCCCGGGGGTAACGTCTTGAAACTCAACCCAGAGTTGTTCAAATTGATCCTCCTGTGCCTCGGCTGGAGCTGCAGGGGTGGAGTCCAAGTCCGACCGAAACCGAGCAATTTTGTCCGCTAAGAATTGGGCATATTCTTCGGCTCTGCCCTGCAGGGTTCCCCCGCTTCCCTTTTGTTCAGTAGGGAGCGGGTTATCCTAAACAGGGCGGCCGGGCGGGACTCAGCGGACGCAACCAAGGAGGCTATATGGGATCTTTTTGCAGCCCTAAGTGCCCTGGTGTATTCCTTGGTGCAGGTGGTTACCATTGCTCGGTTCGCTTCGGACTTATCGGACCTCCAGCGGTGCTCTAGGCATCTCCTCCTCCGCCTTTCCCCCCCTTCGCTCCCTGCCCCTCCCCCAACCACCCAATTTGCCCCCCCCCAGGGAAACAGCTGCCAAGAACTTTGGGGAGAACTTCTTCCCGGAGGGAAGGAGGCAGGACCCCCTGAATGCACCCCCGGGTGGGACCTGGTGCTGCTAGGACCTGCTCGGCCTCTCCTGACACAGAATCCTCCTACCTTTTCCTCCGAACGGATTAAAAGCCTTTTTCTCTTTAAATTCCTAAGAGAAATCTCTCGAGAGATCTCTCCTTTCCCTTAAACTCAGGAAAAGCCTGGTGCTCCTGCATCAGTGACATTGGGGGGATTTGCCAGGTCCAGGCTCGGAGGTTGAAGAGGGCTGCGCTTGTATACTTAACAAATTTAACCCATGTTCTATGTCCGCACGTTGCACCAAACCATAAATTAACCACAGGCTGACTTCATCTAACAAACTCAGCCAAGAAAAGTCAACCCCAACCCCAGATGACACCAGGTTTCCCCAGAGAGAGATGCTATCTATAGGACAAACCACCTTGGGAAGCCGTGAAGTATCTCATAGCCTTTATTTCTTTAGCCTTTCGTCTTTCACACAAGAGGAACGTAGGAAATCAGTGATCCGCTTCTGCCTGGCCAAGATCTCCAAGGGGGATGACTGACAGGCAGCCTCTGAAGCCGGGAAGGGGCTTCCCTGAGTCCCTCAGAGCTTCGGGACTCCTGCCTGAGCTGCCACCCTTCTGCTCCTCCGGCTGCCCAGCCAACAGGGCAGGACAAATGGCGGCCAAAAGTTTCAAACGGACCAGGAACCACCCAGGGCTTTTCGGTGTCCGAGAGGAAGGCCAAGAGGCTGGATGGTCAGGGGCAGGTGGCTCAAAGAGGAAAAGGATTTTGAGGGCTGGGGACAAATGGCGCTCCTTCAGGTCCCTGCCTGAGGAGAGGAAGCCGAAGAGAGGATCAAGGCCGCAGCATCTCTGCGCCTCCTGTAAGGCAGGTTGGGCAGGTGGAGTTTGCATCACCTGTGCAGGGCCCTCCTCCCCCTCCCAAAGACCCCAAGAAGTGCCCCAACTGCACTCGCTAGCATCCCAGGCCCAGATGCCCCCTAAAGGGGAGCGGGTAACAGAACCAGAAGGGGGGGGGGGTCGCCCTGCGGGAACAGCCCCTCCCCTGGCTCCCTGCCCTTCCAAGCAGCCCAGGAGCCAGACCAGTGGTCCCTACCCTGTGCTGCAGCCCAGACAAGCCTCCCTCGTCCTGCAGAATGCCCAGCCGGGACCAGGAATGGCCCCGGCTCAGAGCAAGAGAGAGGCGGCTTCTTGTGAATTTGCTCCTGTACCAAAGTCGGGGGTTGCCCATTGCAGGATCTTGCTCAGAGCAAGGAAGGCCTCCTACGTGGGGCTCCTTCCCACCCCTCCACCCCCACTTCCAGGGAGGCCCAGCAACTCAGGTGCCCCCCAGAGGAGGGAGGGCAGGCGCAGGGCAGGTGCTGGAGGCCCAGCTGGATCCAGGGCGGCTGCTGCTGCTGCTCAGGCCTCCGAAGGGGAGTTCATGCAGGAGAGGGCGGGCATCTTCCAGGGGCGAGCCCCACGCAGCCGCAGTGCCAGCCACTCCTGCTGGGCCAGGCTCAGGTAGGTCTCGGAGCTTGTGCCACCCCCTGGGGCAATGGGGCTCAGCACGTCAGCTGCCCAGCTCTCTGGCCCGGCTCTCACTTCCAGCTGTTCCAGGTTGCTGAGGCTGCCTGGGCTGCCGTGCCAGGACCGCATCCCATCACCTGCGCCTGGAGCAGAGGGGGGGGGGAGGCTCAGCTCAGAGGCAGCAAAGGCCACCAAGCAGAGAGAGAGAGAGCCAGCCAAGGGCAAGGACCCTGGGCAGCATGGATTGGTGGGCACAAAGAGTTCCTGCACTGGGCCCCTGGCTCTCCTTCCCAGCCACGCCACGTCTCCTCAGCCGAGACCCTTCTGTGGCCCATGGCTCCAAATCCCAGTCCGTGGCCCCTTCACTCTGGCCAGTCCACAGTGCCCCCTTCCCCTACAGGGCCAGGCGGAGGAGAGGGTGCCCACCACCCTCCTGCACCTCTGCCCCCCCTCCCCTCCCCACCGGGCGGCACTCACAGCACTTCTGCAGGGCCTCCCAGCTGAGTGAGGACAAGGCGCCCCTGTGGGGCTGCTGGAGGAGGCAGGCGATGGCGTTGTCCGTCTGTTGGAAGACCCGAAGGGAGAGAACCAGCTTCTTCACCTCTGCGGGCAGCTCGTACTTCTCCGACTGCAGGGTTTCGCGCACCAGATCAAAGTCCCGCTTCAGCTGCAGAGCTCCCTGAAGGCTGAAAGGGTCAGTTGGCAAAGGGCGCCTGCCGGCCGGACCAGAAAGGCATCCTCCGACAGGTCAACTTACCTGAACTTGATCTTCTGGGCCAGAATGTGCTCCATCCAGGCTTCCAAGGCGGCCGTTGTGACCCGGCTGAGGACCAGAGCCTGGGAATCCTGGGGCAGCCACCGGACGCCTTGCAAGGCTGGAGCTAGGATAGCTTGAGCTGCAGCCTGGGCATACTCGCTGGCAGCGGAGGGCGGCTCTGCAAGGGCAGGGCGGGTGAGGGCAGGTGCAGTCAGAGGCAGGCAATGGCTGCTCCCCCTCTTCAGCGCCCTGCCCCCCCCCTCCCGAGCCCCTTTGGGTGATCTGCAAATCCCTCCCCACTGCTGTTTGGAGGAGAAGTGGACGTGGAAACCCTCCTGCTGGTTGGAGGAAGAGGCTTGGTCAGCCTGAATGAGCCACCAGTGCCCGGCCTTGCAAAGAGAACCCTGGCCCTCTGCCACCTTCCATTCACGCATACCTGCCTGGAGGGCGAGGCGCCAGTATTTGCCAAGCGGCATGGCCTGTCTGAAGACCTCTGCTGACACGCGTCTGCAGTCCGCACAGAACAACTCCAGCACGTCATTTGCAAAAAGCTGTGGGGGGGAAGGGTGGCATGGGCAACCCTGCCTTATGGCCCTAACACGGCCCAGCCGCAGCCCCGGCCATGCCAGGAGCCCAAGGGCCCCTTTTGTCTTCTCCTTCCTTCTCCTCCTCCAGGCTCAAGACATCACTGGGATCTTTAGAGCCCCCCCCACCCCACCCCGTTGCTCAGGAAATAAGCCCTGGAGAAGGAAGTGGAGAGGACGAAGGGAAGCAACGTGGAGTTCCTGCCTCTGCCAAAACAGCTGGGAGTTCAAGCCTCCTTCTGGGCCTGCTAGGACCAGGGTTCCTGCACAAGAGGGTGGGAAGCCTATGGCAGCATCTCCTGACCTTGCTGGACTCCTCCATGGCCCCACTAGGCTTGTCCAACAACCTTCCTGGGCCACAGTCCCCTCCAAGGCCACAGGCTTACTTGGATGCTGGTGGCTGCCAAGTGGAGTTGCAGGCTCAGCTCCCGCTCCCGATGAGAGGCCACGGGGCCCTGCTTCCCCCCGTCCTCCAAGGCGGCCCTGCTCACCAGCACCAACATCTTCCTGGCTTCCGTTTTCAGCAACTGCAAGAAAAAGCTTCTGTCCTTGCAGGTTACAACAAGGAGCTTCCTTTGGGGCTCCCAGGCCGTCCTCTCAACCACCAGAACCCCCTCCCTCCCTCCCTCCCTTCTTCAGGGACGCCTGGATGTCGAGGCCCATCCCCAACCCCTGTCTTTGGAATGGTGAGTTCCAGGCTCCGTTGGATACGATACAACAGAGGAAGACGGAGGCCAGCTTCTGTCAGCTGAAGGCCAGGAGGGCGCAGCTTCAGCTGCTCACCTGCAGATCCCCTTGGGCCACGAGGAGGAACTGGCCAAGGGACCAGGAGGCCAAGTACTGGTAGGCTTTGCTCATGGTCCAGTAGGAAGAGGCACGGCAGGTAGCCACCGCAAGGGAAAGCAGGTGCAGGTGGAGGCTGGCAGGGACCTGGCGCTGCCCTGTGAAAGATCAACCAGCTCAGCTGGCAAAGCGCCCTCCCTGCCTGCCCCCCCCCCCCCCTCAACACCAAGGCAAGAAGAAGCTGAAAGACCCACCTGGGCCACCAGGGAAAGGCTGGCTCTCCAGGCATCTCATGCTGAAGGCCAGGAGCAGGAAGAGGCTCTGCAAAACCTGCCCTGTCTGGCTGCAGGCCACAGTCGTGGGCTTGGGCAAGCACCTGTCCACAAGGCTGGCGCCCAGAGCGTGGCAGAATCCTGGGCAAAGAGGGGTCGGAATGCAGCTCTCCCCACATCAACAACCCTGATGCCCCCCAAGCAGGATGGGGATTTTCCCGTCCTGAGCCATCCCAGCCCAGGCTGCCCACAGCCCCCCTCCCGATTCTCCCCGAGGACCCTACCTGGGTCCCATTGCCACAGGGCATCACGCTTGAGCAGGCAAAGTGCCCCCTCCTTCAGTGCCTCTGCAGCCTCCGCAGGCAGGCAAGCTGGAAGCAGAAACCGGGATTCACGGTGGCCTCAGTCTGGCAGGGAGCAAAGCCTTTGCCCTCCCCGGGAAAGACGGCGGAGGGCAGGACTTCATGGGGCAGGCGGAGGGTCTAAGAGCAGGCAGGCGGGGCCCTCCCAGGGGACATTCCCTGGCATCGGGGCGGTGGAGGTGGGAGGTCAGAGAGCTGCCAAATTCTAAAGTGTTCATCAAAATGACCAAGATGCGTAGCTCTACAAACTCCATCCTGTCCTTCACAAAGCACACACAAAGGGCCCTGCGTGGATGTCGACCCACACAAGGCGTCAACAGCTCCACAGTCTCCTCCGTGAAAGGCCCCTCTGCCACCCGTAAAACAGGAACTCCGGGCGGAGAATGTCCTTGGAAGAGGAACCACCATCCCCCGGCCAATGGAAACACCCCAACCGAGGGACAGGCATGGGGCAAGCCACATCTCCTCCAGGCGCACTCACTGGGGCTAAGATGGCAGCAGGAAACGTTTTGAGCGTCATATGCTGAGCAAGGCCAAAATCCAAGCAAGAGAAAAAATCCCGTGAAGAAACAAATCTCTCCAGGAAACGGGAGCCCTGCTGCCCAGGCTCCATTTCTTACGCTGTCTGAGTTCTTGAAGGTCCAGCCTTCACCTGGCCAGGGCAGACCTCGGATGGGCAGAGCCAGGGCCCAAGGAGGCATTTCTCCAGCTGCCTGCATCTCCCCCCGCGCCCCCTGGAACCGCCCAGCACGAAGCACTCATCCCCCCCCATGCCTGACTTACCCTCCGCCAGAGCGTCGGTCACCCGTTGGCCCAAGGCAGCCCCGGCTCCCCTCTGGAACTGAGCCCGGTGTGCTTGGAGCTCCAGCTGGCGCACCCAGGAGGCCGACGCCGCTTTCCAGAAGAGGGGCCGGTATTCAGCACAGAGCATCGTGGCCGCTTCAGTGAAAGAGGCATCCAGCCAATCAGGAGACTTCCCCCTGGGCAGTGCGGAATGGGCCAGGCCCTGAGCTGCCTCCGGGTGACCCTGGGGCTGGTCCCACTTGGGCCGGTGCAGGAGGCGGTGTCTCAGGCCGCCAGTGGACGCAAGCAATTCTGGCAGCAGCCCTGTGACCGCCTCCTCCTCCTCTCTGCACAAGGCCTGAAGGTGTGCAGGGTGGCCCTTGTCCACCCCAGAAGCGACAGCAGCTGTGGGCCTCCGATCGCTGGTCCCTGCCTGCTGCCAAGGGAGCAGCAGAGACAGTCTCTCGCCGGCCAGGCATCCTCTTTCAGCGGCCAAGACAGCCAGCACCCTCTCCACAGAGAAGGCCTGCAGCCCCTCTTGCCCTGGAGCCCCAGGCCCCGGCTTGGCTCTTTGCAGGCCCCACTCGCTCAGCCCCTGGTTGTAGCTCTCCAGGCCCCGGAAGGCCTCCGAGAGCAGAGGGGAGGGCCCAGGGGCTGCGTGCCGCAGCAGGGCATCCAAGCATCTCTCCAGCAGGCAGAGGGCCTGCAGGGCCAGCAGCTGGAGGGACCGCTTCATGCGCTGCAGCACCTCAGGCTGCTGAAGCAGCAGGGGCCTCAGCCGGGGGTCCCTGCGCAGGTGGCACTGCAGGCAGCCCCAGTGAGAGGTGTGTACCCGCAGCTCCTGGCAGAGTCCCCGCAGCAGTCGTCCCCCGTCAGTGCTCTGCCTGCCGGCCGGTGTCACAAGGCACCACTCGGCTTCCATCAAGCGGCGCACAAAGTCAGAAGCCGCTTTAAGGCGCCGGCAGTAGTGGCGAGCCAGGCGCAAGCAATGCTGGTGCTGCAGCAGGGCGTAGACTGTCTTGCGCTGACGGGCCGCACTGCTTCCCCTGGCCCAGTAGGAGAAAGCGCCCCTGGCCGGCTCTGGGGCCGCTTGGAGGCCTGTTGTGCGCAGGCAGCAGCTCATCCCCAGGTAGGTGTTGTCCGCTTGGGCCAGGTGGGCCAGGCCGCCAGGCACCTCCTCCTCCTCCTCCTCCTCCTCCTGAGCTGCGGTGCCAGGCTGAGCCAGGAGCAGGTGATGCTGGCCGGGGCGCAGCAGGGCAGGTAAAGGCTCCTCTGCTTCAGGGAAAGGCCTGGCGATCTCTGCCCACAGACCCGACCCTGTGGGGACAAAATGGGGTGCTTACAGCCCCTCCTGGGTTTCTCACCCCACCCCAGACCCCCCCCCCCCGGCCTCCCCGAGGGTGAACGCTCCGGCCGAGGCCCTGGAGCAGGAAGGAAGGCCCCGGGGGAGACGCCCCTCCTCGCTGCCCCCCACCCCACCTCTGCAGGGGGGGCCTCCTGGACAAGCAGCCCCTTCCCCACCTGGCGGGGGAGCCTCCCTGGGGAAAACATGGGGGAGCCCCGCGGAGAGCAGCCCCGGCTCCGTTGCCCTCCCGGCAGAGCCCGAGAGGCGGCCAAGGCCAACGCACGCACGCCGGGCGCCTTCCAAGGTGGGAAGGGGCCGCCCCGGAGTCCCCGCCGCGCTTCAGCCGGAGGCTTCTGGCCCGCCTCCCGCCAGCTTCCCCCTCGGCCTACCAGGCTCGGGGTCCCGCCGCCCGCGATGCTCCATAGCCCGGCGCTCCCTTCCGCGGGGCGCTCCGGAGGGAGAGGGGCGCTGGAAGCCGCGGGACGGCGGGAGCCGCTCCTTCGCCCGGAGCGCCGTTGCCGGGCGGTTCGGCTCCAGGGGCGGGGCGGGCGGCAGTCACGTGCCCGGGGGAGCCGGGAGGCGGAGGCGTCCCCCGGATCTGGGGCGGGCGGGCGGGCGGGCGGGGGGCCCCGGGGGCCCGGCCTGAGCGCGGCTGCCTTCCGCGGAGGTTCCTCCGTGCCCTGAGCGGAAGTTTCCAACGGAGGCTCCGGACAGGCGGAAGGCCAGGCTGGGAGGGGGCGGTGGCGGGATCCCCCCTCCCGTAGAACGCAGCAGCGCCGCCGCCTTCGGAAGCCCCTCCTGCCCCCACTCAGTCCAGGGCCCCCCGCGGTCACCCGGCTGCTTATTTGTGCAAGGACGCCGCTTCCTCCCGTTTCCCCTCTAACCAGCACCCCGTGAGGAGGCCCCCCCCCTCCCTTCCCCACCGCTGCCGGAGCAGCAGGACCTCGTGCATCTCATGCCACGTGCAGGGTGGGCCGAATAACGGTGCCAATCGCACTGGGCGCCTGGGAAACGACCGCTGCTCCTGCAGTTCAGACCCACCTCAAGGATGTGAGCAGGAGCCGCTGAGGCAGGAACCCCCCCCCCCCAAAAAAAAAAAACACACCTCACTTCCCTTGGTTTTTTTTTTTTCCTGTTGGTGGCTGAGTGTTAGGTAATCCCTCCATCTATTCAGCGTATGCTGTGTGCTATGCAGACCCTTTAAATTAGGTAAAGTCCCCAATCCCCCCCCCCTATACCCCCCTCAGTTTCAGAGGAAGCCCGAGAGTGAAAAGACTCTGGGAATCCAACTGGAAGCCCCAGCCTCTCCCTGGGCCTTGAAGGACACCCACTTCAGAGCATCTCTGCCTGGCCTGAAGGTAGCCACTCTCGGAGGCTCCTGAGCAGATGATAAGAAAGGACCTCCTGGTTTCCCTGAGGCTGGCTTTAATGAAGGGGCTGGGGAGGGGGAGTCCCCCCAAGTCCTTTCCCACCAGCACAATTGCTCCTACTTTTGCTCTTCGTTGGATTATCTGGCTCAGTTGTTTCATATCTGTTTTCTTTTGATTTTCATCCTTCACAGTGCCAATTTGAGTTTAACATTTCTGTTCTCACTGTAGTTTAGTATGTTTTCATGATCGCTTGGCATAGGAATATTGTACTAAGTTATGTGTTTTAATTTTATGTATGATGGAAATATGAACTGACTCAGCAGAAAATTGGAGTAGTGTAATTAACAAGGTTTAATCCCGTTACAATAGAAACATGTGAAACATAGGAGAAGGAGAACTCAAAATATTAATATATTCATCTACTAAACACACAGAGCCAGAATGGTGGAGCGATTGAGGCGCCACACTAGAAACGGGAGAGCCTGAGTTTTACTCCCACCTTAGTCCCAAAGACGAGCTGGGTGACCTTGAGCCAGTTACCCGTACTCCCTCCTGTTGCAGGAAGCAGGCAGTGAGGAACTCGGTTAACATAGTGATCTGTACAATCACAAAATAATTTTCAATGATCAACATTTTTTATTCTCTCGGCATTTTTCAGACTAGCAAGAAACAACAAAGCAGGATACTAACTTCCCACACAGATTTTACCAAAAAATAAACATTTGAAACGGCTTAAGGGTTAAAAAAGATGCAGTAAGTCCAAGCAGTCTCAGCCCTGTTTTTCACCCAATCTTCTGCTCCAATGAAGCATATAAACCTCTAATCTAATCATATATTTCAAAGAAAGACAAGAAACAATGGATGGAAACTGATCTAGGAGCGGAGTAACCTGGAATTAAGGAGAACGTTCCTGCAGTGAAGCTGCGGGTGGGCCATCATCACTGGAGGCTTTTAAGAGGACAGCAGCCGCCTCTTTGGAATA
Organism: Thamnophis elegans; assembly: GCF_009769535.1. Classification (NCBI taxonomy): domain Eukaryota; kingdom Metazoa; phylum Chordata; class Lepidosauria; order Squamata; family Natricidae; genus Thamnophis; species Thamnophis elegans. The sequence continues at coordinate 222,388 of NC_045549.1, read as the reverse complement.
AGGGCTCCTGCCTGACTATTCTGATTGAAATGGATCCTCATTTACAAAAGAAAGCGGGGAAAGCCAATGTACAGAATAAGCCCCTGCACGAGGCCGCCCTTCAGGGCCCGCTCTTCCCCTGCATTCAGGCAACGTCGGAGGCAACTGGAGGCAACTGGAAGAGCTGCTTTGCTGGGCTGGCAGCGGGGGCAGAGCAGGGGGCGTCAGTCCGGGAGGCCCTTCGGTTCCCACGCAGGGAATCGGGGGCTGCTGCGGTTGAGGCTGCTGGCATAGAAGTAGCCGGAGGCCCTTCCGCACGCAACACTCCGGGAGACCCTCTTTCTCGTCCGCCCACTAGGAGTGGCGCCTCCGGGGGCTGAAGCCTTCCGAGGGCGCCGCGCCCTCCCGGGGCGATGCCGCCTGTCCGCCCCCCCCCAGGGACCCCTGAGGAGCGGACCCGGTCGGGTGTTCGGGGGAGGAGGAGTAGAACCGAGGGCCGCGCCTGCATCCGCGCCCGTTGCTCTAACGGGCTCCTCTCCTGGTTCTTGCGGCCTTTGCCCGCCCCCCCCCTCCCCTCAGGCGATCTTTGCGCATGCTCCCGCGAGTTCACGCAGTTGGCCCCGCCACCGACCCAGACGGGCGGCCTCTCGCTGCCTGCCGGAAGGAGGCCGCGCCTTCCGCTTCCGGAGGAAAGGCTGCGGCTGCTGCTGCGGCTGCTGCTGCTGCTGCCCGCGCCGCTTGTCTCCGCCAGGGGGACCCTCGAGAGGCGCCGCGCTGCCACTGGCCGCTTCCCTCCTCCGCGGGATCATGGAGCGGCTGGCGGTCGGGGAAGGAGAGGAGGAGGAGGAGGAGGAGGAGGGCGAGCGCCCTGTCCGGCGGCGGCGGCAGCAGCAGCAGCAGCGGGGCCAGCCTTATTACCCCTGTGAGCGGGGGAGGCGCGGGGCGTTCGCGGGAGGCGAGGCGGGCAGAGCAGCGGGGGGGAGCCGGGCGGAGCGGAAGAGCGGGGGCGGGAAGGGCCTGGCCGAGACAGGCGAGACCGTCGCCACCAGCAGGGAAGCCGCGGGGAGCCGAGCGAAGGAAGCGCCGGCAGCGTCTCTTGGGGACGAAGGTCTCGGAAGGCGCAGGGCTGCGGTTGCGAGGAAAAAGCGGCGGGGTGGCAGCCTCAGGCTCGGTAGAAAAGCAAAGGAGGAATAGAAATCGGTTCTCCTCCAACCCTCCCTGCTGAATAAGGCCGACTGGCAGCAGGCTGGGAACGGGGCCCTGGAGGCTCTCGGGCCTTTAGAACCGGAGAAGGTGGGCAAGAAGCCAAAGGAGAACGGGGATAACCCGGGAGGGAGGGAGGGAGGGAGCGAGGTGACCCCGGTGCCTTTGGAAGCAAAATAAAATGCCTTCCGGCGTCTCATTCGCAGGCCAAGAAGAATGTTTGACTGCCCACTTTTGGGAAATGCTTGGCTTGTTTCAGCCACCCAAAGTAACCGGAGGGCCTCTTGTGCGGAAAGACTATAATGTTTCTGTGTCTGCATTCAACTTTATCAATGAGGCTTTGAATATTGATACAGACGTTACAGTTAGATGTCTGCCTTCCTTCAAGCAAGGCCAGGCCAAGAAACAAACTGCAGGGACTCCAGAAATGCTCCTTATGGTTGTAGGGAACCAAATGAGACAATCTTCTCCGGGTTTCTGTCTGCCATAGTCCCCTAAACAAAACAAAGGCAGGATTATTTTGACTGACCTTCCTCCTCACGCTTTCCACCTTCTAGGGATCTCCGTCCCTCTTCACTGTCCAAGGTCAGATCCACATTCCTTTCTGCTGGGCAACACTGGACAGCTGAGGATGGCCTCCGTCTTGCTTACTCGAGCCTCTTGTGGTCCCCTTTCAGATTTGAACGGAGAGCCTTACTGGTATAGTGTAATTAACTATGCGACGTATGAGGACTGGGAAGACAGCAGTGAGGAAGCAGAGGAAAACGACGACAGTGAAGAAGTTCAGGATGGTCCTTACACCACATTCTGCGGTTTCCGGAGTGCCTTTCTTTGCCCGCCTTCTGCATCTCTCCCTCCCCTGAGCAGCCGTCTGGACGTCACCCTTTTGGGCTTCACTTTGCCCCAGAAACCGCAACTTACAGCTGAGGTGAGTCAGGGCTCATTTGACGCGCTTCACCTTTGGAAAGCTCCCAGGTCTGAATGACCACATTCCCTGGTAGCTCTTGATCTCAACAAAGCCGCTTCCCAGAGGGTTCCAGAAACTGAATCAACATTGTTAAAATGTGAAACATTGTGGCCTCCCTAAGGAAGAATCCCACTCGTCGTTCTGGTTTCTCTAGTGAAGTTAGACTGTGTTTATTTCTGTGGTGCTGCTGCTTATTTATTGGAACATTATCCTTGGTGCCAGGCAACGGCCAGAGGTAGCCCTCGGCCCGTGGGGTCCCTTGTCTTCCCACCTGCTCCTGGGAGACAGCCGTGTGCCGTGATGGTGGGCGGCTTGGTGGATAAGGAGGCTGTTCCACTGCTCTCTTTCAGGAGGCTGAGCGGAATGCAGAATTGCTGGTCGCTGAGGAGGAAAGGCTCAAGAAGAAGGCTGAGAGGAAGAGGATGAAGAAGAAGGTAACCGTGCCAGTGCGGCTCGTTTGCCTCTTGGAAAGGGGGGGGCTGAGTGGCTGGGAAACTGATGCCCTCTTATCCTCAGAGGCAGAAGGACCGGAAGAGGCAGGAGAAGCGGACACTGGAGCTAAAGGCAAAGGGTGAAGCCGTGAGTCTTATCGTCTGGCTGCGCCGGCAGCTGTTCCCAGTGGGCCTCCTGCCTGCCGTGGGCGGGTGGAGCTCAGCCTTCATCAGAGAGTAGCCCCAGAAGTTGCCCTCAGTCCCAGCCTTGTGACACTCCAGCCAATCACTTTGCTCAGACGGAGATTTGAGCAGAATGTGCTGGTTTCCAGCTCTGCAAATATCCCGACTCGTTTGTCCAGAGGGCAGGTTAGTTCCTAGATCCTCCAAGGTTTTATTTTCCTCTCCATAGAATAAATCTTCAGCTGGACAAGATGAGGGAACTTTGGCCTTGGATGATGGCAGCCCTGACTCAGAGGGGAGCTTCAATGAAGCCTCCCCAGGCGGGAGCCCCAGCAGGAGCCTGGAGGAGGAAGAGGCGGCAGAGGTGAGCCTGGGCCAGTGAGCGGACAGGGGAAAAGCAGCCCACGCGGAGGCTGGGAGTCTGAGATTTGATACAGGAGGCATATTTGGGGCGGGGGGTGGGGGTTGAAGGTATCTGGTCCTGTCTGGCTTCTTTGTTGGTTTGTCATCCCGGCTTTGGAGGCGGAGAAAATGCTAATCCTCCACCAACCATTAGAACTGCAGCAAGACGGCCTTGGCCACGTTCGTCCCTGGTTTGGGTTTCCTATAAGGCGGGGGCAGTGCTGGTTCCGTTTTCCTTCCAAAGGGGTCTCCGGGCTGTCTGAGCTGCTGCCTTCCATCTCTTCCCCACAGGAGGAGCTGGATTTCTCCAGCACTTTTGTTTCCAAAGCTCGCCGCAAGGTAGATGCCCAGTCGCTGCTCCCAAGGAACAAGAAAGGAGGAAAAAACCCCAGGGAGAGAAAGGCAGAGGTGAGAGGACTCGTGTTCTGGTGCCGGGCCAAGTGCCCTCCAGGCCAGCCCCCTTTTCTGAAGGCTGTCAGTCTGGCACGCGCACACACACAGACACACACACCACCCTTCCTGTTTCCCACACGCTGATCTGAAGGGAGCATCTCTTACTGGCAGCCCTCAGTGTCCTTTTTTCCCATGACCCCGTTTTCTGTTGCAGCTGGCAGAGCCCTGTCTTTTAGGAAGGGACTTTCCATAATCACTGTAAGATTTCACCTTAGCTCATATGCTCTGAGCTGGAGGAGGGGGGAGGGGGGGAGGAGGCTTTCCCCATGCCACGTGTACATTGATCAACCAGCCTTTGTCCAAAGCTAAGAATCTAAAACGTGGCTGTTTTTCCCCCCGAGAGCGATGCTTCTCCTGCCCCAGAAGCATTTTACTTGCTCTTTACGTTCTTCAGTCTTGGAAAATCCTTGCACGGTTCTCCGTGGATCTGGCCTATTGTGCTGCCGTTGCAAAGCAAACCGATGGTTGCAATCGGCTACAAAGCCAAAGTTTCTCTCTCTTACCAGCTTGCAAGATTTGAAAGGAAAGGTGCGACTGCGCCAGGGAAAGGCCAGTTGGATGCAGACTTTTGAGTCTTTAAATCCATGCTGCCTTAATGGCCGGCCAGCCCTCGCTCCCCACTCAGGTCTGCGGCTGGTTGGCAGAGTTTATGGTGGGAGGGTGTCTCTCCCTACCCCGTTAGGGCCGGTTCATAAGCTCCTCCCTGATTCCGAGTAGGGACAAAAGGAATACGGGTGGTGACGGCATCGGGGCAACTGGGAGACCCGGAGTTCTAGCCCCATCTTAGCCATGAAAGTCGGCTGGGTAACTGAGCCAATCCCTCTTTCTCAGCTCAACCCAACTTACAGGGTGGTGGCTATGGGGAAAATAGGAGGAGGAAGAGGGCTGTGTATGTTGGCTGCCGTGAGTAAAGTAATAAAGACGAGATAAAAGCAAATTTCAAAATTCAGCATTTGGTGAATTATTTCCTGGAAGCCAGCCTCCTAATCTGATGGTCTCCAGGTGTGCCTGGACTACTCGGCTACCTGTACAGGGTGAAAATACTCGGTCTTCCTTTTTTGTATGGCGCCCCCTGTGGACATTCTGGGAGTGAAATCTGTTCAGCAGAATTGGGAGAAATGTATGATTTCAAGGGCTGCTCTGACTATCTTTCGTAAATTTGTGGGCCAGCCATCTCATACACATGACAACTGTGTGCCTCACAAAACGGAAGAAAAACCAGTAAAACAACCTAAGCCCACAAAAATAACATAAAAATAGTAGCCGGGGAAGCTTACGACCCCTCATGTTAGCCATGGGGCAGGCTGGATGGCAACGTCAGGCGTCTCCTCCTCCTCTTCCTCATCCTCCTCCTTCCATCTCCAGAAGCCTCCAGAGCTCCAGTTGACTCCAGTGGAGCAGAGCCTGGTGCTGGCAGGTGAGCGGCTGGAAGCGCTTTCTTCTCTCCAAAGCTGAGCTGCTGCGGCCTTTCCATGCCTGCCCAAGCAGGCCGCAGTTCCTCCTCATATTGGAGAAATTGGGGTGCTGCAAACTTTAATTCTGGGTCCCTTAGGAAATAGATTGAAGCGACAGGAAATGCTTTATGTTTTCAGATGACGTAAAATTAAGGGAGAGAATTCCTTAGAAGACAGAATGAGGTTTAAAATTACTTAGATAAGATAGGGAAGTGAGCTGTAATTGGAAAAAAAAATGAAATTTAGACAAACCCTCCACGGAAGGAACAAAAATCAAACACCTGCTTGCAGAGTAGAGGTCCAGGCTTGATAACGATGCTAGTGAAACTGTTTTAGAATAGTATTAGATGGCAGATGGAATATGAGCCAGTCATGGGATATCACTGTGAAGAAGCCAGCGGAGGTTTTGGCCGCCTCTGCAGAAGGACGGCTTCTACCGTGCAATCCCAGAAAGCTCTTGCGTCTCTGCTGATTCCGCCTCAGTCAGACACCTTTGGCTCAGCTACCATGGCCAGTTCTTGACGCCAAATAAAAGAGAGTCATAGGAACTGGAACCTGTTCAGAGGGAGTCAATGAGGGTGATGGGGGGGGGGGGCTTAAAGCTTAAGTCCCACCAACAGATTGGGACCAGAGGGCTGTGGGCGATAATGGCCCCACTTCAAGGGGAGCCAGAGAGTTACTTGGTCAGATTTCAGATTCCTGGGCTTGATTTTGGGGGAGAGGGGCTTCACAGTCCCAATGAGAGGGCTGTGTGTTGGAGGGGCGCAGGCTCACGTGCCCCACAGGGTTGCAGGCCCCTCCCCGGAGGTCCTTTGTGGGCCGTCTTGCTTGCAGAGTAGAGCCTTGGTCTGTGCCAGGTGAGGGCTGGGCAGGACATTTGGGTAAGCCGGAGGGATGCGTGTAACGGTGGTGGGGTTCGTATTCAAAGTGGATCAACCCGGGTGGATTCCTGAGGATTTCCTGTGGAAGCCTGTTTTTCTTTTTCTGAAAAGTCTACTCGGGCGTCCACTATGACTGCAGGGCTGTCCTGCATTTCCCATCTGGAGGACTGGGGGGGGGGGGGGTCCTGGAGCTTCTGCAAAGGCATTGGGGGAACAGCTTTCACCTAAACGGTCAGAAGGTTAATTCCACTTCTGTGATTTCCTCATTTTAAATCGCCCGTTTCTCCTGCTCCAGATTGTGGAAATGAAAGTGCAAAGGAGGGGCTCTTTCATGAGGCTGTGCGCCTCTTTACCGAAGCTATTAAGCTGAACCCCCAGGAATACAGGTGAGCTCGGCTTGTTGGAGGGACTGGGCTGCCTTGCCCCCCTCCCCCCCCTGCCTCTGCCGCCGTCCTTGGCCCTGGGCTTGAATTCAAGCCTTTCCCTTCTCTCCCCAGTGCAGGCAGCTGTTCAGGGCGGGAAGAAGCTTTGGCTTCTGGGGCCATCTAGCCCAGGCCAAGGGAGGCTTGTGTGTAACACACTTTGTGGATCAAGCAGCTCCTGCCTGTCTGTAGACTCGCCTGGGCTTTGCTCCTGCCTCCCACAAGCCACGCTGAGCCCTTCGCTCCTGGTCCAAGTGAGGTGGGATTCCTGTCCACGGCCAGGATGAGGAGGATGGTGGTGGCAGCAAAGTCTTCCTCGGGCATTCTAAGGAAACAGTTGTGTCGTCCTGAGCACAATTCAACTAAAACTGCCCTCTTGCTTCGGACCTCCCCTCCTGCCCCTCCTGCCTGCCTTGGGAAGCCTTTCTGAGCACACCAGCCGGTTCCTTTGGGGCTGCAGGGAGGATGGAGTCCGCTTTGCTCGCCTCTCTGAAAAGGTGGGCAGGAAGACCTGCGGCCTGGAGGGGGCGCTGGCGGGCTGCTCTCCACTCCTGCTGAGTGTCCCAGGGATGGGAGCAAGAGAAGGGGCCCCGGGGCCTGTCTCACCTCCCTCCGACCCAGTGACCCGATTGGAGGGGATTGTCCGAGGGGGACTAAGGGCCTTAAGAAGCGGAGGGCAGGGACCAGGGTGCCTGGCGTGGTTGGCTGGGCTTCAGGTGAGGGATTTGGCTGTTTGGCAAACCCCAGAAGGTGCTTTGCAGGGAGCTTCTTTCCATGGTTAAGGCACGTTGGTGTGGGCCTGATTTAGCTGCACGTGTTTTGGTGGAGGTTCATAAAGTGGCAGCTCTGTTGGGAAACGGAGGGAGTTCCTGGAGGGGGTCGGTATTCTGCTTGTGCTGGGTGGATCCAGGGGGGGCTGAGGAGGGGCTCCCTGGAGACGGGAGGAGGACCCAGCGGTGTCAGACTTGGGAAGGACAGATGGAGAGTCCCAGGGAAAGCTTGGCCAAAGTTCAGGAAAGAATCATTTCCCCCTTTCTGGGCTGGAAGAAAGCCAGGCGTGGAAATGCTGAAAGGAGCTGGAAGCCTTTCAGGGCAGTGAGGAGGCCTTTGTGTCATCTAGCCAGGGAGGGGATAAGGGATCTCGCTGCTGCAAGGGGACTCTGCATTTGGGGTGCTAAGAAATACAGATAAATAAAAAGGCATCTAGTTTGTTAAATGAAGGATGCTGCCACTGGAATCTGTTTATTGGAAGAGCACTTTAAGAACTGTGATTTAGAGAGGAGAGTGGTGTTTCCCCCCCCCCTTTTCCTTTCCCCCCCTCTGGGAAAGCTCCAGGAAAGGGAGGGGAGAGGAGGAGGAGGAGGAGAACGTTCCTGATGGTTCAGGAGGAGCAGCTCTCATATCTGGAATAAAAAGAATTTCGGCCTTGTGCAAAACAAGGGAGAGGAGAAAATTCATCCAAGGAAATCCAGGGCTTGGAGCCAAGATCTTTGAGGCTGGCAGCCCGTTGCTCTCCTTGCAAGTGGGCTTCTCACTTGCTGAAAGAAGAAAGGGGGGGGGGGGCTCTTCTGGCAATGGGGGAAATGCTTTGCTTGCTAGGACTGGGTGCGAGACTTAGCCCTGCCGATTGAGCGCCCTGCCCGCTCCCCCTTCCTTTTGTGCTGGCAGCAGCCCTGTCCCGGGTGGCCCAGGGCAGTGGCTGGTGGCGTGGATGCTCCCTGGGTGGCCGTCCAGCACAGAAGGCAGCTGGGCCGAATCCACATGAAGGCTGGGTTCGACCCTGGCCGCCCTGGAGCATTTTGCCCTCCTCCCTCCTGCAAAGGAGTCCGTGCGCTGGCGCTGCCGTTTGTCACTCCTTTTCACAAGGACCTGTGCTGGAGGCAGGACTGAGGGAGAGTGATGGGCATTGGGTGCCCAGGGAGCCTCGTTGCACAGCCAGGTGATCTCCCAAGCCCCCCCCTGCCTGGGCTATTGGGGGAAGGAGAAGGCTGGGCCCCCACGCCCTTCCCCAGTCCCTGGCCTCGGGGTCTTTGGGGCAGCCTCAGGCAGACCTTAGGGGGAGAGGAAGGGGCTGAGTCACTTGTGGCTGGTTTCTGCTTCCGACCCTGAGCCCCCGGGGGGCCTGAGGGAGAAGCAGGCTCAGCCTGGAGAGTCCCCTGTGGCGGCTGTGACACCAGCTGAGGTGAGAGGCCGCAGACGGGGCTCCCTGGGAGGAAGAGCCCTGCCTGACCTCCCTCCCTCCCTCCCTCCCTCCCTCCCCCCAGGTTGTTCGGGAACCGCTCCTTCTGCTATGAGAAGCTGCAGAGCCATGCGGAGGCCCTGCGGGACTCCCAGAGCGCACTGAGCCTGCGGCCGGGCTGGCCCAAAGGCCTCTTCCGCCAGGGCAAGGCTCTTCTGGGCCTCAAGGTACTCCCGGCCGGAGGGGCAGAGTGGGGCGGCGAGGGCCCTGGGGGACTCCGGCCGACCCTCCTGTCTGTCCCCTAATCCCCAGCAATACGCGGCGGCAGCCAGGACCTTCCAGCAGCTCCTCCCGTTGGACGGCTTCTGTGGCGATGCAGCCCTGCAGCTTCAGAAGTGCCAGAGGCAGCTCTCCCTGGTGAGCCCGGAGGGGCGAGGGGGGGGGGGGGGGCTTCCTTTCCCAGCTCGGCTCTGAGGCCAAGCAGGGTCCTTCTGCTGCAGGCCTGCCTGGACGGGTTTCCCAGGGCAGGCAGGCATTTGGCCCGGGAGGCCTTCCGTGGAGGAGGAGCCTTGGAGGAGGCCTGGAGGGGCCCTTCCTGCAGCTGTTTCCCTTCACCAGGCTCTCGAGGCGAGAGGCGCCCTCTGTAAGTGAGCCCATCCTTCCGGCCCCCATAGCTGGCCGGGCTGCTGGTTGCTCTGATGCCGGATTTTCTTTCCTGCCTTCTGGGCGTGGGCAGCTCGCAGCCTCCCCCAGGGGTCTCTCGAGGTGGTCAGTGGGATCGTTGCCTTGGCTTGACCAGTGAGCCACTTTGGCTGCCCTCAAGCCACAGTCACTGGGTCTCCGCCCAGAGCAAGCCAGCCATGCTGAGCTTCCAATCCTGTCCCTACCAGGCAGGCTGTGGGATCCAAGAACAGCCGGCTTCTCCGGACACCCAGGCACAGCCCCCACCCCCACCCCCCCTCTGAAACATCTTTGGCTTGTGGTGGTGGTTGGTTTCACCAATGGGCGAATGGCGGCTGGTGTGGAGGAGCTGCCCGAGACTCACCCGCTGCCCTTTCCTTGGCAGGAGAGGCGGCTGGGCTGCTCCCACCGTGACCGGGACCTCCTGCCTGTGGAAACGCAGCTGCCTCTGCCTGGTAAGTGGGAGGGGCTCCGGAGCTCAGTCCCCGGTCAGTGCTGAGCCTGGCTGATGATGGGCACAGGGTGGGCAAGGGCTGCCTGGCGGGGGGGAGCAGAGACCAAGCCATCGCTGGCCCTCACCCGCCGCTCTCTCTCTCTCCCTGCCGGTCAAGGAAAGCAGCCAGGGGGGCGGCGGTGCCCAGACGGCACTGCCCAGGCCATTGCCACCACCCAGCGGGCACCTCCGGCTGCAAAGGCCCCAGTCAGGTGAGGAGCAGGGAGCCCCGGGAAGGGGGAGGAAGCGGAACATGTGGGGGGGGGGGGTCTCTCCCTGCAGGCGAGCAGAGGGCAGCAGCCAAACACTCGGCCGGCTGGGCTCCAAGCTTGATTGCAGAGGGGTCCCCAGGCCCTGGAGGCCGGGTGGGTGAGGGGGAGAGACCCCGGGGTCAGTGGAGGCTGGCGTGGGGGTGCCTGGCGTGCTCCCTTGCAGGGAGTGGTTTGCTGGCACCCAAGGCCCCCCCAGCAAGCACTTCTTCTTCACCATTTTCAGCCGTAAGGGGCCCTGCTCTTCAGGTTGGGGGGGGGCTTGTGGCTCCTTCCCCCCTCCTGGCGACCGGGGGGCACCCCTTGGAAGAAAGGGGGCCGCCAGGGCAGACCAACTTTGACATCCACCTCCCTTGTCTGGGGCAGGTTTGGACCCATTGACTCCATCCGGTGCCTCCCTCGCAGGTCCTGCGCCTTCGTCAACTACAGCCACAAAGAGGCCGCCGAAACCGCCTACGCAGCCCTGCAGGTGCGGCTCCTCCCCCCCTCCCTCCCTCCCCCCTTTGGCCCTCAGGCGGAGGTCAGGATCGGGCGGGGGGGGTCGCCTGGGCCTCCTGGGGTCTTAACCCCCACTGGTGCCGGCCGTGGGTTGGAGGGCTGCCTGCAGAGGAACCCCACGTGGCCCCTGGCACTTCTGCATTGATGTCGGGAATCTCCCCTGGTGGAACCTTGGGGCAGGAGGGGAGGGGGAGACCAGCGGCGTCTCCTCTTGGCTGCTGCTGGCCTCTTCAGGGCTGGCGTGAGAAGCTGGTTCAGGCAGCCGAAGAGGCGCTCGGAGGGGGGCTGAGAGGAGGTCTCTGGCGGGCCCTTCCCTGCTTTATGGAAGCCTGCAGGGGTGGGTGGGGCTCACTGGTCAGGTCCTCTCCCTGGTGGGCATGGCAAGTGAGGCTCTCTTCACGCCCTCTGGGGTGCCCAGGAGGGAAAGGGCAGAGGAGGGGAGGGGCCTCCCGTGGGGATGCGGTTGCGCTCCAGGCACTCGCCTGGCCTTCTCGGGGCGCCTCCCTCACCGTGGCCCCCTCTTGCCTTTCTCCCAGGGGGCGGAAGAGGAAGGACGCCAGCTCATTCTGCAGCTGAAGCACCCCGCACACGCCACCGCTGCCCCCTCCAAGGCGGCCCCCACCGTGGCCTCTCCTGGGCTGGGGTGAGGGCAGAGATCACGGCTTGCACAGAGGTCCTTGGGGGCCCAGGACCCTCCCTGGCTGCCTGCCCGACTGGGAGCTGCCTTCCTTGGAGGAGCCTGCTGTGGACAGGAAGGCCCCTGAAGGCAGCCCCAGAGGGAACCGGGGAGCATGGCCGCTCCTCCTTCCTCGGCCCAGTCTGCTTCTGGGGCTCTTCCAGATTTGGCTCCCTCCCGTAATGAGGAGCTGCAAACGCTTATGCTCCGGGGCCCCTCCGAGAGGACTTTCCCCGGGCCTTCATGGAGGGGCCCCGTCTCCCCAACCTGCTCAGGAAGGGATGTCGGTTGCCTTATTTTTATATGGTTCACAATAAACGTATGAAAAGACGTGGCTTTTCTCCCCTCGGGGCTGCCCTGTGGCGGAGGGTGCTGGTCCCCCCAGCAAGTCCTTTGGCCGGCTGGCCCCAAGCTTGGTCAGAAGCTGGGCTCTCCCTTGTGGACCCCCTTCAGCCCCAGCTGGACCCACCTGGTCCTCCCTCCCCTGGGGACAGGGCCCACCATTCCCCCCTTCCCAGACACGGTGGCTGCTCTGGCAGCCCCCTCCTCTCCTCTGGGCCTCTCTGCTGCGGCTTCCTCTGGCAGGCATGTCTGCTGTCCCGATCAGCCTGGGTGGCGTCCACTCTCCCCTCCCTGCCCCACCACCTTCCTCCTCTGCGGCCTCCCTCCTTGTGTCAGTTGGGCTGAGACCCTCCCTCGCTCCTGAGCCTCCCTTTCTGTGAGCCTCCGCCGGGCCTCTCTTCTCCGGCAGGACTAACCTCGGCCAGCCCTCCTGCCGGCCCTGCTGCTCCTCCTCCTCCTGGGGCTCTTTCTGCCCAGCGCCTGGCACTGGGCCAGGAAGGCTTGCCGCCCTGTTAATCCCCTCCGGAGCTGCTGGGCCTTTGCTGAAAGAGCCGCCACACACCGCTGCTGCCTCCCAGGGAACCCTTGGCCACCCCAGCAGGCCTGGGAAGGAGCAGCCCAGCCCTCGCAGGGTCCCAGTGCTGCTGGGGGATGAGGAGGGTCCTGCTGCTTGACCTGGCAGCAGCTGCCGTTGCCTGCCGCCAGCCCCCCCCCCCCCCCACGGGTCCTGCCTTTCCCACCCCCAATTTCATGGGTCTCCGTTTCAGGTATCCGAATTTCCGTTCCCAGGATGTGGATTTCAGGCAGCTGGGGGAGGGAAGGGAAGGGAAGGGAAGGGAAGGGAAGGGAAGGGAAGGAAGGAAGGAAGGAAGGAAGGAAGGAAGGAAGGAAGGAAGGAAGGAAGGAAGGCCGGCATCCCAGGGAACACGGAGACCGCCTAGGGTCCTGAGTCCCCTGAGGGAGAGCAGTGGGCCAGGGCCATGGGGTGATGGGCCAAGCCCTGCTCTGGAGGGCCTGCCCCTCAGGAGGAAAGCAGGGCAGACCCAGAAGGGAAACACCTCCTCTCTGCTGCTCCTCCGACTTTCCTTGTCTGCATCTGCACCGAGGCCAGGAAGGAGGCTGGCAAAAGTGCTCCTGACCTGCTTGGGGGTCATTTGCCAGACGGGGTTGCTGGGGGTCCCAGAGATGCTTTCCCACAACTGCCGTCCATCGCGCGTGGACTGTGTCCTCACTTCTCATCCCTTGGCCTGAAGGGGAAGAAACTTCCTTTTTCCCCCTCATGAATATTGAAAAGGGCATCCCGGTTGCTCTTGTAAGCCTTTCATGAGGGCTTCCTCCCCATTTTGGTCCCCCAAGGAAGGCTTTAGGGCCCCCCGCTTACCTGATGGTGAAACTGGGACAAGGCCGATTCAGGCCCTGCCACAAGGCTCCCTCCGCACTTAGTCCATTTGCCTGGCTGGTTTCTGATGGCCTTTGGGGGGGGGGGAGTCGCCAAACGTATTTCTGTGTCAGGCTCAGCTGAAATCTGATCGTCCTGCCTGACTTCCCGAGATGGAATTTTATTTCTTTCTTGTCCCCTGATGATTTACATTTTCAGCTACAGTATTAGCTGTAAGGTCAGTGACCTGGGAAAATCCAGGATTATGGGTTCCCCACGTCTATTTTCAGATTTTGAATATTTTTTTTTTAATTTATGTACCGTTTCCCCGAAAATAAGACCTCCTGGATAATAATCCCAATGGGGCTTTTGAGCGCATGTGCTAGAATAAGCCCTCCCCGAAAATAAGACCCTGTGTGTGTGTGTGTGTTTAGGGGAGCTGAGGAGGAGGAGGAGGAAAGCCCTGTGCGCTCAGACCCAGAGAGAGGTGAGGGGTGGGGAACATGAGGCACATGTGCGCACACAAAGCTTTTCTACCTGGCCTTGGGGAGGGGGCGCAATTCCTTGTGGGTGGCTGTACCTCATTGTTCACAAAGACAGATAGACCAAATGCATGCTTTTTGGGGAGGGGTGAAGGGTGAAGCCCAAGAGACCCCCATCCGCTCCCCTTCCTAAGAGATCCTCCCGAGGAACTCGGCAGGTGCACAAGTAACAACAGACTCGCAGAGTCCCTGGGTCAAATTACTCTTCAACTTTGACCAAGGAACAGTTGGTAGGGATCTTGGAGGTCTTCTAGTCCAACCCCCTAACCACGCATGACCCTCCCCCATTCACTTCTTACGAATCTACAGGGTTGAAGCACCGGCAACGAATCATTGCGCTGCTGAACTGCTCTCCTCCGTTCTAGCTTGGATCTCTCTCTAGTCAGTTCCCCTCTGTTACTTCTTGTCCTGGGGTCAGTAGGTCTCCCCCTCCTCTCTCTGGCAGCCCCGCAAATATTGGGGAACTGCTGTGTGACCCTTGGTCCTTCTCTTGCTTAGCCTGGGTGCAACCGTGGTTTGTGGACTGCTGCAACCTAGAGGTGGGGCTCTGGCCTCACAGTCAGGAGGTTGTGGGTTCAATCCCAGGTCGAGGCAGATGTAGAGTCTCCTGCTTGGGCAGGGGGTTGGACTAGATGACCAGCCAACTCTGTTAATCTGTTGTCCTGACACGATTCTAGCGTTGGCTTCCTTCCCACCCACCCATCCCACCCATCCCACCCACTGCATCCCACTTAGAGAAAGGACTGGGCAGCCGATCTGTCTGGAACTCTCAGCAGGCCTCCCTAGGAAGACAAGCGCCAGGGCCAGCAGCCACCAGGCAAGCCCGGGGCATAGAGCTACCCTGGTGGCCACCTAAACCCTGCACAACCCTCCCTGCTCTGCTTGGTCCAGGCTGGTTCAAGGGAGGCAGGGACACAAAGGGTCCCTGGACAGACCTGATCGGAGCAGGTCACGCGATCCCACTGCGGACACCATAAAGGGGATTCTGCTCGGAGGAGGAGCTGGTGTATTGCAAGGATCACGGGGCGCCTCCTCCCAAAGCAGCCAGGGGAATGAGGGATGAGCAAAGGCTCTGTGGCTGTTGAGGCCTGCAAAGCTGGCCCTTTTGGGGAACCTGGGCACCATCCACCTCCGTCCCACCTGGAATTATTTCTGAGGTTTGGCAAAACTGGCCTGTCAGGAGGGCAGCTGGGCTGGGGAAGCCCCTGATGGAGAAGGGAAGGTTGGGCTTCCCTAGGCGGCAATTCCTTAGGTAGGGCTGTGGCAGGCGAGGAAGCTTCTCCCGCTCAGATGGGCCCCTTGGGGGGGGAAGGGAGGGTCAGCGAGGGCCTGATGCCCTCGAAAGATGGGGGGAGGGGGGGCTTCCATTTATTGCAACTACTTCACCACGGGGGGGGGGGCGCATCGTGCCTTTGCTGCCCCTAGGAAACAGCAGGCGGGGAGGGGGGAGGAGGACGGTGCCCTCCTGGAGCTAAGCTAGGTGGGTCGGGCTTCCCGGGAGCCGTCGGGTGAGGGGGCTGGAGAGCCTGCCCTTCTCCGGCTATCGAGAGAATTGGATTAGCATGCACGTGACGGAGGAGGCACGAGAAGAAGAGTAATTAATCACCAGTTAGAGAAAATTAATACCAACCGCGAAGGGTGTCTGGAAGCAGCCAGACAGCTAATCAAGCGGAAAATTAGACAAGGAGCCGGGCTGAGAGCGGAGCCGCGGGGCGGCTCGGTAGGCAAGCGACGGGGTGCTGCCTCACACACACGCACCCCCGATCACATTGCTGATCGGACGCCCTTCCGAGGCGGCCGGTTCCCAACGCTGAAGGCAGCGATTCCCGCACCCTGCGCTTCTTCCCCGGGGCTCTTGCCGGAGAGGCGCTGCGGCCCGGGAGCATCTCGCCTGCCGCGTACAGAGGGCTTCGCTCCTCCAGCTCGTCTTCCGGGCTGCCCGTCAGCTTTCGGCCCGGGGGGCGTTAACATCCCGGGAGGCAGAGCAACGACTGAATGTCTGTCCGTTGGGCTTTCCTTTCGCCTGGCAGCGCTCGCGGGTGTTCCTGCGCACCCCAGCAGTCTCCCAATATTTGAGGAGCCGTCACAGAGAAGAGGAGGAGAACGCGGCTTCTCCAAAGCAGCTGAGGGCTGAACAAACATAATAGATAAACGCTCATTAAAGAGAGATCGAGCCAACCTAAAATCAAGGAGAAACCTCCCTCCAGAAGTTGTGGGGGCTCCAACACCGGAGGCTTTTGAAGAGGCGATCGGGCAGCCACATGATTTCCTGCTCGAGCAGCGCATTGGATTAGAAGGGTCCCTTCCGAGTCCTTATTGCATTTAGTTCAAGATTTTTTTTCAGTTCATTCCTCCACCACCTGCTTCATCTGATACAAAGGGATTAATATCAGTCATGTGACCAGACTTGCTCTATGACTGACAGATCCACTCAGGAGGGCCCTGTTTGGTGGAACAATGGGTGAGCTTCAGACGACCCCGGTTCTCCATCGAGGACAAGGCTTCCTGTACCGCCTATCACAGCCTTAAGGAGGCATCCCGCAAGGGCTGCCAAGGGCCCCTCCTGAGGAAAGACTCTGGATAGCCGAGGACTGGGGAGACAACAAGAAGGCTGTGGCTGCCCAGACGCCAAGCCTCTCGACAAAGTGTAGCCCTTGGAAAAAGCACCTGCAGGCTAACGTGGCTCTCCCCCCCCTGCAGCCCCCCCTCCTTCCGTGGTGACCTTGGGCCCCTAACTCCTTCTCAGCCCCACTCCTTTCCTGGGCTACATTAAGGATCGCGCATCAGGCAAAGCGTTGCTGCCTTCGTAGGGCTTCCCTCCTATTTGGGTTGCCATTGCCGAGGGCATCCTGGCCACCTGGGTGTGCAGGTGTGCTGTGCAGATGTCTCAGCAGCCCTTAATGCCAGGCTAAATCCAGGGAGCATCCTGGAGGACAGGCCCCTTCTTGGCACCCGTCCCCCTTGGGACACACCTGATCCCGGGGCCATTCAACTTCTGCATCAGCTGGCAGAGGCTACAAGTGTTCTGGAATGGCGCTCCCATCCAGTGAAAGAGTTAACGCCTTGGAATGCCCAGCGAAATCCCCCCAGGGATGTAGAGAAACAGGTGGCCTTGATTTCAGAGGCAGGTCAAGGAGGTCCTGGCAGGGCAGGCTCCTCCTTGAAAGAAGGCCGGGAATTTGGGCACACTACTATTTCTAGCCACGCAGGTCAGCAGCTGGGGGGAGGGCTGTTTTTGCCCACTTTCACCTGGCTGCAGCCCTTCCTAAGTCCATTTGATTTAGCGGAGGTCCCTGTGCCCTCCAGGTATCCAGTTGATATGGCCAACCCGAAGTTGCGAGTCATGCAAAATTCTGCTCTTAGCCAGTTAACCGGCCAACTCTGCATAGACAACTTTAAAGTCACTTCCCCCCTCCCTCCCGGTGACTCAGGGCCTCACTGTCTGAGGGATCCAAATGGAGAGGGGAGCCCTCCCCCAAGGCTGTCCGAGACCCGTTTCCCTGTCTCAGTGAGGTGTCCAGGTCGGGGAACATCCGCACTCTCTGGGAAGCTATGCTTGGCCCTCGGAGAATTTGTGAAAATCCACCTCCTTCTCATTGCAGGAGGGCACAGAAGTCCCCGTCCCCCCCGCCGCTAGTATTTATCTTTATTTAAGCATTTGACTTTTTCTAGCCTGCTTTTGCTTTGGGCCTTTGCTAGCCAACTAAGGACTTGCCAGGGGAGAATCAAAACTATTTTAGGACATTTGGCTCATTATTAAGAGAAGTGAATAAGGAAATAATGGGATGTGGCCAGTCTATTGCCAGGCCCTTAGGCCAGCAGGAAAGGGGGGGATTCAGAGGGTCCCCGAGCTGTCCAAAGACCCACCGCTGTCCCACCATTCCACATTCCAGCAGTTTCACAAGAAGGCTGCACCTCCACACACACACACACACACACACACACACAGACCTTTGGAATCCTTGAGTCAGGCTGCCTCCTTAAGGAAAAGGACGGGCATCTGGACAGATGCCTATGTGCACCTGTGTGCCAGGCTCATTCCTGCCCAATGAACATCATTTACCTGCAGGGAGACCGCCAGGAGAACATTTTGCTTCTGCTGAGGGCAAAACCATTGTGGGACAAAAAGACGCCTAAAGGCTTCCCCCACTTGCCCCGTGGAACTCCTGCTGCTCTGCCTCACCCCCTTCTTCTTCGGGGGCAGCCATGAGCATCCGAGGGCCTCGACCCTGCTCCGCGACCCCTACCTCCCCCACCTTGCAAGCAGGAGGAAGAAGCCTCTTGGCCGGAGGAGCCGGCCGGGGCCGGTGATGCGCTGACCCCAGACGCCCTGAACGTCGAGGAAGGGCCAGGCAGCCGCCTCGAAGGAGAGCCCGACCCGGCCCTCCCTTGGGTCTGGATTGTGCAGCTTCTCCCGGCAGTTCTGGGTAGAGAACCCGGGCGCTTCCCTTGGCCGGACAATTCGAATTATTTCAGAATGTTCACCTTTGCTGTTTCCATATTTTGGGGATCCAGGCTGAGCAAACGACTTTGCCTGCCTGCTTGCCTTGCAACCCCTCTGAGGGGACGGATTGTCTGGACAGGCGAACCGAACCGTTGGCCCGGGCCTTCCATCTCTCCCCTCACCCCCCGCAGTTCTATTGCCAAGTCCGGCCTCGCTTTATTCCGCCCCGGCTGCTCGAGCCGGACTTTTTATTCGGGAAATTCGGCTTTTGGAAGCCCTCCCCCCCCGCCCTCGTCCTTCTGGCGGAGGGCTATCCAGAAAGGCCTCCGCTGCTCTTGACCGGGGGATTCTCCGCGCCGCTGGGCCTCCTGCGTTGGGACGACGGCGACGGGGAGCTCCCTGCGGGCGATGGCGGGGTTGGTTTCTGAGGCAGCTGCGGCGTTCCTCCAGCCCTCCCCACCAGGCATTCCCTTCGATTGCAGCCGACCCCCCTGGCAACCCTCCGTGGGAAACGGGGGAGGGGGGCTTCTAGCGCAGCCCTTCTGTCGGCCAGGTCGCAAGCGCGGATGCCGCAGCTTTCCCGCCTCGCCTCCAGCTGCCTAGCCCTGACTGGCCGGAAGGCCCTCCCGTCCAGCATCCCCGGGGCAAACGTCGCCCGTCCCGAAGCCCCTGGCGATCCTGTCAGGGAGGGGGACATGTGGGGCGGACCAGGGGCCCTTTGGGGCTTGCCTTCGCGGAGTAGGCTCTTGCGTTCCGGGATAGAGGCTGGTTGGCTCCCAGCTTGTGGCAGTTTGCCCACCCCGCCTTTCCTGCGGGAGTCCGCCAGCAATTTGGGTCGTCTCCCCCTGCCTTCTCCGTCCGCGGCGGAGCAGATGGCAGAGGCGGCTCCCGGCTGCTAATTGAATTGTTCTGGGCGAAGGCGCGGTGGGGAGGAGCAGGAGAGGAGCCCCGCCCTCTCAGCTTCTGTCGGGGCCTCAGCTCGGCTCCATCTTTCTTCATTAGGGAGCCCTCCCCGCCCCCGGTCCTCTGGCTTCCCGCGAGGCTGCTTCAGTTCGGAACGGTTTTCCGCCTGCAAACCCCCCAGCCGGGATCCAGGCCAACCCTGAGGTCGCAAAGACCCCGAGACCTTTTCTCCAAAGGCTTTGAGCCCCTCCAGCTGAGCCAGACGGGATCCCAGACCTTTCCTCTACCGACACCAAGAAAGAATCGAGCCCCCCCGATCTCCCGGCCGCTCCCCAACGGCCTGGCTCTGGCCTCCGCCATTTCCTCGAACTCTTGCAGCGCTTCAACTAGTCTTTCGGCTCCCCACCCACCCCGACCTCCTCCGTCAGCACACAAACGCTGGAAGCGGGTTTGGCATCAAGTATGTCCTTTTATTCCAAATATGTACACGCACACGTGACCGAAAAGGGGGGGGGAAGCGGCGGAAGGGCAGAAGGCGGGGTGGCCATCCGTTCCTGGAGGGGTCTCCTGGCCGGCTCGGTAGGCTGGGATGCACACCCAGCGATGCCGGCCTGGGATCTCTCAAGAGCCCGCTTCTTCGCCCCACCACGGCTCCGAAAGGACGCGAGCGGCTCCTCTAGCTCGGGCCGCCATCTGCTCTATTGCCACCCGCTCTCCTGCTCCGCAAGTGCCCCCTGTGGCGCCTCACCCAAGGAAGGACACGAACTCACAGATAAAATAGCCGTGGCCACAGGGACAATGGGGCGCTGGAATAATAATAACAATAACAATAAAATTAAAATTTTAAAAATTGCACCAAAACATTCCCTCCACTGAAAAAAGGGGGCGGGGAGGAGAGCGGGAGGGGAGCCGCGGGGAGGGGAGCCAGGCGACCGTCCACCACATGCGGAATTGCGGATCAGGAATGGGAGGAGCGCTTAAGGTGCGGTGCAGGGGGGGCGGGATGGACGGGGCTGCGGGAATCCGGGAGAGACAGATCCAGTCCGGGGGAGGGAGGGGCGATAGGAACGGTCTTGTAGCCCAGTCTTATAGTCCTCAAGCGGCCAGAGGCAAGAAGGGGGAAGGCGGCAGCTGGAGGAGGCAGTTCTCCCTCACGTATTGCCCCCTCACCGGCCCTCAGTCTCCCACGTCGATCTCTTCCTCCTCCTCCTCTTCCTCGCCGTCGGAGAAAGGGTCCGTGGTGTGGCGTGAAGCGCTGGGTGAGGGCGGGGGCGACGTGCGGGAGAGGTTGCTCCCGCGGGCTCGGGCAGGTCCGGAGACGCCCGGGGGTTCCAGCTCGGGCATGCTGGCCAGTTTCTCCAGGGCGGCGGGGGGCAACTTCTTTAGCGACTCCACGTCGGCCTTCATCTCCTCCAGGTCTCGCTTCAGTTTGGCGCGGCGGTTCTGGAACCAGGTGATCACCTGCGCGTTGCTCAGGCCCAGCTGCGCCGCGATGTGGTCTCGGTCGGCGGGAGAGAGATACTTCTGGTAGAGGAAGCGCTTCTCCAGCTCGTAGATCTGGTGGTTGGTGAAGGCCGTGCGCGACTTGCGCCGCTTTTTCGATGGAGGACGCGGCCCAAAGGCGCCCAGCTGGTCCCGGCCTACAGGAAAGGCAAGAAGAAGCCGCCGTTGCGTCAGATAATTTGGCCGCCTGGCTGGTCAACCTTCTGAGCCCGGGCTTGGTCAGCCCGCGCTCTCGGCCGCGCCAGGGCCAAGGCAAGCGGAGCGCGGACTCAGAAGGGCGCTGGAGTGCCTACACCAGCTGCCTCTCCTCCTCCTCCCTCCTCCTCCTCCTCTGTCCAAGACCCCGGGCCCCTGCGGGCATCGCCTCCCGGAGCGAAAGTCCCCCTTCTGTTGTGTATGTAACTGTGGGGGGGGGCACCTGGGCAGGAAGGAAAAAGCACCGTCACTGCACCCTAATTCCAACCCCACCGAAGACTACAATCCTTTTCTGTTTCAAAATGAAACCCCTTTTGGGGAGCGCAGGGAAGGGCCCTTCAACACATCTCCTCCGATATTGCGGGGCCGGAGCGGTCTGGACGCGAACATTTGGAGCCAAACTGAGGCCCGAGAAGGAAGGGTAATCCCCACCAGTGGTCTTTGGCTTGGGGAGGACGCGGAGAGGCCCTGCCCCCCCCTGAAATCGATGTTTTAATTGCACCCCCCCCCTTCCTGGCAAGGACTCGAAGGCTTGAGGTGAAAAACCCGGGAAGGCCCAGGCATCCCTTAGGAGGCAGCAGCCCCTTCGGAAGCGGAGCCGGCGAGAATCCCTTGCCTCTACCCACTGGTCTCTCTCCCCTTTCAGGCGGAAGGGATCAAAGCCTTCCCAGGTCTCCCAGCTTGGCAGGATCCCTCCGCCCCGCTGCTAACCGGGCAAATGTTTTTGTCGCCGATCCCTGGGAACCCGATCCTCCAGCGGGGTTAGGGGTCCGCAGGAGTTAAGCCTCTCCTGGATGTGTCAAGAGCGCCTGGAGAAATTGATTCTAGAATATGAAAAAACGCTCTCCGAAATCTCCAAGCGGGATTCAGACCGACAGGCAGCGATTTTCTCGCTCGGATTTCCTTGTTTTCCGAACCCCGCACTTGCTCCGAATGTAAAGGACTCGAAGGACTGGCCTCTCCCGAAGAATTTTTCTCCACCTCCTGACCCGTGTCTGAAATGCTGGGTTCTCCAGCTAATCGAAGTTGTTTTTGTGCCTTCTAGTTTCTAGCAGTTTCTAGGTGGAATAAATGCAGAAACGCCGCCCGAGACAGCGTTTCAGTAGCGCCTAACGAAAAAACAGAGATCTTTACAATAAGCTTGAAGTTAAAAGCAACCGACTGATTTGATTGACTGACGAAAAGAAGCGTAAATCAGCTGATTTTGCCTGCCCCTTTTTTTAACAACCTCCCCCCCCCCAAAAAAAAAAAAAATAACTGAGCTCAGGAATTAATTTGGGAGGCATTTTTCCATTTGCACTTTTGGAAAAAAAAATAGCGGAAGGCTAAATAATTATAAAAGCAGATCAGGGAAGAAGAAGGGTGCAAAATATTCCTTGGTTTAGTAGGGAAATAAGGGTTTTTTGAAATGTCTAAAAAGTTAAGGTAGAAAAAGGGGAAACAATTTAAGATAAATAATGTAAGATGAATACAATTTAATGACATGTAATAAATTCTTAGGATTAGATGTGTTTGTGTATTATATTTTAATATAGAATGAAATTAAAACCATAATAAAAATGTGTAGAGTTAACTACATGGTGCAAAATGTTATATATATCTATATTTGTACTTATAAAATAACATTATTAAGATTATACTAATTATAGTTACGGCTTCAGTAAACTCTCATGTAGCTCACAGTTGTCTTTGCAATTTCATCCGTATTTTGGGAAGGAGATTTTGCAGGGAGAAATCTCTCAATTTGACTGCTGCCCAAACTAATTTCTGAGCACCGCTGCTGTTGTTAATTATTTTGTTTTATTATCTTAAATTGTACATCGGCCATATCCAAAAGTTCTGAAATAATATTGCTTATTATTAAATTAAAATACTAAATATTATTTATTATTGTAATAACTGCGATGATGATTTTAAATGAAATAAACATCAGGTCTTTTTTAAAAAAATTACAGTCAGGATAGACGATTTAAATAAAAAAAATTAAAACTGAGATTCAGGTGGAAAATTGTTTTAGAGAACAAAAAGATTATAAACAGTGGATGTAGATTCTGGCTAAAAGTGGGAAGGACGAATTGATCCCGGACGGATTTGAGCTGGGCGTGGATCGCGAGGCCTCCAAGCTGTGGCCGGGCAGGATCCACGCTCGCTGGATGTGGGAACAAAAAATCAGGGTCCTTGCAGACGCCGGGCGGAGGGTCGGAAAGCGGGCAGCGGCGGTGGGGAGCAAGGGAGGCCAACTCCAATACCTAGCGGGACTTGCATGCGAGCTCGGCAGCTTGGATTACCGGATACTCCCGCTGAGACCGGACCGACCTTAACGCGTCTGTTTCTGGCCGCCCAGCGGGAGCGGAGAAAACGGTCCGGTAGGAGCTCCAGAACCAATTGCCACAGCGCCTTGCTGCCCGCCCGCCGCCCGCGGAGCTCCGCTGGGAAGCCTGGAGCGGGATACCGTCGGAGGAGGCAGGGCTTCTGGGATTCAGCCGAACGAACAGATCCGAACAGCGGCCTGAGGAAATCCGCCGGCTACCGGCTGGGCTTAGAGCAGAAATGAAGACGCCGCCCGGGCTGTTTCTGAGGATCGGGACGTGGGAGAAATTCTGCGGCCACAAATCACTAGTGGGGCGACGGGCGAGCCACCCTGCGCTTCTTCTCCAAACCCAGAGCTGCCGCGATGGGGTCTTCCAGGGCACTGCAAGGTGGAAGCAGCCCGGCTTCCTTCAGGCATTCAGGCCCTTTGCAGCAAGAGACCCCCGGGTTCCCGCAGAGCGAGTAGGGAGCGGAACTGACGGCCTGACCCACTCGGCTCTTCCCGCACCCCTTCCCGTAGTCAGCCGCCCTTACCTTCGGCCGCCTGAAGCACGTTGAGTTCCAGCCCCTTGAACGTCTTGCTCGCCAGCTCCTCCAGGGCGCAGAGCGGAGAGTCGGGAGCGGGCACACCGTTCCGCGGGGTTCCAGCTGAGCCGGCAACCTTTTCCAGCAGGCGGGCGGAAGGGGCTTTGTGCCCGGAAGGTTTGCTGAGAATGTCTTCGATGCCGAAGGGGGTTAGAGGTTTGCTGGAATTGGCAGGGGGAGGGAGGTGGGCCAGGGGGCTCCGGCGCCTCTCTTCTGCTGCGCCCAGAGGCTGCCGCAGCGCGGGAACAGCCTTCCCTTCCTTCGCGGATGTCATTGCCGGGGGAGGGAGGGAGGGAAGGGGGAAGGACAGGCCCCGGCTTGTCCCAAGCGCCAGAGCGGGCCGGGTGAGGATTCAGCACCCCCTGCGGGTCATTAAGAGGCTGCCCTCGGGCCTCAAGAAACCAGACGCGCCAGCCCTGGATCGCGCTGAGCGGCCCACCACCAGGCCTGGGCGTTCAGAGTGGCACAATGCCCCCGCCCATCCCCCTTCTGGGTCGCCTCTGTTGCGGCGCGGGGTGGGGCGCCCGTCGGGTCTCCTGCGCGTTGGCGAACCCGTACAGTCGCAACGAAGCCCACTCGGGCGCTCCAGCCTTAAAGGCGCACAGGCTGGACCGTCGGCTGGGCACGGCGTAGGAGGAGCCAGCGGCGAAGTGCTAGCAAAGTTCCTGAGTCTGAGGTGGGGGGAGGCGTGGGGGAACGGGGGCGGGAAGGGAAGGGGATCCCCGCTTCTCAGGCCACCGTCGCTATCAGGCCACCGACTCGTCGCTCTCGAAGGAACCACCGCCCCGTCGCTCTTCCGGAGCTTGCAGGTCGGCTCGGAATAACCGGCTCAGCTCCGGCGCCCCAACCCTGGCGCTCCCAAGGTGCAGCGGTGTGCTCGAGGGAACAAGACCCCTTCGGCCGTCCAGGTAGCGCCTTCCATGCGGACTCTGCTTATCCGGGCAGTCCCGCCAGAGCCGGCGGATCGGGCACCTCCCCCCTCCCTCCCTCCCTCCCTCTCTGCGGGGGAACGGGCTCCCTTCTCCGGGGCTCTCAGCGCCCGCAATGCCCTCGGTGAGGCCAGCGCCGAGTCGCGTTCCAGGAGGAAGCCCCTGAGGCTTGGCAGCTCGGGTCCCGCCCGATCCACGTCTTTAGCTCTGCTGGAGAGGCGGAGGCCATTCCTAACGCCCTTAGCCTGCAGCGGCGAAGCCCCCTTTCTCCCCCCTTCCTTTGCAGGAGGGATCGGGAGGGGCGCGCCGTTGTTCTGGGGTGTACCGTGTTACAGCCTTCCAGCCCTGTCTATCGCCCGGCCTTACAAAGGAGTCGCTTGGCGTCGGAGAGATCCAGTTCAGTTCCCAGCAAAGGTTTCCTCGGCCTCGACCGGAGATCGGTGCGGGAGTGAAGCAGGCAGAAGTGCCTCTCTGGCTCCAGCCTTCCAGAGCCGGGACTCCTCCGCTTGTTGCCCAAGGGTCAGTTATTGCCTGCCCCCCCCCTTTCTTGTTTAACGTTTGTTATTTTTAGCCGCGCCGTCGTTTCCTCTCCTGAGGCGGAGTCAGAGGGTCCCGTTGCCGACCCCCTGCTCCCGCTCCTTCCCTCGCAGGCTCCGCCGATTCGCCTCTCCACCGGAACCTCCGCTCTTACCCTGGCGGATCCCGGACAAACTGAGGAGAGGACCCAGGCCGCACATTTGTTTACGCCCTGCTGCCCTTTGTCGCCCAGCCTGAGGCTCCCGCCGCCTTTTCGGTGTCCCCCTTGCGCTGTCCGTTCGGGGATCTCGCGTTCTTGCGCTCCCTGACGGCCAGGCCAAAGACTCGGCCCGTGCTACTCAGGTTCGCGGGGATGAAGCCCTCCTTGCCTGGGTAGCCTCGCCGCCTGTGGCCCAGCTGGGCGCTCAACCCTCCCCCCTCCCGCCGCTGCTAATGCAAGGCAGACGCGCAACATCCCAGTAAAAGGGGGTCATAAAAAGCGACTCCCCCCCCCCTTCGCCATAAAGAGCCTTTCAAAGTCCCCCCGGCCGCCTGCCTGGAGCTGAGGGCGGCTGGGCGGCTCCGGAGCTCTTCGGCGGTGATGCTGGGCCAGCCTCCCCGAGGAAGGGGCTTCTTGGGGCGCTCCCATCCCACCGGAGGCGGTACCCCGTGTTCCTCCCCTGCTCCGGGCTCTTGCTTGCCTGCAGTTTTATGGGCTCCTTCGCTCTAAATGGCCCATAAAAGCGCAGCGTCTGGGAGTGATTAAGACTCGCAGCGCAGGATTCTTGGCAGGTTTTGGATTTCACCGTCCCGGCAGGCCGTAAAAACCTCAGACAAATAGCTCCATGATCCCGCAAGCTTGTAAACCTCTTCCTTTGCCGGTGCCCTCCCCGGCCAGCTGCGGAGAGGCCGCGTCTTCCGGGAGCAGGAAAGGCAGCGATCTGGCAGGCTGGAGAACCGCCGGGAGGGAGCAGGGCAGCCGACAGCAGGCGAAAAATTGAACGCGGGCCTGCAGGCCCCCAGCCAGGCCCTCTCCAGGCCAGACGCACCCTTCCCCTCCGGTCCTCGGGGCAAATGGAGCTTGGGCCGCTAGCTCGGGGCGGGAGAAGCGACCCTTCCTTCGACCTTCCAAGGGAGACGCGGGCAAGTAAGAGACGCAGGCGCCCTTTCTCCAAAGGTCCCACGGCACGGAAGCTGCATCGTCCTGTTCCCTTACAGCCCAGCCTGAGCTGTTGGCGCTGCACCCGAACAGGGCAAGACCGGCTCAGGGCAGCCCGTCCGCATTTTTCCGACTCCCCACCCCCATCCCGTAGCAGAACAGACCAGCAGGTCCAGCAGACCCCCTTCTCCCCTGCCCCCCTCCCCGCCTCTATCTTCTTCAAAGGCTCCTTGGAAGCACGTAGAGACGAGATCCGTGCACGGGACGGCGAGAGGGGCGGGGCCCCTCCCGAGAGTCTTCCGCAAAGACCGAAAACTTCGCAGCTGCTGTCCCGGCTGCAATGACTCGAAGGGAAGAGTGGGAAACGCACGTGCAGTTTGTACGCGTGTCTTCTCCGATTTCTAGTGCCCGAGAGGTCCTACTTGGGTTCTAGGACCGTCTTAGTCAGGCATCGGGTTTGGTCCGAAGGGTTTCCCGTCTAACATTTGCAAGACACGCCTAGGCTTCCCGGCTTCCTGCCTAACCTCTGGGCCTCAGCCTCCTGCTCTGCTCTCTATCTGCTCTCTATTCCACAAAATTGCGGAGACCGGCGAGAGAAGTCCCGAAGGCCGAGGCGCCTCTCTGGGCCCCGGGAGAAAGAGCAAGAAGACTGCGGAGGCCTCGATCCCGCTCAGCTAAAGCCCAAAGGCCGCGTACCGACGTTCAAGATAGCTGCACGTTTCCCAGCCGGTTCCCCCGGCGCTCTCGTCTCAAGGTGCCCCCAGTTATCTACACGACTCGGTGCGAGGGAGCCAAAGGCCACCGGTCCGCTCTCCTCGCCTCCCTCCCTTTGCTTCGCCCGTCAGGCTTTCGGGGGACTGGAAAACGAGCCTCTGCTCGATATTTTGGCCGCGTCGGAGACCGGACCGGATTCTTCTCCTTTTGCCGAGACAGATTCCGGCAGGAGCTCTGGAGCTGGTCCCTTGCTCGGGCCTTCCCCGCCAAGAAACGTGTAAAGGGCCCGGGCGCTTTCCTTCGGCCACGAGAAGAACAGCCCTTCCCAAGCCCTCGGCCCGCCGCTGGCAGAGAAAAGCGGAAGGGGCTCCATCTCAGCGCCGCCCAGAAAGACTCCCGCCCTGGGACGACGCTGACAAAGCGGCTCCCCGCGTTTAGGCCAAAGATCATCCGGACAAGCTCCGACGACCAGGCCCGGCATCTAGCGCGATACAGCCTCTCGGCTCTCGCCTAGGTTTCGGGTAGGGATTTCTCGCCCGCCAAGATGTTTGTCCCAGGCCGGCGGCGGAAAGTTAAACGCAGCTGTCACTCTGCCTGGGCTCGCTCGCTTCCCCAGGCCGGAGCCTTTAATCCCCGCGCTCAGTGATAGATGGGCCGTTTACACGAGCGATTAGGAACGCGCGGAGGCCGCCGCCACACTGGCAATGGGGGAGGGGGGAGCGTCGCGTAGATGACAATTTTCCTGCATGGACAAATCCCAGAGCCCCGCTTCAGCTGCTGTGGGGAGGGAGCGGCGGAAATGTGTGGGGATTTTTGGTCTGCTGTGCCCGAGGTGGCCCCGCGAGACGCCTCGATCGAGGGGGGCATATCATCCGCTGAGTGGGATTGACGGCCCTTGGGCATCTCGGGGCCAAGGGTTTTGCTCGATCTCTGACAAAGGCCAGAATGGAAGGGGGTGAGGAGAGATACCCTCCCCCACCCTCTACCTCCTTCTTTTTCCTCCCTCTGGCGACCCATCTTCGGGCGGGGAAATGGCGATGGGGAAGATCTGCGACCAGCGGTTTGGCTCTGGTTGGAGAGGCATCCCCCGCCCCCCGTCTGTCAGTTTAGGCCAGGCCGGGGCCTAGCAATGCGACAAACATTTCTGACGCTGAAGCGGAGCCAATCCCGAAGTGCCCGATGGATCGCGTCTCTCTTCCTTCTTGCTGGGCACCATCTTTGGCAAAGTTCGAGCACTGCCTCGCAGCCCACGATCGTCGGTGAGGAGTGAGGGCCAGTCCTCTCCCACTGGCGCTTATTCCAGCTGGATGGGGCAAAGGAGGGCCGGGACCCAGGCCAAGATCCAGAGGGCGCGGGGATTGGACCCAGCCGAGCTGTCGCCCCACGCGTCATGGAGGAGGCCAACGGGGCAGGAGAAAAGGGCCGGAGGCGCAAAGCTCTTTTGGCCCACCCCTCGGCCCAGTCGCCCCTCGCGGGACCTGCGGAGGGAGGCGCCCGCCGGGCTCTTTCGGAAAGAGGCGCTCTGGAGAATTGGGCGGCGCTGTCGGGGCTCGGCGGCCTACCGCGGTCTTGCCGTTTCAGAGCAGCGCTGCAGGGAGGGGGGGTTGAATGCTTGGGCGCTCGTTGCCCAGGCTGCCCCCCACTGCCCAGAGAGGCCTTTCCCCCGCGCGCACGGAAGAAAAGGCTCCTGGATAGAAGAGAGTATCCTTTTCGCGTTCCGCCTCAGAGTCACCCCGCGTGTTGCTATAGGATCAATGTAATCCTTCATGAGCCATTGGAAGGAGGGCCTGGATCCGGTCGTCTGAAACGTCCATCGCTTCTGCAAGTTGTTGCCACGGTCTGCCTGGAGTCCCCCAGCGGAACAAAGCTTCGCCGCCCCGTTCTGGAATAAAGGTGAACCCCCCACCCCCCCTGCCTTCGGGGGTCCTTCTCCTGTGGTGCGCCAGCCATTATCCTACCAATTTCTTTGGTAATGGATTTTAGAATCCTGTTAACGTTTATTCCTATTTTTTTTAATCTCAATACCTTTGGCTTTGGTTTCTGTTGTGCAAATCGCTCCATCTCTTTCCCAAGGTTTCGATTTCAGCAGCAAGAGAGGATCGTCACCAGCTCCTGCAGTTGCCGCCCCCACCTCCCGGCGCTCAGTAGACAACGGGGAATGTTAGCCAGGCTGCTAGTAAGTAGCCTCCAGGTTTATTGTCTATTTATTAAAACGATGCCCAAGCCCATATCCCACTGCCAAGCGAGTCTGGGTGTACAGTAACCTTCCGGTTGAATTTGTTGCAATCTGCTCTTTGTGAGGGAGCCTTGAAGATAGTCTGCAACCCCCAAGTGACCCAGCCAAAGACTGCGCATTTGGGGAGGTGCCCTCCTGTCCCACAACGGCTCGTTGTGGTTTCCCACTTTTCCCCGTGCAACGTGTTTCCCGGAGCCTTCCTGCCTTGAGTCAGGAGGAGGCTCGAAAGGAGGGCAAACCCGAGCAGAGGCCTTGGGATCTTGATGGTTCCGTTGGGAATACGCTGATCGCCAAGCCTGAAGAAGCCCCGGAGCGTCTCCCGCGGCAGCCAAGCTCACATTGTGTCATAGAGGAGGAGGAGGAGGAGGAGGAGGAGGAGGAGGAGGAGGAGGAGGAGGAGGAGGAGGAGGAGGAGGAGGAGGAGGAGGAGGAGGAGGACCTCACTGGGGCCTTGTTTTCTTCCGGCATTCCTTCCGCATTTTATGATCTCAATGGAGTTAACTGGGCAGCTGTTGGAGAGGGATCCATATAACGTTGCTGAAGAAATTAAGTTATGGGCACAGTCTCAAAACTCACCTCTTTAATGTGGCCAATTATTAAAATAATTGAGCAGAGTCCACTGCTGTGCTCCACGGGATGCTCCTTACTACCGCAGCATTTCTTTGTCGTGTTTTGGGGGAGAGAGGAACATATTTATAAAGAAACAATTGGACTCCGAGTAGCCACTGCTTTATTTTTTTCAGAAGCCCCCTAGGATCTGTGCACAAATCAGGGAGACTAACCTTGTATTGGCCAAGAACCAGGTGCTGTTATTCTTAAATAGCTGAGGAGGCAAAATAATCCAGTGGCAGTTATAAGACACGTGGCTATTAAAATAAACCAGACTTGCAATTTTTACAGCAAGTAAGAAGGACCCAAAATAATTTAAAAATTCACTAGAAAAAATATAACAGTAACTTAAATCCTAACAAACCATGTTACAAATCAAGATAATGGTTAAAGCACCAGGCTAGAAATCAGGAGACGGTGTGTTCCAGTCCTGCCTTAGACATGAAAGCCCGCCGGGTGACTTAGCCCATCCCACCTCTCTAGGCTGTTGTTGTGATGAAAATGGGAGAAGGAAGAGTATTAGGTACGTTCTCCGTCTCAAGTTATTTCTAAAAAATAATAAAGGCAGGATAAAAAATGCAGAAGTAATCCTGGTCTGTGAACCATAAAAAACAGACTGGCTTCGGCAACCTGTTCTTGCAGCATCCCAGCTCCCCATTTCGTCTTTTACCCGAAGCTGAATTTTCTTCCGCAGGACATTCTCTCTCGCTGTGTTCATTCCTCATCTGTGAAATGGGAACATGCCCGACCCTCCCTGTGGGGGGGGGAGCAAGTGCTGTGGACTCTGAACCTGCAGAGAGGAAGCCCCACCAGCCAGGGCCCGGGGCCGGCAGAGTCAGGCCAGGGGCTGGCTCATCCCGGCAGCTGCCAGGGAGGTCCTGGCAGGGGGGGCTGTAAGAGAAGGGGTGCTCTTGAGAGGGCAGAGTCTTCCCTCAGGGCAGCCCTTGCCCTCTGCTGGGCCCTGGGCCTCCCTCCCTCGACGCTCTCCCTGTGCCACCATCCTGCCCTGATGAACTGATTTCAGCAAATGGTGCAGATGGCAAAAGGCTCCCCCTCCCCCTCCCCTGCTTTCCCAAAGTCCCTGCCTCTTCCGTTCCCCCAGCAGAGGTGAGAAGCCTCTCCTGGAGCCGCTTTGGAGAACCATCCCTTCTGCCAGGAATGAAGACGGGAGGGGGGAGGGGGGAGGGACTGTCGTCGATAGCTGTGCTTCCTTCCGTTTGATTCCAGGCCTCTGCCAGCGGCCTCCCAGCAGGCTGCCCTGATGAAATCGGCCCTTGTAAACATGGCAGCAGCACAGGTGTGTCTGACAGCAGCCCTCACTGGAGATGCCATGTTGGGGAGCTGGGCGTAGCTGCCTGTGCCCCACAGTCTCCTCGGGTCTCCTGCCAGCAGTGGGGGAGGCTCTGCACATCCAGATGGGCTGCAGTTAGCAAACCTCCCTCCCAAGGCAAAATGTCGGGGTCGCGGGGGGGGGGGTAGGCCTGGCAAAAGGGCTGCCATGGAATGGGAGCTGTAGCTTAACCAAACACAGACAGATGAAGGGACAGGCTTACCTGGTGAAGAAAGCCTCCCAAAACAGAGGAGTGCATTGAGATGGTGGGAAAGAGAATTAAGTCTGGATCTTAAGAGAGATGCCCTCTGAGAATCCCATCCCCTCTTTGTCTTTGCTCCCATCAGATTCTAATGGATTCTCCCCCACCCAGACAGCCCCCCCCCCCCCACAAGCATCTCTGAAGGTAAGAAGAGAAGCCGCTTCCCCAGCTCACAGCACTCAGCCCAAGGACCATCCCAACACAGCCGGCTAAGAATCGAGAAATGCAGGAAAGAAACGGAAAGCAGGAAGGGAATTGCAAATGGTAACAGGAAGAGAACCCAGAAGTTCCATCCATCCTCCAGGCCACGCCCCCCCATTCTCCCAGTATCCCGTCCTTACCCAGCTCAGCTGCCCTCCCAAAGGGCCCCTTTGCCCAGCCAAAGACCTCGCCCAGCTACCTGGCCAGGACCTGCTGAGCTTCCCCAGACTGGCCAGACAGTCTAGGATTTTCCACTTTATAGCCCTTACCTTCGATAAAAATCTTCTTGTGGTGCATCTTGGTAGTAAAGCAGGAGCCCAGCAATCATTTATTTATTTACTATATTTTTATTCCATCTTTATTACTTTGTAAATAATTCAAAGCAGTAAACATACCTAATGCTCTTGCCACCTCCCGTGTTCCTCGTGAAGTTTGTTGGGCTGAGAGAGTGACCGACTCAAGATCAACCCAGTTTCCTGGCTTCTAGGCCGGCACCTTAACCACTACACTAAATTGGACGTATATGATTTAAACAAACATTGCCATAAATATGTCATGTTCCCTCTTCAAACAATTCATGAGATATAAACAAATAATAAGTAAAATTTTTGTCTTACAAATCTATTTATAAGACATAATTACGCAAGTTTCTCATTTATTGCTTTCTTTTCTCTCTCTTCCTCTTAGTGATTTTTTTTTCTGAAATTCCTGTTGGGGAGACAAATAACATGGCTGCTTCTAAGTCAGGCCTCGCTTCCCTGAGCTATTTCTTTATTAAAAGTAATGTGAAAGTACTAAGGTTAAAGCTTTCTGCATTTCTCCTCTTTCTAGAAGTGTTTGAAACCATCACAGAGATTCAGAAAACGACTAGACACCCATAAAGATTTGTCACTGAAAGCTGCACTGTACCACCGTGTGTGGTTTCCAAACTTTTGATAAAACCAAGAAGTTGCCCAGCTGTCAATAAGCACAGGGATGCCGTGCAAGTGTGCAGAACTTCCAGAGAGCAAAGAAAAGGCCGGGGGCCCCTTCCTCCTCCTCTTCCTCCAATCCCACTCAAAAACGAAAAAGATGGAGCTGTAGAAATGGGTACCTACTTCTGTGGATGGGAGATTGTGTCAAATTTTACAACTTTCCATTTCCAAATATTTGGGGTGCTCAGAAGTTGTCATATGCCTTGGGGATTGTAAATATATGTTGGTTACTTTAATATAATTTAAATGTGCTTGATAAATAACTACATAAATATCCTTTTTAACATTTTGTTTGTTTAATTTCACGGATTCAGCTGTTTTTCTCTTTTTGTTAAACGTTATTTTGTCTGGGAGTGTTAATACTGCTGGCATCGTTTCCTGTGAGTGAGATAACTGATCTGTAATGCCTTTAAAAAAAAGAACATTCATGGCAGAGACTTGTCGCCATCTGAACTCCCAACACTGCCAGGCCTTCTCAGATAGGGCCCACTGTTAAGAGACCAAAGTAGTGATGATGATGGTACAAACTGCCCAGCAGCCAGTCTTGCAAGGGGCATATATCAAGAAGTGTTTGAAACATGGGACCAAGCAAAGAGTTCTTTTGTGACCCCGGTGTAAATTCACAAGTGACGATCTTGAATAAGATCCAAGAGAGCTGGGATCAAGCCAAAAACGTATCTCTTGGTAGAGGAAAACTAGATGTCAAAGAGATTTTCACTGTGAAACTTGACAAACTGTTTGACATGCTCAACCGCAAGTGTCAAATTGTTCTGTGTGCTGAGTTGCCCTGCTGGCTGCAAAAGAGAAGCTCACCTTAGTTGCACCTGCCCTAAGGAGGCGAAGATGCCCCTGAAGGAACCTTGCTTTCATTAAAGGCCAGAGAGAGCAGACTGGCTCTTTTGGATCCCACCGGGTTGGTCTGCCAAATGTGCCTGAACAAAAACCCCTAGGCGAAGGGCCAAAGGGGAAAGACGATGGCAGACAAAGGCTTGCTAAATATAACCAGAGACGTTTTCCAGACATTTCGATACCGACAAATGAAGTAATTATCCCTTGGACCAAAGAGGGCCCGTGCCCTCTACTTCAAAAGAAAAGACAGAATACAATAGATTAGAAATAACAAATGTCGCTATGCAGATCATAAGATACGCCATCACCACAGCCACCTTCTTAGATGCCGGCTTGATCACCAAAGAAGACAAGAGACTTGTAGTTGACCACAATGAAGTCCAGAGAGCGGAGGAAAAAAATATGAAGTCTCTAAATCCGTGATGGTGAACCTATGGCCCACGTGCCACAGGGGATGTGCGGAGCCATATCACATGAGCTGTCAGCTCCAGCGCATATGCGTACACCAGCCAGCTGATTTCTGCCCTTCCAGAAGTCCAGGGCAGGCTGTTTTCACCTTCCCCAGGATTCAGGAAAACCTCCGGAGCCTGGGATGGGTGGAAAATGGACCCAACGGGCCTACTGGAAGTTCAGAAATGAACTTCCAGTAGGCATATTGGGCCTGTTTTTTACCCTCCCCAAGCTCTGAAGGCTTTCCTGGAGCCCGAGGAGGGCAAAAATGTTACCCCCCCCCAAGAGGAAATACTAAGCTCAACTTGGACGCGAGCAGTGTGGGGTGTATGTGCGCATGTGCCTGTGGGGGGTGTGCTTTGCATTATGGCTGCCTGCACGCACTATCACACACTCACATTTTTGGCATCCAATGACAAAAAAATTAGCTATCACTGTCCTAGATCAGTGGTTCCCAAACTTGGCAACTTTAAGACTTGTGGACTTCAACTCCCAGAATTCTCCAGCTAGCTCTTCTGGCTGGAGAACTCTGGGAGTTGAAGTCCACAAGTCTTAAAGTTGCCAAGTTTGGGAACCACTGTCCTAGACCAAGAATATGATGAGCTCTGTAAGAAGGGTGAAATGGAATGCGCCTTTTTCAATAGATGCAACTAAAGTTATGCTGAAAGCAAACAGTTCAGACCAGCATTTCCCCAGAACCATGAAAGAAGGACATGATTCTGTGTGGCCCATGTGGAAGATTCCCTTCAGAGAAAGGCTCAAACACAGGAAAACCCTCACAAGTGATTGCAGATAATCCGGTGTATTTCATAAGGAAGAAAGGCATTGACAAAAGGTTGAAGGCCATTGGAGGATATTCCACAAATACTGGCTGGGAAGGTGATGTCATGCATTGCCTGGAGGGCAAGCTTGATGGGAGGTTGATCTGGTTGGTGTGTCCCCTCCACATGGACGTGTTACCTCAGCAGTACTTAATGACAAAATTCTATGGGGAGGAAGACCTTGTCTGAAGACAAACAGGCAGGTAAAATTGGCAAGACTGCAAGAGGGCTTGGCATTTGCCTGCACAGACATCGAAAGGGCCAGACGAAGGGAGTCTTTGGGGTCCCTCGATCTGAGTTTAATTTGGATTGAATAGCCAAAGGATTCCATAGTCTAAGTGGTCCTTTCTAATTCTAGGGTTCGGTGGGCATGCAGGGAACTCCCATCCCCAATTCTTGTCTAGCAGTCCAGATGCCCTGGGGAGGCTCCCTCAGCCAGACAAGGCCCAGCAGGGAGGGCAACCAGAGCAGCCTTTGCAGGCAGCTACTTTGGGAGGGGGGGGGCTGCCTGGTTGGGGCAGGTCCGTGTTCCTCGGGATGCTCCTGTTTGGCTCAGCCCAGCCACCTCTCGGCCAAAGGTGGTCTGTCCTCAAAGACCAGCATTCTGGCAACCAGCAGGAGAGACTGCTGTACCAGGACCCCTTGCAGACAGTTCAGAAAACGCACCCCTTTTTTTGGGGGGGGGAGGCGTTCTCATCTTGACAGATCACCACCTCGAAATGGCCAGTCTTTGGGGGGGGGGCAAATCTGGGGAAGCTGGGAGGGGGCATTCGAAATCCCATTTGCCCTTCCCAGCGTGACACCCCCCGCAGAAGGTGCCCAGCAGCCCACATTTGCTGCCTCCACCGTTTCGCGGTTCTGGCCGGGTGGGGGTGGGGCAGCAGGAAGGGGGCTGCGGCGTTGCTGCAATGCACCCGCGCGGCTCGTCCTCGTCCATTGTTCCGCGGGTCCCTTTCAATAACGCAAATCCGCCGGGAGAAATTCAATTAAGGGGCTGAAGGGAGGGAGGCAGGGCGGGCGGCCCGAGCCTGTCACAGCGGAGATGCTTCCAAATGAGCCCCCTTTAATAAGCGGGGGGGGGGGCCTGGGCGCAAAATTAAACTGCCCAGAGACCCGGCGAGGAGAAGCCCCTTCACGCCTTCCAGACCGTCGGCCAGGCGGATCAGCTCCGGCGGAAACCGCGCCGCCTCCCCGCTGGGCCCACAGAAGTGGGGTCCCGAGAGCCGCTCTATCCCTCCCCTCCGCCCTTCGGTGGCGTCCCCATCTGGCTGGCCTTCTGAGCCTGTGCAGAGAGCTGGGCTGGCAGCCTCGAGGATGGGGCCCTTTTCCCGCGGCTGATCTAGGCGGCTTTCTCGGGAGGGGCAGGCAGGGATGCGGCGGCTCCGTGGCGTTGAAAGGACGGCGCTGGGCTGCTCTCGCCGCTTCCTGCCGAGCGCCTTCCCGGGGAGCTGAAGGCGATCTTGTCCCGGCAGGGAACGACCGTCCCACCGTCTTAGCCGTGGGACCGAGCGTGGGGAGGGGAGGCCGTGCCGAGGCCGCAGAACTTTCCTTGCCCTTCAATCTCGCCAGTCAGTCAGTGAAAAGAAGGCCGGCCGGCCAGGACGAAAAACACCAGAGTTCGGCTCCCTGCCGCGCTTAAGGCCCGGCCTTCCAAAGCCTCCCCGGGACCGCTTGCCTGTGCTGGACGGAGCAAGCCGCCTCAAATGCATCGGCTGGAGCGGGGCGCCGGAGGAGGCGGTGGGGGGTCTCTTAAGGAGCCCCATTGCAGAGATGGGGCTGGCCTGCTTGTAACAACCTCCCAAAACCCACCCACCCATTATAGGCTGGTTAGTGCAGCTGGTGTTTCTGCAGCTCCAGGCCGTTTGAGGAGCTGTTTCCACCCTGAGCCACACAAGGGTCCTTCAGCCTTTTCTGGTGGGTAGAGAAATCCTGCAAGGATCAGATTCTTAACATCCAGGAGATCCGCATCAAGACAGCGGCCTGCTTGCCCCACCCCCCACTCCCACCCGGCTCCTCAGGCTGAACCATCTCTGGCTTTGTGCTCACGTGTGGCCCAATTGTCTTCTGGAACATTTGCCCCTGCCACGGGCATCATGCTGACCAGCCCTGGTTGAGAGACAGCTGTGCCCGTGGCAGCCAGAGAGTGGCAGCCCCCTGGGATGTTTGCGTGCCCCCTTGAACTCCGAGATGTGCCAAACGGCCCAGCAGCCCCTCCCTCGGGCTTGGCCTTTCCCAAGGTCAGGGGCCCATCCATCAGTGGGCAGGCCAAGCGGGGCCGGTTTCTCTGAGCTCCCTGCTTGGCTTTGAAATGGGACACGGCTGCCGCTCCTCCGCCTCCCCCCTCCCCCCATTTGGCCTCCTGGACCATCTGGGGGCAAGCAGCATTTGTTCTGGGCCAGGTGTCAAAGAAGCCACTGCTGGGCTGGGCTGGTAGACATGGCAGCCCAAGGACTGTGTCTCGGGATTTCAATCAATCAGTCAGAATAGAGCTGGAAGGGACCTTGGAGGTCTTCTAGTCCAACCGCCTGCTCAAGCAGAAGCCCCCATGGCATTCGAGGCAAGTGGCTGCCCAGCCTCCTCTTCAAAGCCTCCAGTGACGGAGCTCCCACAACGTCTGAAGGCAATTTCTCTTCCCCTGGTTAATTGTCCTCACGGTTAGGAAGTTTCTCCTTGGTTCCAGGTTGCTCCTCTCCTTGATTCATTTCCCTCCATTGTTTTTTTGTCTTGCCTTTTGGTGCTTTTGACCCCACTTCCTCTTTGTGGCAGCCCCACAAATCCTGGAATCCTGCTATCATGCCCCCTCTAGTCCTTTTCTCTAGACTGGCCATTCCCAATTCCTGAAATCGTTCTTCACGTGTTTGTCTCCAGGCCCTGAATCATCTCAGTGGCTCTTCTATGCCTTTTTCCAAAGTCCCAACATCGTTTTTGTAAGGTGATGACCAAAATTGGATGCAGGATTCCAGATGTGGTCTTACTAAGGGTTTATAAAGCTGTAGTACAATACAGTAACAGCAATAGCACTTATTTATATTGCTTCCCAGACCCCTCTAAGCGCTTTACAGAGCCAGCCTCTTTCCCCCAACAATCTGGGTCCTCATTTTACCAACCTTGCAAGGATGGAAAGCTGAGTCAACCTTAAGCCAGTGAGAATTTTTTTTTTGCTTATTTTAACTTTTATTTCTAGTCTGTCTTTTACGGTTCTATTTTTGGTAGGTTGGATTATAAATTCTTTTTGTGTGAGGACTGATGCAAAAAAAAAAAGAATTAAGCAGCTCTGCTTTCTTTCTGCTGCCTGTTATTTCCCTGCCGCCTTCTTTCTTTAGTGGACCGAATGTTTCCTTGATATTTTTTGTTATTATTTATATGTTGAAATAAACTTTTTTAAAATTATCTTTTACTTTTGTTGCAAGTCTTTGTTCACTCTGAGCCTTTGCTTTCCTACTTCGTCTTTGCAGAATATTCAGCCTTAGCTATGTCTCCCCCTTTCCATTTATTGTACTTTTTCTTTTTCTCCTTCAGTTCATCAGAGAGATGTTTGCGCTGGTTTCTTCTGGAACATCGTGGGTCTTTTTCCTCAATGGTGTTGTGTCAGACTGTGTCTCAAAGAGAGGGCAGGGGGGGTGGTGGTCTGTGGCGGGCCTTGATTCTACCTCCAAAGAAAAGGAGCCCCTTCCAAAGCAAAGGGAGGCTTGGCTGCAGCCCCCTGAGTGCCTTTATTCCTGGAACAGCAACCACAGTTCTTCTGCAGCCGCGGGTGTCAGGTGGGATCAGGCGCCTTCCTGGGCCTCAGAGGACTCAGCAGCATTGGCAGAGTCTCCAAGGGCACCCTTGGCACTCTGTGGTCAGAGGCCGGGTGGGTCAGACCTTGGAGTAGCTTGGGGAAAGATGGTGGCTTCAGGGCTATGTGGTGCCCCCTGCATGGAGCCCTGGGCTGGAGGGCAAAGTGGGCATGAACCGGGAGACTGGCCAGAGGCCGCAGGACAGAAACAGAGGCTGCAGAAACCAGTTCTCTGCAAGGGCTGGGGAAGGATGGCAGGTCCTGTGGGCAAAGGAGCATAGCTGGCCGGAGGGAACCCGGGCAGGACCCCCTGCGCAGGAGGGAAAGGGGCTGCTGCTTCCTGCAGCGGGAGGTGGCAGTGGAGCAGCCCCTCTTTACCCCTCTTCCTTCGTGCCCTCTTGCTGCTCTGCTCCACATGCGGCTTCAATTAGAGTGGTTGCGGGACCTCTCTCTCACCCCTTCGCCCGGGCAAGGGAAGAAGGAAACGGTTTGTCTGAGCTGCTGACAGCCTTGCGCCACACGCAGGAGATGGATGGCCTGGGAGATTAAAGGCTTGCAGGCGCTCACCTGAGGAGGGGGAAGGCATCCCGTTGCAGCAAGGATGACAAATTGGGGGCACTTCAGGGGCAAGCCAAGCACGGACTATGGGGGCCTGGAGGAGAAAGACCACAGAGCCCCAAGCCCCTGGCACCTCCCAGGGCTGAGGGCCTGGGGAAGAGCTGTGCCAGAGACCGCAGCAAGGCCTCCACCCCTCCTCTGGCCAGCAGGAGCTCTGCCCCAGACCCCAGAAGGTGGGCCTCCTGGGCCAGGACCGAGTCTTGGAGCAGCCGGTGGAAGACACGTGGCAGACTCAGGGACTGGCCCTCTTCAGCCATTGCTGCTCCGGACAGGACCTCAGGTGTGCAGGGACCGAGGCTGCAGGGGCAAAGGAGGTCCCTGAATAGGGATGGGCAGCTGAACTTGTGAAGGTGCCGCAGGAGCAGCTAAGTGCCCCATAGCAGGTGGAGGGATGTTGTGCCGCTTCACCACACCGTAGCCCTCCTTGTGGGCTCAATTAACTTCTTCATTGGGATATCGTTTTAGAGTAATGCATGCCCAGGGCTGTCTTAGCACTTGATGGGCACTTGCCGTGGGCCCCCTGTACTAATCTGTGTATGTTAACCCTTCAATGCACCTTGTGTCATATAAACACAGCAACTGGGAGGCTTCCTGGCTGCTATTGTGTTTTTCAAGCCTCGGGTATTGTTCAAATGTTCACCATGTTGATTAATTGTTGCTGCACAGCATGTTTTTAATGTTTCAATGCTGATTTTGTTGGGCCAATAAAATAAATATGTTTAATTTTATCAATCATTTACATTTTTATTCCTTTGGGTAGTTGTCGTAGGGGCCCCAGAACACTTCTTTGCCCAGGGGCCCCATAATGCTGTCAAGTCGGCCCTGTGCATGCCAGCTATGGACTTGTGCCATAGAGGATGCCAAGAATGTGTGGTGGAGGCTGAGGGCACCAGTTCCCATTCCTGGCCCTGCCATCTCTTTGACCCACCAGCACACCCAGCATGTCCGTAAGTGGGAGAAATTGAAAAGCCCCTTAGCCCTGCCAGGAACAGGCCTGTGCCCCACAGGAAGAAGAAGCACACACAGTGCCAGGCGTCTGATCTCTTCCCAGGCAAGGGCTGGCACAACAATGGGACATGCCAAGGCTAGGAACCGCCCTTCCCACTGGACTCCCCACACCAGAGGAAGGGCCCCTTGCTCTCCATCCCCTGGATTGGGTGGGACTGGACCAGAAGGCCTTTCCTGGAGAGAAGGAGCCAAATGCAGCACACAGCAAGGGGTCTTGGGACTTTGGCCGTGTGTGTGTGTGTGTTTGTGTGTGTGTGTGCGCAAAGCTTGGACTCTTGAGCCTCTTGGCTGGAGAACTGGTTGGAGGAGGCACCTGGTGTCCAGCTGTAGCCTTTCCTGGCCTTTCTCCTTAGCCGGAAAGAGAAACGGTGGGAGGGAGCCTTTGGGCCGGAAGGGGAGCCAGGCCAGGAAGTCCCACCCCCCATCAGAGACCCCTGAATGCACCTTGCGAGGTCGTCTTTTGGACCAACCTGTTGCAGTTTGGACCCACAGCAGGGTCCTCTGGTACTTGCTTGTCCTCCTGAGCTGCTGCCAACATGACCAGCCTGGCAGCAGGCCAGAGAGTCACGGTGGCCGAGGTCTCGCTAGGAACCAGTGGTTGTGGGTTGAAGCCTCCTTAGGAGCCTGGGGGGGCTTTGAGCCAGACCCACCTCCTCACAGGATCATTGGAGTGGAGGAAAAGGAGAGGTGGGAGTGTTAGGCATCTACGTCCCCTTGAGTTGATCAGCAGGAAAGGCGAGGTAAAAATCAAATCCATTGGCTACTGTTTACTCTGAAATAAATGCACAACATCTCCTTCCTCTTGGCTCCACTCTTCTGCCCTTTCCAGCTGGGTGGGGGGGGGGGGTTCCCCAAGCAGCCTCCCAAGAGGCAGTTCTGCCCCCTCCCAAGTTCTGGATTCTGCCACATTGAAGGAGCTCCAAAATCAGGAGCCACTTCAGGCGCCTGAGTTGACAGCTCTGGACCACCAGCCTTGGCGCAGCAGCAGCAGCAACAACAACAACAACAACAACAACAACCCCTGTGGAGCCTCAAGTGGGGGGGGGCTTGCTGCAGGCCGAGCCTTTGATGGCGCCCCCTCCCCCCTCCATGGCCAATGCTCCAGGCCCAGCCAGACTCATTTATCTCTGCCTCTTTTCCCAGGGGCAGCAGGAGTTAATAACAATAAAGACGGGGGCCTCTTACTGCAGATTTACTGTTATTTAATGGTGACCTTTCTTGAGGAGCCAAGGCCGGAAGGCTCCGCCTGGGGTTAAGTGTCAGGAGGCAAAAGTCAACATCTCTTTACATCTTTCAAGTCCCCCGGGACCTCCGCATTGTCTGTGGGTGTGTTTGTGTGTGTAGGTGTGACAGAAAGAGGGAGGGCCTGCATTTGCGCATGCACATGCCTGTATGTGTCCGTGTCCGCAAGTGAGCTGGAAGGAGGGGCAGCAGCCCCGTCAATCCGTGCTCCGCAGGGCAGGAATGGAAAGTCGGGTCAGAGCAGGGGGGCTTTTGGGTCCAGCCCAGATCCACTGAGCCAAGCATCAGAGGGGCCTCCCGTCAGAGGCATTTCTTGACCGTTTTGCCGATGCCTTCATGGTCCCAGAGCAGCTCTCCAAGGCCAGGCTGGACATCCTTGCCATTTGCAAGCTCCTCCAGGCCTCAAGGATGCTACGTGAAACGAGGACTTAGCGGGTTTCCTAAACATGGTACAGGATGGGGTAACCTTGCCCAGAGGAGGGGAGTCCTGGTAGGAAAGAGCGAGGATGCCAAGCCCAGCCGTGCCTGGGGACAGGAGTGGGGTTGAGGCTTGCATTCATGCCCACCTTTCTCCCTGCAGGGTGTTGCCCAGAAGGCACCTGAGGACGCAGGCTGGAAGGGCTCCATCCTCACCCAGCTGCACAGCTTGAGAAGGGAGCCTCCCTCCAGCCCCCCCAGGCCTCCTGCCTGCTGCTCATTATTGGCACCCCGGGTGCTGCCAGTGGGGTCTGGAGCCCAGCCGCTCCTTTGGCATCTCTTTGTCCTAAGGGTTCCTGCAGCTACGCAGCACAGTCAGAATTGGTGCCTTTTGCCTCCTGCAGGTTCCATTTTGGGCTGTGATGTATTTTATTCAGCTGGTCTACATTATTTCTGTGCTTATATATCCAGTCTCCTTTCTGACCCCCCTCCTTTTCCAAAAGGCCCCCCATCTCTCTGCCACCAAAGGGACAAAGTCAGTGTGTTGTTGGGCTCTCCACAGAAGGGGGCGCCCCTCCCCACATCCGGACCTGGGCTAGGTGTGCCAAGACCTGGTGGGGAGGAGCTCCACCTCTCCAGGCCTGAATGCAAGAACGGGAGCCCCCCCTGAGCCCCCTCCCCCAGGAGCAGAGCCTGAGGGAGGAAGAGGCTTTTGAGGGAGTGGCAGGGAGTGCTTCCCCCCTCCTTCCCATATGGGACCCTTGGGAGAAGGAGCCCAGATTCAGCCTGCCTGGACTTCTTCGAGGAGGCCTGCATTGCAGGGCAGGTGGTAAATAAACAGTGTTTCCAGAAGTCTGGGGGGAGAAGCACAAAGCTGTGAATGCAGCTATTGATCAGCCTGCGCAGTGGGTCAGTGATGCCATTAACCCCGATGAGGCTGCTGAGCTGCAACACCAAGAGGTTAATTAAAAATAAAAGTTCAGCTAAATACTCCGGCCCACTGGTCCTGTGGCAGCCTGGAAGGGGGGGGAGGTGGCAGTAGACCCAGCAGCTGTCAATCAAGTCCTTTCTCTCCATTTCACTCCTGTCTTCCCATCCCCTCCTGGCTCAGATGGACAGAAAGGAGAGCGGGATGGGAGGAACAGCTCCGCAAAGCTCCTTTGCCCTGTGCAACAGGCACCTGTTCTAGGGAGGGAAAGCACTCTGCACATGGGCAGAGCTGCTCTATTTCTTCCTTCACCCCTGGTTCTTTGGCTTCAGACTGAACCCGGCTTCCCTGCAAGAGAACCTCCTGGTTTGGCTTCTCCTTTGGGACATGGACCCAGCCGAGAAGGTCCTCTGGTGGTCCTTCACCTGCAGGAACTCAGCTGACCCCCAAGTGCTCAAGGCCCTGGTTTGAGAAAGGGCAGGGGGGCAGAAGAGGCTCTGGACGTCAATGAGGAAATGCTGGGTTCTGAAGGCCACCCTGTGTCTCTCCCCCCCCCCACAATTCTCCCCTCGCAGGGAAGAGAGGAGCGCCAGAGGCCCCTTTCCCCCGCCTCCCCCCTCCCCGCCCTCTAGGAGAAGCAAGTGGGGGCCCGACCAGAGCAGACAGGCCATATTGTGGGGAGGCGGGGAGCCTCTTCCTGGGCTCCCCTCGGAGCTGCTCAGGTGCTCCCTAAAGCAATTTCCTCCTTATTGAAATGTTCTTCCAGGCCTAGGAGCTAATTGCAACCGACGCTTCCTAAGGCAGGGGGCCGCAGGGCTGAATTATTCATGTTCTCCTGTCAATCAAGAAGGGGAGAGGGAGGGCAGGTGTGGACCCTCCCTCTCTTCGCTTGCGGTGGCCAATGTGGGTGTTGGAGGATTGCAAACCCCGCAGCCCCCATGGAGGCCCATACGCTCCAGGGGGCGAGGGGGGCGGTTCCGGGGACTCCCACTGCCAATCCGGGTCGCCCCCACGTCTTTCAGGTCCTTGCAGGGAAGCGGAGCCGCCGGTGCCAAAGCGCCGGCGTTCCAGTGACTCAATCTGTGGGCGAGAAAGAGTCTTCGGAGGGTGAGCAGAGTAGCCTCCCCCCCCCCCGCAGCCCTGCCTAGTTTACCGCGGCCACGGGGACTCCGGATGCGCGGAACAGTGGCCACTCTGCCTGTCTGGACGCCCCTCCAACAGGCCGACAGTCTCCTCTCCTCCTCCGTGAAACTTCGCCCTGTGAGTAGCGGCCTCGGTTCTCGGCTCCTCGTGCCCTTCCTCGGACCTCGAGGGCAGAATCGATTCCACCAGGACGGGCTCCACGGCTGCAGCGCGGAGGCGAGGGCGGGAGTGGACTCCGCTAGGATGCCAAGAAAGGGTGGGCTGCCCCCGACCAGAACGACCCGCTGCCCCTTCCTGTGGACCCCCAAATCGACCAAAGAAGCGCTGACTCTGCGGGCCGCCGGGCTAGCTCCTGGGGGGAAATGGCGGCCGGGAGACACGGGGCTCTCCTCACGCTGCCCAGAAGGAGCCCCTCCGCCCGTTCTCCCCGCTGACTTGACGCCTCGACTCTGCGCGGTTGCAGAGATGCTAATTCCTGAACTGGGAGCTCAGAAATGGTGCGATGGAGGAAATATCGGGGGGGGGATGCTGCGCCCCCTCGCTCGCTCTCAGGCTTTTCTGGCAGGGGGGGGATGGCAGCCAAGGGGGTGGGCAAAAACGACACTGGCAATAGCGATGGCCGTGCGGAGCCGAAAGCCTCTTTCAAGGAGGGGCGAGGCAAACCCCCGGCAGAAGAGACCTCAGGAGGGAAGAGGGACGGGCGAGGGCGGATCTTGCCTGGTGAGACTTTGGGGCTTCAAGCAGCACCTGGGAGTGCCCCGTGTCCAGAGTAGCACGGGAGCCGGGA
Organism: Thamnophis elegans; assembly: GCF_009769535.1. NCBI lineage: Eukaryota > Metazoa > Chordata > Lepidosauria > Squamata > Natricidae > Thamnophis > Thamnophis elegans. The sequence goes on along the minus strand of NC_045549.1, from coordinate 178,044 downwards.
AGGGGTAGCCATGACCTGAACTGGGGCCTAGGAGACCCCAGGCCACCCCCTTCAGCCTATTTGGTTGCAGGTAGAATTTGCAGAGCTGGAAAAAGGGCACAAAAGTGCCATCAAATATCGGATGGGTGCAAGAAAATTCTCCCCGAGGAAGGGCTGAGAAGAAGGCCAGAAACCCCCGAGGGGATGGAGTGGTGAACGGAAGAAGACGGGGTGGTGAAGTCCCCCCCTCCTCCCGCTCTTGACCCTGGGAGCCTTTTCTTTCTGGCCAGGAGGAGGTCCTGGGGTTGCCCTAAGAGGAGCGGGATTCCCCACATGGCTGCTCTGAAAGGCTGGCTGAGCTGCCAGCTGAGCAGGGAGGAGCGCAGGCCGAGCCTGGATGGTGGTTTCCTCTCAGCTTCTTTGCTAGGGAAACGCGGAGGCCTGAAGGGGATCTTCAGTGGAGCTTCGTTTAATCACACAGTCCAGGGGGGATCTGCTTGAAGCATCACATGGAATCAGCTGGTTCTTTTGGATCTCTTTGGAGATTCAGTGGCTTTTCAGCTGATCCCTCCATCCTTCCAATCATCTGTTTAAATCAGGGCCCCCCAAACCTGTCCACAAGCCTTAAAGTTGCCAAGTTTGAAGACCTCTGGTTTAATCGGATGATGAAACGGATGAAACACTTGGCCAGCCTGTTCCTGGAATGGGGTCTCTGTCTTCATTCACATCCATTCACATTCAGGCTAAGGGATTGATCAACCATGGAACCAGCTTTCTCCACAACAAATGCAGGCCACTGACCGCTGTGAAAGGGCAGAAAGAAACTGAGCCAAAGTGCCCACTGTGTGAGTTGTGAAGTGCAAACATCTTCACGCTATAAATTGTTATATGCAATAAAAAAACCGAATAAACAAGCTGGCGGATACATCTAGTGTACCTGCCATTTTTGCAGTCGGTCTGAATGGCCTTGATCAAGACTCCCACCCTCACGCAGATCATGGAGAAACGAAGCACCGGGAGCCAGAAGAGATGGCGCCGGCATCTGTGAGCCGCATCCTCCTGGAAGCGTGCAGGAAGCCCAGCACTGGGCTCTTCCTGTCCTCGCAGCGCCGGGTCCTCTAGGGAGGGGCTGGGGAAGCTGCAAGGCTAGGCGGGCGGAATGAGTCATGCGTCTTCCCACCGCCCATCCCCCACCCCCAAGTCATGCGGACGGCAGCGCGTAGATGCTGCTCTCCCAAATGGCCTCCTCCGTTGGGGCTGCCTGCAGGAGCCGCTGCTTTGCCCCAGGAACCGAATTGCTTGTGCCCGGGGCTTTCGGTAGCCTCCCTGGCCTGAGAGCTGGTGGTCAGTGCCTAGCAGCAAACACTGTGCGGGGCTTCCCCCGTCTTCAGCCTCCCCTATGTGCTTGGCTGTTCACACGAAGTGGCCTGTCCTGGGCTGGGCCATGCCCCACCGCACCTCCACCCTCACCCGCTCAGTATGGCTGGCTTGGCTCGGGCTGCTCCCGCACAGTCGTTGCCGGCTGCCAATCGGGCCACAGAATTCTGACAGAATTAGCTTTAGATTTTCTTATTAGCTTAGTCTCCAGCGGGCTCGTTATGGGGAGCCTCCATCCCGCTTCTGCTCTGACAGCTCTTCCACCTGACAGCCGTGTGGCGGTTTCCTCCGCTAGGGAGGGGAGGGGAAGCACAGACAGGCTGGCCGGGCTCAGCTGCCTTTCTACGGGATGAAGCCAGGAGTGGTCCAGGGCTCAGCCGTTCTCCTCGACTCCTGAGCTGGCGGAAGCAGCGCCTATGCCCGGCCTGAAAGGCTGCACCTCTTTCTCCTTCAATCAGGCCACCTTATCTCAGCCCCGCCTGGCTGGAGATCTTCTCCCCCACCCCCACATGCCCTCAGCTCAGCGGCTCTGGGCAGGTGAGTATCAGATGGCCCCTCCTGCCAGGTGATTGGGGGGGGGGTGTTGTTACAGGGGGGGTTTCAGCTGGCTTGGGAAGAAAGCAGATCAGCTCCTTGGAGGATTGGAGAAGGCAGAGCAGGGATGCCCCCCCCCCCTCGCTTCTGTCCTGCTTGGTTGGGTGGTGTCTGATGCCCACTTATTGGCGCCAAAGACCAGAGGGCCCGGTCTCGCCAGGTGTGTCAAGGGGTCACCTGCCACACATGGTTTGAGGCTAATCTGGAGGCTCGGCCCTGGTCCTGCCCCAACAGCCCCCTGGGACTTCTGAAAGCTCCAGCTGCTGCGGGCAGGAAAAGCTGGCGAGCCATGTTCCCTGCTTCCCTTCCCACTCCAAATAGTACTTCCTGGGACAACGACGCCTCCATAGTGCATGAATTCCCCCTTCTGGCTTCCCTTCCCTTCAGCAGCACCGACACCGATTTTCTTGAGTCCAGCAGTTTTCCAGATTATTGGCACATTCGTAACTCTTTAGGATTTAAATCTTCAGCTAGCGAAGTCAATTGTACAGACAGCAGCCCCACGGTGACGCCCCCGGCACTTTCGCTATGGGGTCGCCAGCTGCTGATCTTCCACCCCGTTTCCTTGGCAGGATCTCCTGCGCGGCGGGCGGCGGCGGCGCGGAGTTCGGAGCTTTCGCGCTGCGCTGAGCCCCGAACGTAGGATCCGTCTCCCACTTCCAGCTCCATCTGGGCTGCACCTCCTCCTTCCCATCAATGTTGGCAACTGCCCCCGCAGCTCCGGCGGCTTTGCCGCGAGCGAGAGGCCGAGAACCGGGACAGGGGGGCCAGTGTCTGGCGGCAATCCTTTGGCCGCGCCCAAGGAGGCAGCGATGGCGGAGGAGACACACTGAGCTGGCCCGGATCCAGAAATCTCTCCGCGTGGGCCTGAAGGGCGGAGACAAGGCGGGGCTGGGAGGTTCTGAGAAAAGCTAAGAGCCGGGCCCGATTTCTCGGTTCGGAGGAGTCCGGAAAGTTGAGGCTCTCCGTAAGCCGGGGATTGTTCTTGGCGGGCAGCCGAGGAACGTGGAGGAAGGGCCTCGATAGCGCCGATGCCTCAATTACCGCCTGGGGCTGAGACGAGGGTTCGCTAAGCCGAACTAAGCCAGTCCGACCTGCTTCTCGCGCGCCGGGAACGGCTGCAAGTGGGGGGAGGAGGGTGGTGTGTGGTGTAAAAGTTCAATCCCCAGTAGAGTCTCTGGAAAGATTTGAGTTAGAGGGCCGCTGCCCCCCCCCCCCCCGAGATGGGAGGTTCTGCAGTAGCCCTCGGGGAGAACAGCGGCGCCCAGCGCGGGTGTGCTGTGGCAGCTGTCCCGGGCCCCCCCAGCCCCGGCAACTTTGCACTGGGAAGCATGCAGCGCCCCACGTCCGGGCCCCCTCCCGCCACAGGCTGCTCCGCTGGCGGGAAGAGAGCCGGCTCGGATTACCCTCCTGGAGCCTCCGGCTATTAGCAGCCTGGAGCATGACCGGCCCTGTTTGTGTGTGATGAAGGATCTCTCGGCCCCCGTTTCCCCTCCCTGGCGCACATTCCAGAAAGGGGGGAAGGAAGGATTTCTAGGGTTCATGTTTTCCAATCCAAGAAAAACCAGACTATCCCTGAGCATGTATAAAATTCTTTCTGGCCCCGAGAAATAAAACTAAGATGGCCCCTCTCAGCTTGCAAGGCGCATACCCCCACGCAGGCCCCAGGCCCAGACTCCCATCATTTCCCCAGCTCCATAGCAAGGGCTTGGGGGGGGGGGAGCAGCAGCCCAGCCCAAGGGCTCTCCAGGGGTGGAGTGAGAACTGGCAACAGCTGGCCTTGGCAGGAAACCAGATCCCTGCAGAGTGGCTGCAAGGCCGAAGGCGGCAGGAGTGGTGGTGGGTAGCGGTGGCCACGGCTGCCACCAGACCAGCTCAAGGAAGGGAGTGGCTGGTCAGCCAGCTGGCGGTGCTCTGGGGAGCAAGACCCAGGCGGCTGGGAGGGAGCCAGCAGAGTTCCCACCCAGGCCAGCCACCTCTGTGTGAAAGGAAGATCTCCTGCCCAAAGTCCTCCATGTCTCACCCATTGGCGGCACAGGTGGGGCAGCTTGAGCAGACATGCAACCAGCTGCCCTTTAACTAGGGAGAGGAAGCGGAAGAGCTCTCTGGCGGAGGAGGGCAAGGATTCCAGCAAGGAGAGAGTTTCTCCCAGGAAAAGGGCTGCACGGTTAGGAAAATGGGGGTGGGGAGCATGGGACGATTGCAACCTCTGGCCAAACACAGCAGCAGCTTCTGTCCAGCTGCAGGGCTGGGCCCACCCAGGGACACGGTGGGGGCTGTTCAGAGCTGCTTGATTGATACACTCAGCAGGTGTAAAACAAGAGGCAATTGCTGGCAATTGTAAGCCAGCAACCTGACTGGCCAAGCAGGTGGCTGTGGGAAGAGGCGCTGGGTTCACCTCTTGGCACCCCTAAAGGAGGAGGAGGGGGTGGATGCAAAGCGGAGATGCCCTCCAGGGGGAGGAAGCAGCCCTTTCCTCTGCCTATGGGAGAAGCCCCTGGCAGCAGATGAGCACCAGGAGGGTGGGGGTGGCGTAGGGACCCTCAACTGGTTCTGGTTATCAATGCAGGGAAGACTTCTAAAGAGTGAGCCCCCTCCCCAAACGCTGGGAAGAGGCCCCAGAGAAGAGAGGTGGGCATCATCGGCGCAGGGACCGCACTGTCGTTTTCCCCTCTTCCAACGCAGGGCTCCACAAAGCTCACGGCCCCCAGGGGCAGCCCCCAGGACCACAGCAGGGCTGCAGCACAACCAGGCAGCCTATCACCACAAGGCCAAACTCCAGTCTGATAGCAGCCCAGCTTGGGGAATAGGAAAGTGTTGGGGGTCCCGGATGGGTCCTGACTGGCTGCCTGGGGGAAGGCTTTCCAGCCTCAAGCCTTCTCTGGGAGGGAGGTGGACAAACTGCAGGGGGGGGGAGGTCCTTCCTCCTCACTCCTGGGGGGGGGGGGAGGCTTGGTGGGGATTAATTTCCCCAGCCTGACCCACAGCAACTGCGGCTTGGTAAAGAGGCCTTAGCCGAGGCACATTAAACCACCCCCCAGGGACTGGGGAGAGGGGGAAATCCATCCTCCATGCCAGAATGGGCAGGAGCGGCCCTGCCCCCAGCTGGCCAGTCTGGAGAATCGCAGCCTTAGCTTCAGCAGTCACACACACCCCACGCCCCCAAAAGAGACTCCTGTTCATTGAAGGAGCCAGAAGGCCTCCATCAGCCTTTTTATTACAAAAATAAACGCCCACGGAAGGGCCGAATCCTTAAATTAAAAGGGGGGGGGAAAGGGTACATCACGGTCCATCGCCCCCTACCTCCTCTTCTCCTTCACACTGTAGTTCAGGTGCAGCGGGGCCGGCTGGAAGACAAGGGAGTCGAGTGAGTGCTCCGCCTGAGGGTGGGGGGGAGGGCAGCCCACCCCAGAATGTGCCCCCACCTTGCCAAACCAACGGGTGAGCCAAAGTTGCTTCAAAGTCAGGTGATCCGGAAGCACCTCGTTGTCAAACAGGATCTGTACCTGGGGGGGGAGAGTTGCCCAGCATACCCATTAGCAGAAGCCAGACCCCCGCCCTCATTCCCGGACCTTGGCACATGGCCTGCAGGCCCTCCTGGACCGGGTGGGACCCTCACTCACATATTGCAAGGCCAGTTCCAGTCGACAACACAAAACCCGGCGGAGGTGGCGGATCTGGGCCCGCACGGAGCAGCGGACGTACTTTTGCTGTGGGGGGAGGGGGGCGGGGGTGGTGGTGAAGAAGGCAACAATGAAGCCAGCAGGACGAGGAGACGCCCAGCCCTGCAGGGCGTCCCGTAGTAGTTTCAATCGGTTCTACCACAAAACCGCGGACGACAAAATCGCGGTCGACGAAAGCGCGTATGTGACGTCATCACAGCGCGACGAAAAAGATTGAAAAAGATCGAAAAATGTAAAAATAAAGCTAAAACCTTCCCCTAACCCCCCCAAACCTAACCCTAAACCTAACCCTAACCCTAACCCTAACCCTAAACCTAACCCTAAACCTAACCCTAAACCTAACCCTTAACCTAACGCTAAACGTAACGCTAACGCTCTAACCCTAACCCTAACCCTTAACCTAACCCTTACCTTTATGTGAATCGGCTTGCTGTAATTTAATTTTTATTTCAATTTTTCGATCTTTTTCGTCGCGTTGTGATGACGTCACATACGCGATTTCGTCGACCGCGCTTTTGTGGAACACGCTTTTGACGGGTCACGGTTTCAATCCACCTCGCCCTTCCCCACAGAGGGATGCACCCACATGGGGAGGGGGCTCCAGGGTCTCCTCACCTGCAGGACGTGTTTGCTCTTCTCTTTCCCAGAGCTGCTGCAAGAGGAGAAGACAGGAGAGGCTGAATCCGGCCCACCTCAAAAGGGAGGGAAGTCAGGAAGCAGCTCAGGCACCCAGAGAAAGGAAGCCCCCTGCCAGCCCCCAGGGAGCCCGCGAACCCCCGGGGCTTCCCCAAGAGGCTCACCCTGCATTGGCAAGGAAGCAGTGATGGAAAACCCAGAGGACTCATCGCCTAGGAGGCCCGCCCCCTCCCACTGCCTCCAAACCAGCCAGCCCCCCTCCCCACCATTGAGGCAACTGGGCAGCAAAGTGTGGGGGGGAGATTCCCTGTCCATTGCTCTTTCCCTGCAAAGGCCCTGGGGGCAGCCCAGGGGGACGAGTCCCGATTTTCCCTTTCCTGCCTCACCTCTGCTTCTCCAGGCACAGCGTGACGTGCTCGTCAAAGCGGTAATAATGAGCCCGTGAGTGGTCGAAGGTGGTGTAGGGCAGGCCCACGCGGTCCGAGGCAGGGTCTGGGATGGAAGGCAGGCTGTCAGGCACGGGGTCTGGCCCACCAAAGTCCCCTCTAAAGCAGGCTGCGTGCAGGAGGAGGGAAAGCCTTACCTTCGTGGCTGGCCTGGCTGCCCCGCTCCAGCCCTCGGGACTGGTAGAATTCCCGGATCCTCCTCTCCTCACCTGTGGCATTTGGGGGGGGGGGGAGAAAGAAGAGAGGCAAGGGATGAGGGGCAACTTGCTGGCACAGCAGGGAACACTCTGTGTGTGTGTGTGTGTGTGTGTGTGTGTCCGTCCGTGTGTGTGTCCTCAACACAGGCAGCTGAACCGTTTTAATCAATTGGCTATTTAAATCACCCTTTCACAAAAGTTTCCTGAATGACTTAAGTAAACAATAAATGTTGTTAAATAAGATTCTATTCAGGAAAAAAGCACAGGACTATTCTAAGATGTTAAACCTTTAATAACATTTGGATCTAAATCTAAAAATGTCTAATATTACAACATAGTAGCAGAAACAGGTTGCTGGGGAACTTCTCTGTCTGTGACGTCCAACAAAGACTCAGGCCACCCCCACCCCCCCAGAGTGACCTTTACAGGAAGAACCGCAGGTGGCTCTGTCTCAGGAGCCGCCACGTTCCTTGGGGATGAGGGGTGGGGAGGGCAAGGCAAGCACCCCCTGGCCAGATGAACGCAGGCAGAGGTCGGAAGCCCCTGCTACTGCTTGCATGCGACTGGGAAGAGCCCGTTACGAGGGGCTTCCCATTGGCCAGCAAGGTCCTTCCAGGGCTCTCCCGCCACTGGCCATCACCAAGTGCCCAAGAGGCACCTGAGAGCGGAAGGGCCGAGAGTCCCCCCCCCACACACACACTTACTCTCCTGCAGGCCAGGCACCAGCTTGTAGACAATGTCCTGCATGACGCGGTCCAGCTTGAGGTTGAGCAGCGGCTGAGTCTCGTGGATCTTGGTGCTGCAGAGCGGGCAATACTTGCTGGTCTGCAGGAACTTCACGATGCAGCTCTTGCAAACTGCAGGAGGGAAGCACTGCCATGAACGGCCACTACCAAGGCCCTGGGGGACGGGGCGAGGTTGGCCCCACCGTGCCTCTGCCCCCACTGACTAATATGGCTCATACAGCCGGCATTATGAGGACGGGGGGGGGGGGGAGGGGGCGCAGGGACAGGATCCAAGCGCTGCATTCTGCCTCTAGAAAGCAGAGAGAACCATGCTGTTCCCCCCCCCCTTCAAAGGCTGCCTTTGTGCTCCTGAACAGGTGAATAGTTTGAGCGAATAATCCCCATAGCATTTGGATGGCTGCCTGGCCTCACCCTCCTCGTTGACAGAGTCTCTGGCTTAGCAGAGGAGGGGAATGCCAGAGGCCGGGAGCATCTGGAGGTCATGAGACCCTCTCCTTCAGGAAATAGCCAAATACGGACCACATGAGGGCATGTTCCAGGGACACCCAGCTGGCCACCCCCAGGAGCAGCAGTTCTGCTTCACCTCTAATAGGATCAGCAGGGAGGGGACTCTTGTGCTATTCTAAATCTCAATCCACGAATGGAGGGGAGAAAGCAGGGGACCTCCGCAAGGCAGAGCTGGGTTGAAATGAAGCAGAAACGGACCATTTCAGGGTGATGAAGTGGCGATAGGAACCGGCTCATCATAACACACAATACAGGAATCTGGGTGGCCCCGTCCAGCAATAGCCGCAGTGGCAGAGTGGAACAGATTCCAGGGCAAGAAACGGCTGCTGCTCCCCCCCCCCAACTTTCTCGTCGGGCCCAGGGCAGAATCCCGTGGGCAGCGCAGAGCAGCCGAACTCCAGCAGCAGCAACCTGCGGGAGGGCGACCATGGTGGCACAGGGGGGCTCCACTCTCTTTCCTCTGCGCACCTTCAGCGGACGGGGGGGCGGGAGTGGGGGGGGGAGGCGTCAGGAGAGCAGTCGAAAGTATCGGACAAGCCCTGAATAAGCCGGTGGATAAGAAGACTCTAGGAGGGAGGAGTTGCGGGCAGCCTCTGGCAGATGAACCTCCTGAGCTTCCCTGGGGGGGGCAAAAGGGCCGCCTGGCAGGGGCCGGTCGCGGTTGCTGCTGCCCCAAAGGGCGGGAGTGGAGGCTCCTGGAAGCCCCGGGGGGAGCAGCGCCGCTTTCCCCCCTCCCGCCCCCACTCACAGGTGTGCAGGCACTCGGTGATGGTGGTGGCGTCGATGAAGTAGCCGGCGCAGAGGAAGCAGACGATGTGCTCGTTCAGCTCCTTCATCTTCACCTTCACCTCCTCCTGCGGGCGGAGGGACGGTCAGAGTCGCTGCCCGAAGGACGGGCGGACAGAGCCCCCCCCTCCCCTCCCCTCCCCTCTCCCCGACCTCCCCACTGGCGGCCCCGGGCTCGCCCGCCCGCCCTCCCCACGCGCGCAGGACCGCCGCCGGCGCGGAAGATGCTGCTGCCGCCGCCGCCGCCGCCGCCGCCCCCCGCGGGGCCCCCGAGCGAGCGGAGCCCCCGCCGGCCTCCCGCCTCACCTCGTTCCGCAGCGGGTCCATCTTGTAGACGGCCTGCAGCTGGTTCCGGAGCCGCATCGCGATCGCCATCGGGCCCCCCGCGGGAGGAGACGCCATCTTGGAGTGGCCAGCCCACTTCCGGGTGGGGGAGGGCGGGGCCTGTGGGCGCCCGAGAGAGGAACTACACTTCCCGCCCTGCCGCGCGGCCCAGCCCGGACCACGTGCGCCGCCCGGGAGGCTGCGGGGGAGGAGAGGATCGCGGTGGTGGTGGTGGGGGGGTCCCTGGGGGGCTTCGGCGGCTTCCCCGTGAAAGGAGCTTCTGGGGGCGTTGGGGGAGACGAGGGTGAGCTATTAGCCGCCCCCACCTGTGCCAGGATCTCCCCGGAGGCGATTGGGCCCCGTCGGTTCTTCGGCCGCCCTTTGCTGGGACTCGTTCTGGGCGATCAGAGGGAGGGGCGGCGTTTTGCTTGGGCTCCTTCTGTGGGTCAGGAGGAGGAGGAGGGATCTCGGGGGCAGAGGGGACGTCGGGATCCCCGCCAATAAGGGAACCGCTGGATGACCACACGGCTGGCATCCGGAGAAGGCAGCCCAACGCTGCCGACCACTCCCCAGTTTCGGTGGGCCGAGAGCGCCTCTCGAGGAAAGGGACCCTTCGTAGAGCTGCAGGACCGGCAGGGGGAGAAGACTCAAGCGGTGGGGCGCTCCTTCCAGGCCCCGGGCAGCTCCAGCCAGCCTTGGCCGCAGAGACCATGCTCCAACTTCTCGCAGCTTCATGTCACCCGAGTGGGCAGGAGGCAAAGCTGGATGCGGCCCGGCACCGCCCCCCCAGCCCCCTCCCCGGCCTGGCTGGGTTCCGTGGCTGCCAGCAGCTGAAGTGGGACTTACGTTAGACCTCCCTCTTCCTCGGCGCCCTTCCCCAGTCAGGGGCATCTAAACGGGTCTGCTGGGAGTTGCTCTCAAGCTCAGTGCCATTTAGAAGCGAGGTCTAATATAAGTTTATTAAATTACGAATTGGGTCTCCCGACCGTGCTTGCCCAGCAATTCTGCCAACCCGAAAAGAGGCAAGGGTCCCCGCGGGCCCCTCAGCCTGAGCCCGCAAGTGCTCCAAGCAAGAGGGCTGCGAGAGAAACCGGGCGGGCCAGGCGATGACTGCCCCCATTCTGCCAGAGGGCGATCGCCTCCGCTGAGGAGGCAGGCAAAACCGCTCATTGCCTGAATGCGTGGATGTGGCACCACCAGGTGGCCGAGGAGAGCCACTGCAAGGGCTCGTCGCTTAGAACTCTCCTGGCGGGAGGGAGGGAGGGAGGGGGGGGGAGGGGGCGTCTGCCATCCACAGAACCCGCCTTGCCGGAGGAAACGCCTCGCGCTGGTGCCCAGCCAAATGGAAACAACCGGACTCTGTGGACTAGGAAACAGGAATGAAGCAGGGGGAAGATTTATTAGCTTCTGCCAATTAGTCCTTCATTGTTAACAGTTTTCAAACAACTAAAATGAGGCTGAGTGAAGCTAAAGAAGAAGAAAGGCACCCAGTGTCTGTCTGTGACACGAGCTCAACATTTGCCCACAATTTTCAAGAACACCAAGAATTCCTTTGGAGTCCTGAGTCTGGCTGAGAAGGAGGCAGAGGAACTGAGCTGCTGATTGAGTCACCTCTCATTCGGGGACAATCTCCTGCCTTGGGGGCTGCCTCGGGGCCTCTGTCGCCTAGAAGCATCCTGCCTTAGACCTCGTATTAAGATGAGGCTGGGCAGCCACTTGTCTGGAAGGGTGGAGGGTCTCCTGCTTGAACGAGGGGTTGGACTAGAAGACCTCCAAGGTCCCTTTCAGTTCTGTTGTTCTGTTAAATGATCTAGAGACGGATGGGCTTTTTATCACCTGGTTGCTATGGTCCAATCGTGCCCTGACCCAGCTGCAATTAAGAACCACCCGTGCCCTCCGTGGGGTGGTGGGACTGATCCAGACGGTGCCCAAGGCTTCCTGTGGGGGGTCTTTCCAGCAAGCATTTCAAGGTAAATTGGGTGTGGACCTTTATCGCCCCCATGCGGCCTTTTTCTAGATTCAGTTCCTAGTTGGTGCCTTGATTAAGGAGACCATCCAGAAAGGAAGGTCCAGTGCATGCACTGATGGCGGAGAAAGATAAAAAAAATGAACTTCAATGAGTTAACTTTTCATTTTCCTCCAGCATCAGAGCAGGCATCATTTCTGGAGCTTCATTTTGGCCAAAACTATGGTGATAAGCAAGGCTAAATGGCCTGGCCTTGTCATTAACAGCTCCTCTATAACTCATCTCCCACCATTGGCACAGCCCTTTCCCAATAGAGTTCCCGGGGTTCACAGCGGAACTAATTCCATCTAGGCAGAATCCATCGTACGGATGAATAGAGAATAGTCCCAGGCTGAACTGTGGGGGTCCTTGGCACTCTCTGGGCTTGACTGTTTTCTCTCAAACATTTTATTAGAGTTTAGAGTTTTATTTCATTTGTATGCCGCCCTTTTCCCTAAGGGGACTCAGGGCGGCTCACAACTCAAAAAGGGAAGGGGGGATACAAACAGTTTAACAAGAACACAAAACTATACATAGTTAAAAAGCACAACCATCATACCATTTGAGATAGGGGCAGCAAATCTTTAGCCCCATGTCTGTCGGAATTACCCTCCTATGTAACATCTTCAGTGCTATTTCAATGTTGCCTGGTTTGGTAATAAAACATCTACAGGAAACAACCAAGCTCAGAGAGCAACAAGGACCCCAGAATCTACAGTGGTGACTGGGACATGGACTCCGAGAAAGTAGAGAGACCACTGTAGAGTCTAGACCAGGAGGGCCTGCAAGCCGGATCCAGTGCTTAGATCTGGCCCAGGGGCTGCCCTGGAAACAGCAAAAGGCCGTCCTGTGGTGCCTCTGCCAGCAAAAACGAAGCTCTGGCAGGGTGCTTGGGCCCCCACAGAAGTGACACCAAGCTGACCATGCCCCCCCTGCACCCACCCCGAGGTCAAACACAACCCTGATGTGGCCCTCAATGAAATAAAGTTTGACACCCCTGGTCTAGATTGTCCTCTCCTCCTATAGCCGCGATGGGAAATCTATGGCACGCGTGCTACAGGTGGCACACGGAGCCCTCTCTGCGGGCATGCAAGCCGTCACCCCAGCTCAGCTCCAACATGCATGCGCGCCTGCCTCCTGACGGCCAGCTGGTTTTCCGGTCTCTGCCACGCATGTGGGAGACATGCCTGCATGCGTGGGGGGCAGGCATTTTTAGTCCCAGGAGGCTTCAGGGAGGCCTGCTAGGCCCAAAACGGGGTGGGGCCACACGCACATGCATGGGGGGGGGCGGGGATTTCAACATGCAAGGACAGAAAGGCTGGCCGTCACTGTCCTCTAGGCTGGAGTCCTGCCCATCTTGCTGCTATGAGTGACCACGTGGACCTCTGAGGTTGTGGATGCTGTTTTTCCTGAAGAGCAGCTGGGTTGCCTTGAAGGCAGCTTTGGTGCTCTGTAGGTTCTGCCTCCTGGTTCTGCATTCTTGAGTAATTACCCTCCTCACCAACCTTCCCTAGAGGGGGTGGATTACCTGCACGCTTCATCTGGACCAAGACTGCATTGGTGGCTCTCCCGAGTGACCTATGTTGAGACCTGGATGGGGGACCCACAGCTCTCCTTGGCCCTTTACACTCTTGGCAGCTTCTGACCCTGTTGGTGGTCTTTCACTGGGATGCCAACGCAGGCCAGGGGTTTAGGGCAGTGGCGGTTCTTCTCCTTCTTCTGTGAATGATTTCAGCAGGTTGTAGCGTCAGGATCCCCAGTGGCTCCCCACTCAGAGTGCGCCACAGGGCTCAGTCTGCACCGCCTGCTTTTTAACATCAATGCGAAGCCATTGCAGGAGGCCAATACCCTGCGGATGAAAGCCAGCTATGGACGTCGCTGTGGGGGTTGTGGCGGGTCTTCTGGTGCTTTCATGAGAGGGGGCAGCCTCAGTTGACCCAAGCGAGGAGGAGGTGCTGCCTGTGCTCTGGGGTCCTCCTTGGGTGGCGGGTTGTCCTTGCACAAAGAGGCAGGAAGGATGCAGGAGGGGATTGTGAAAGCAGCAGGACAAATTTGAATCAAGAGTAGCCCCTGCGAAGCTTCAAAGCCCCTCCCCCACACCCTTCTGCTCAGGGGCAAAGGGTCTTCCTCCCCTGCAAGCTCTTTCACAGCTTGGCTCCAGAAGGGGCACAAGCAAGCAAAGGCTGCCCGGCCAGCTGGGGCTCCCAGTTCAGGGCTGTCTTAAGGCCCGATGGGCACTGGCCTGTGGGCCCCACGAGTATAAGGGCCCCATACTAATCTCTGAATGTTAAACCTTCAAGGCACCTTGTATCATACAAATACAGCAACATATTTATTACATTTTACTGCATTTTAAAATTAATACTAACGTGCAAATATATACAGTATTTTATCCACCATTTACATTTTTATTCATGTGGGTAGTTGTCGTAGGGACCCCGGTACACTGTTTTCCCGGGGGGGGGGGGCGGATAATGCTGTTAAGACGGCCCTGCCCCAGCTCGCTCGCAGCACCTGCTGAGCCTCAGGCTGCTGCGCTCGGCCGGTGCGCGCGAGCCGGAAAGAATGGCCGCGAGGGCGCGATTTCTCGGCAACGTCCGTCTTTGCCCAGCGGGTTTGCCCAGAGTGGCTGGGTCTCCCTGCCCCACGCTGGGCAGGGAATGCTCTGTCTGAGCCCCCGCGACGGCACCTCTTCGCCAGGCCCTCCCGGTCCAGGCTCGGCGCACTGCGACTTGCCATCTTCTCGGCTCAGCTGCCCATCGAAGCTAGCGCGCTGGTGCTCTGGACTGCGGGGCGTCCTCGCTCACGATCCGCGCGCAAGGGCAGTGGCGCCCCTCTGAGGATCCGAGGCCGACACCCCCGCAAGCCCTGGTCCTAACTAGCGCCCGTCCTTGGGTGCCGCGGCCCGGCAGCGTGGCTTTTCCGGCTCTTTACAGGGCGGATGGAACCGCCGGCTTTTGGGGAGGAGCGACACACCTGGCTGCCCGGGCGCGCGTCCCAAATCCCGGAGGAAGGGGACGGCGGAGCGAGCGCAGGCTCGGGAAACAACCGGCGGCGCGGGGCTTTCCCACCCTTCCCTCTCGCCAGGTCTTCTGCCGCTCCCAATCCAGCAACAGCGGCAGCTCCTCATTCCCGAGTCCCACGCCTTCCCATCCCTGCTGGCGGACTGGCTCCTTCCCCGAGCAGGGATGCCAGACTGCCTCTCCGCGGACCCGCTCCAGCCAAGAACAGTGCCTGTTTCTCATTAGCCGCCTGATCAAATCAGGGCCATTAGTGCGGCTCCAGGCCGGGCGTAGGTCTCGGGCGGCGGTGGATCCCGAAGGAAGGGCCGGAGCAGTCCTTGCCGCTTAGCGCCGCCTCGCGATCGGACCTATCGAGGCGGCCGTCAGTGCCAGGGCCCGGTGTGTGGGTGGTGGTGGTGGTGGTGGTGGTGGGGCATTAGCGTTGCGCCTGGAATGGGGCCCTAACGCGGGAAAAGATTGAAGAAGACGACCTTGGGCCGCGGGGGACTGGAGGCGTCCTGATTTGGCGCAGTGGATGCCCAACGCCTCCTGCTGAGGCTGCTCCCCTCGGAACGGGCTGACCGGCGAGACTGCTGCAGCCCCCGACGGCCCGTTGGAGTGAGCTGCTCCAGAGGAGCTGCCATTCCTCTTCCCAGGACCCTCCCTGAGAAACTTATTAAAGAGCTGCAGATGGAGGAGGCCTCTCTGAGCAGAGGCTGAGGGGTAGCTGGGCTTACTGCACTCCCCTCCCCCCACAAGGCCCCGTCCCGTCTCCCAGTCTTGGGTTGCCCAGGAGAGAAAGGGGGGAAGGAGGAAAAGCAAGGAGGAGCAGGGAGCTTTCTTTGAAAAGGAGACGGGGGCTAAACCTGAAGGAGGCAGCCTCCTACCAAAAGTTCATCTGGCTGCCCCAGCGTGGCCCTCAACGGCCAGGAGGAAGCGGGCAGCTGCTGTGCCTGCCAGTCTCGTGGGGCAAAGGGGCAGCGGTTTTCCCATCTGGGATCCCTAGAGAAATAAGAGGGAGCCGCTTTCCTGCTGTTCTTCCCTTCAGGCAGCCCTGGGGGATTCTGGGTTGATCACTGGGAGCAGGAGGCAGGAGAGCTGAGGTAGAAGAGGGGGACCTGGGCTCCCGAGGGAATTTTCCCACCCACCCGCTCCCAAACCCAGCTTCAACTCCTTTCCTTTTCCTCTGTCTGCACACCGGAAAGGCAGGATCCAGGGGAAGGAAGTGCAAGCTAGTGGAGTCTTCCGTGGCCATAGATCCCCTCTGGCCACAACCGTATCAAATGATTTGCTAAAATCGCGATAGTCCATGTCCCCAGTACCCCCTTTGTCCTAACGCTTCTGACATAGTTTTAAAAAAGTTAATTAAGTTAGTTTGACATCATCTTCCTTCAATAAAGCCCCGAGTCTGTTTCAGGTTCATCAAGTTGTGCGCTTTTAAATGTTCATTCATCTCTCCCCCCACTAGTGATTCCATTAATTTCGCTACAACAGTGAAGCTCACCAGCCTATTCTTTCCAGCTTCTTCCCTAGCCCCCTCGTTGTGGATGGGTACAATACATTCACTGGGGGAGGCCCTCACCTGTTAAAAGAGACAGGTTAAACAGATCAATTAATGGTCCAGTGAGCACATTTAGAAGTTCCCTCAGAGCTTATGGGCTGAACGTTATCTGGACTCTTTGCTTCTTGCAGTTCATCTCCGTCTCTAAAAACCCTGGGAAAGAAACCTGCGCTGCTGTGACGAGTGTGAGCCTCCACCCTGTTTTTGTTCTCTACCTCTGAGAAGGCGGAGACTAAGGAATGCATAGGTAGGGTCAAGCCGGCCATCTTCGACCTCCTCCTGGCTCTGCATGGCAGCCTATCTTGGTGTGGCTTCGGTGGCTGTCCAGCACTTCAGCCTCCTTCACAAGCCGGGCTCTCTCGGGAATCTAAAGAGCAATAAAAGGAATCTCCTGCTGGGGTAATTTCTTCCTCCTTTGGATGCTTCTTCTTCTTCTTCTTCTTCTTCTTCTTCTTCTTCTTCTTCTTCTTCTTCTTCTTCTTCTTCTTCTTCTTCTTCTTCTTCTCCTCCTCCTCCTCCTCCCCCCCCCCCACAGCTGCAGGTACAGGATGTAAACGCTTGAGATGGTAAATAAACACAAGTATTTCTTTGGATGGTTTGCTATAGCCAGGTCTCCCTTAACGTAAGAATTGTTAGCATTCTTTATGCAATGGTCATCATACAGGGTTTTTTTCTCCTCTGCCTTAAGGAGCCCAAAATTCAACCTTTTAATAGATTAAGCCAGTTTCTCCTCTTTCTGTGGTTTAGGAGCACTAAGAACTTGCTGGCTTCCCCCTGTAGCTTCTTGTACATCAGTTACATTTCTGCTATTCTTATATCTGCTATATGCTAGTTTTTAAATCTCCTTTACTATCTTATGTGCATCTGCTGTGAACCAGAGTGGGTTTCCCTTTATTTGACTTTTACTAATGTGCCTCGCATAAAGATTAGTGGCCTTCCAGATTTTATCAGCGTCCACGGAGCACTGACTCCTGTCAGTTTTCTGTTTAGTGTGTATCTTGGTACACTTATATCCCATCATTGGGATCTCTGAAGCAGTTTCTATATTTGCAACAAGGTACAAGTTATACCTCTGTATAACAGATGTTAGTTAACAACGTTTGTTGTCTAAACTGTGAGCATTAGTACACATGATATGGCACACACTATCAAAATCTTGATTTTTCTTAACAGCAATCTTAATATTATTAATCACACAATCATCTATATTGGAAACACCAACAATATTGCTGGGGATAGAAATATTTTGAATCAGTTAACTCTCTGTCCCCACTTTTCACTCCAAATGCTTCTCCAGAAAACCCCTAACAAGCTCCCTTCCTTCCTCTTCAGCAGGGAAGCTGGTGCAGGAGCCAGGCTGCCACTTTTGGAAATTATTTCAGGTCACTTAACTGAGCAGCTTCTCAAAATAAGCCACGAATAAGTTCCACTGTGAGGTGACTAAACCACAGTGACTTGAGCTCCTAGAATACACTGAGGAGATTGGGAGACCCCCAGTTAACAAGCCCTAGACCGTTAGGGCTTTATAAGTTAGAGTGGACCTTTGGAATAAGCATACTTGTAACCAGAGCAGAGCCAAAAAGTAGAATCCTCCCCCAGGTCCCTCGCAAGGATTTTCATAACTAAAGACCCCATTTAAGTTCCACTTCATGCAGCACACAAGGAGGGGCGTCCAAGCAGCCACGGGATCGGCCTTTCTCTGGTTGGTGGCTCTTCCTTGCCCTCACCGGGCCCCCCAAAGGCCCTATTCACTGTCCAGGTCTGGACTTGCTCGCCAGAAGCAGAGTCCGGAAGAGACCAAAGGCAGCAGTTAGGGGGAGACGGCGCCAGGCGAGAGGCCAGGCTTGCAGCGACCAGCTGCCCAGAACAAGGCCCACTGGCCCTTGGGTAGACCCAGCCCCCTCCCGCCGGCTCTTGGTTGCCCCGTCCTGCCGCATCTCCAGCTGCCCGGGTACCCGCCGAGGGCGCAGGTTGCTGGGCGGGGGCGCGGGGCGCTTCCTGCAGTTACGAAGTGTCTGATTGAGGCAGGAGGCGCCAGCCGCTCCCTCGGGAGGGCAAGGACCCCGCACAGGGCCGGGCTAATGCAATCAGCGGCCGCCGCAATTCAATTAGCCTCGAATTAACCCAGCAGCAGCAGGCAAAGCAGCGAAGGAGAGAGAGCCAAGGCGCCCAGCAACACGCTCGCCCTTGGGGAGGGAGGGAGGGAGGGGGAGATTCCCGGGGAAGAGGTGCGCTCTGGGCTCGCTTCTGCTGCAAGAGAGCCCCGGAATTGGGAGTACCCTTGGCCACGCCCGGAATGGGCTGAGAGTAAGCGGGCCGCCCCGCGTTTCCCTCCCCTGGGCAGGCAGGTACCTGCCACCGCCCAGACAAGGGGCCGAGAGGCGCACCTAAGGCCTTGGCGGGTTTGCATAATTGGCGCAACCAAGGCTCGCCCTTCTCCCGTCTAAGCCTCTTCCCTCATTTGGCCAAGAAAGGCTTCGCCACCCCCGGCAGAGGAGCTGGTGGGGGCAGGCCGGACGGCCTCCCGGGATTGGGACGTGGCTGGCTGCAGGTTCTCTGAAAGTCCGTCTCCCGGGTCCTCTCTCTTCCGAAAGCGCGACAGGCTGGTCTGGCTGGCTTCTCGGGGAGGCCCAGCATACTTCGAGCTCTCCTAGGCCCGAAGGAACAGTCGCCGTCGCCTCCAGGGACCGCAGGCTCCCCCGCGCCCAGGCTTTGCTGAAGGAGAGCCTTGGTGAGCTCCGGGATCCCTCCCGATTCTTTCCCTCGGGAGCTTCCGGCAGGCGCCTGGCGGCTTGGTCGCCGCTCGTCCTGGCCTGCCAGTCCAGGCGGCCGAATCCCGCCTCCGGCGCGTTCACTAGTTTCGGTGCCAGCCGCTCTCGCCCCAGTTTGTATCCACGAAAAGGTGGGGGGGGCGGAGCGCCCTGGGGCCGTTTCTGTTCCTGGCCCTTTGGCTTCCTGTTTGAGGCGCGTTGTTGCTTCCCAAGCGCGGAATCCTTGAAAGTTGCGCCCCCCAGGCGGCTTTCTTCCCCAGCTGCGCCCGAGAACCATTTTCATTTCTGTCAAGTGGATCCCTCGTTCCCTGGGCATGATGCCCTGCTGCCGGGGCTGCGTTTTCGCGATTTGTGAGGCTAGCTTGCCCTCACAGGATTGGTCCTGTTGTGAAATCTAGCTGTAGGTTTGGTAAAGTTGGGCGAACCAGAAGAGGCTCCTTTGCTTTGGCTGGGAGGGCGCAGAAACGGCCTTTGGTTGGCCCCGTATTGTGTGGAGGCGGTTGAGCCGTCTCTGCGAGGGCTTAGTAAGGGCAGCCGCGGGGCGGAGGGAGGGAAGAGCGACTGATCCTAAACGGCCTTTTCTGGGCACGAGTGAAAGGTTTCCTGTTGTGGGGCATAAGCCGGTGTCCCTGGACACTCTCTTCTTCGCCGGCCGTTCTCTTGACCGGAAGGTTACTTGCAGAACAGGCTCCGCGCAATTTTTAATGGGTACTTTTGGAGGGTAGTTCAACCACATCCCCATCCTGCCCCCCAGCCGTAGGCCAGCTCTCCCCTCGGCGACCACGGCGAAGAGAGACGTCGCTCGCCGCTGCTTAGTTCGACCTGCTGAGGAACTAGGCCATTTCCTGAACGTCCCGCCAGCTTCCACGGGTGGGAGCTGAATCCCCGGAAAGAACCTGCTCAGCCTTCTCCTTCTCTGGGGCGCAGCGAAAGTTCAAGACAGGCCAAATGAACTGAATTTTGCAAGAATCAATGTGGCTTCTGGTGCGCTTCGCATTACCGAGTCAACGTTTGGCCCTGGAGAGGGGAACTCGACCCCGCAACTCGGCCTCCTCCACCGTTAAAACCACAAAGAAGCCCTCGCGGGTCGATTATTTCTGCGTCCGGAGCACAAGAGCGAAGCCTTTCCCCGAGGCGGCTTTTCATACCTGCAAACAAGAGACGAGTGCGCGGCGATTTCCCGAGCAGCGGGCTCCGCTGGGGCAGCCCCTCCTCTGGGCGGTTGATCGGGAGATAGCAGCCTGGAAGATTTACTACCCTCCAAGCTTCAAACCAGCGGAGACTCTCCGCTGCCTGGGACTGCGGTTTTCTGACCAAGCGCTTCCAGAGGGAGACTTCGCAGCACAAAAAGGGCCCGAGACACCTGCGGATCACCGTCACCGGTGAGCAGGTGCTATGGGGAGTGTTTTGTACGATTCCCCCGCTCTCTGCACTGCGGTTTGACGTGCGGTAAGGAGAGAGGGGGGAGGCCAAGAAAGCCTCTTGGTTAGCGTCGCCGCTCCCTTTTTGAATAAAGCAGAGTGGAAGAAAAAATGCGGGGGGGGGGAGGCGCCGCACAAGGCGGTTGTCCAAAGACCCCCCGAGACGCCCCCGCCTTCCAATCCACGAGGAAAAAGGGGCCACGGATAAGAACACGTGGGGAGAAAACGACCCCACTTTTTCTGAAACAAGATTTGAGCTTGGATTTTAATTGCCTTTAGTAAAGTAAGGGAACAATCCTTCGGTTTCAGTGGTAAATATTTGCGCCAAATGTAAAACAATAAAGACATAAAGATTAAAAAGAAACTTACAAGAAAAAAAAATGCTTCGTGACTGAATGAATTCAGAATGTTGAGGAAGGAGCCACTTCCGGAAGTAACTTTGGCAAACTCTCAAAGCAAACTGAATCTTAGACTAAAATAAACGGGCTTCGAAATGTTCACATTCTGCATATAATTGGCATACAAATTAATACAAGCTGGAAAGTGATTTGATCCGACTTGATCGTGTTGACAGCAGATGAGGAAAAGGGACACCCTCCAAACGCCAGATAATAGGAGACCAGCAGCTCCTCCTATCACATGCACCAGCCAGGCAAAAAGGGGGGAGAGAAGTTCACATAAAATCAATGTTTAGGGTGGAAAAACTTTCAAAATTCAAATGTTTTTATAATGTGCCATTTGGTTGCCCGTATCACGCCAGTTCACTCGCACCCAGAAGCCCAGGGAAAGCCCATCGCAAACTGCCCTGGAGAAGAAGAGCCCGATTTCCGTGGAATCCCACAGCTGGCACTTGCTGGCAGAGGAGCCTTTATAGAGGCGGCACCAGCCAAACTGGTGAGAGAGAGAAAAAGGAAACCAGGACGATTTATACAGGAGGTGCAAAGGGGGGGGGGAGATTTATCAGTGCTCGGGGCCCCAGCGAGCCTCCCTCCACCCCTCATCGGGGCCCCCTGAAGCTCCAGGCGATCTCAATGCCAAGAAAGGGCCGCATCTTACAACCTCTGCGACGGTTTTGGCCTTCTCCTCCCCTCTGCCATTCCCGACCCTTCTTGATTTGCAGGGAGAAGCCCGCCAAGCTCCTTCCCGAAATCTCTCCCTGCGGTCGCTCCTTTTCCCGCCTTGTTCTGGGAGGGGAGAGCAACGAATGGCGATCAACTCCCGTTAATTGCAAACCACCAGCCGCGGACTTGCTCTTTTTGAACCCGTGTCTTCACCCCCCCCACCAAGGACTGTGGGTTACAGACCCCCCCCTCCCCGCCTACTTTACTTCCCTTATTAGGAACGAAGAAGGAAAAGGGTTGATAAGGAGAGAAAACGACCTTTCCTTTACCGCAAACCACCGAGGGAGGGGCAGGAGCTGGGCCAGGCTGCCTCAGGCCAAAACGGACCCCCCCTCTCCCTTCTGGATTCTTTCGGGAGGGGGGAGGCTAATTCTCTCCTGTGCATCCCCTCCGGACACGCGTGGACCCGAGATATTGCAGGGCTCTGGCGTTGCCGCCTCCCTCCTTCTCTCTCTTCTTGCCCCTTCTTAGGTGAATCTTTGCGAGTTCCATGAATTCCCAGCGGGAATATTTTCCTGGGCGCCCATCCACACCCCAAATTGACCGTCCTGGGATCGCTCTAGAAAGGGCCAGGGAGGGGGCAGCTGCTGCAGCAGTTATATTATAATTATTTGCTGGTAATCTACAGTTAGATTCACGGTTTAAGACTGGCGGAAACTTAGTAATTCAAGTCCCAACCAAGGACCTAAGATACCCCTCTAAGAATTATAGGCAATTCCAAGCAGGGCGGGTTACTCTTTGTAAAATATTAGTTTTGTAAAATTATTTTGATATTTCACTATTTCAAAATCCTTTAATTATGACTCTGAGGGCTCCAATCAAGCTTAGTAGAACAACGAATTTCTTTTTATTATCATTTTCTTTATTACTGAAAGTAATACTAAGTAAGTATTTTACACACTATTGTAAACCGCTTCAACATTTACATAAATGAGAAACTCAGAACCACTGACCGCAGCCGCGATGCCTCCCGAGGCTTCTCTGGCTCTGGCCGCTTGCTCCGAAGTCTCTATGGAGGTTCTCGGCCATCCAGGCCATGGTTCTCCCAAAGGGGCTTTTGCAAAAGACAACTATTTTGCCTTCTTCTGTTCTGACCCCGCTTTCCTGGCGGCCGCTGCGGGCCTCGCCAAGGTTCAAGGGCGCCTTTCTGTAGCCACTTGGGCTTCTGAGACGGGCAGCTCATCCGACCGATAATTCCGAATGACCTTTGGGGCCTTTCATGTCACGCCCTGCGCCGTTTCGTCGCTGCTGTTCTGACAGCAGAACGGGAAAAAACGGTTTCGGATGTTGAACAGGTCAGGAAGTTCACCGCCGATTCGGACCCGCCCGGCAGCCACTTGCTGTTTCTTTTGTTTTTTGTTTGTTTTGTTTTATTTTGCAAGGAAAAGATATTTCAGGCTGCTGAAAACGAAGGGGGCATCCGGCGAATGCAAGGAGCCTGCTGGATAGACAGGTGGCCCAAGCGTCTCGGGCCTGTTCCACGCTCACCTCCTCCGAGGTTTCGCGGATTCTAATGCGGAATTTCCTCTCTCCGCCCGCGAAGCGGCCGAGAGGACGGCGGGGCTCCTCCGGGACATTTCCGTTCAATGGAGGGAAAGGGCGCCTTCAGCCTGGAGGCGGAACCGGGATCATTAAGGGCTGGGGTGGTGGGGGCTGATGTTCCTCCTGCGCCGTCACTACTGCATCGACGACAGAGAGGGCGAATCTGGCTTGTCCCGGGATGGGGAGAAGAGGAGGGAGTTTCCTCTAACGCTCGGCCTTCCCCAGGCCTTCGAACCAGCGGCTACTGGCTCTGCCCTGGGATTTCAGGTGGGGCTGAGGGAGCAAAGGCAGCCGCCGCCAGGACTCCTGACTGGGGATTTGGGAATTGGGCGCAGAGGAGCGGGTGGGAAGAGTCCGCGTCTCGCTCCGTCTCCCGGCCTTGACTCGGCAGCGCCCTCTGAGCCGGGAAGCTTTTCATGGCCCGGGGGGACGGTCGGTCCGGGCTGCAGCAGAAGGCGGCTGCTTGGCGTTGAAAAGAAAAGCGCCCGTAGGCCTCTGTGACAAGGGGGCTGCTGATCCGGGCTCTGGAAGCAAGAGAGCGGCTGCAGGCAGAAAGAGCCGCCAAGGCCGGAGAGCAGCCCCTGTAGCCGAGACTGGGTTTTCCCAGCCCCACGTCCCAGCCGAGGCCAAATGGTCTGGATCAATGGTCTGGATCAAGGGCAGCGTCTCGCTGTCCGAGTGGAGCTTTTGGTTCTGGCAGGCGGAACTGGGGCCTTGGGGAGGCTGGGAGAATGGGAGTCACCTCCTCGGCTTCCCTAATTGGGAGGGAGGAGAAAACCGAGGTGCGGGCGGTTTCTCCTTGATATGACACGCGACCCGCCCCCTCTCCCTGGCCATGGCCTGTCAATCACTGCTGGCAGCCACCAATCAGAGGGCTGAAGCCGGAGGATTTTGGCAGGCGGAGATGGCTTCTCAGAAAAACGCCTGCAGCTCAGCCCCCGCTCCCTGCGGTCTCCGGGAGCAGCCCGTGCCTCTGGGTTGGTCCGGGTAGCGCTCCGACGGGCCCCCTGCAGGCCCCCACCGCAGAGCGATGCTGCCTTCCGCAAACGTGGGGTGGCCTGGCTCCTGGCGTAGCGCCCGAGGAGCGGCGCGCCTGAGTACGGAAAAGGGTTGCCGGAGGGCTGCTGGAGAGAGTCGCGCTAACTGCTGAGGGGCGGGATGGAAGCCCTGGGGTTGGAGCGGGAGACGGGATCCGCACCGCCACAGCCCTCCGAGCCCATTCGCTTCGGAATCGATCAGATTCTGGGCTGCCCGCCGCCGCAGAGCTGCGTCGGCGAAACAGCAGCCCTCGAGGGCCACGGGGAAGCAGACCTTGCCCTCCAAAGCAGCGGCTACGAGGCAGAATATGGTCCCGCGTGCTCCCTCGGGGCGTACGTTCTTCCGGAGGCGTCGCCGGGCGGGGTGATCCGAGTGCCCGCGCACCGCCCGATTCCCTCCGTGGCCGTCCATCCTCGGCCGGCGGGAGCCAGCCTTGCCTTCCCTTGGATGGAGCACAGCAGGCGACTGACCAAGGACCGGATGGCAGGTGAGTGGCAGCCGTGGCTCGGAGCCCTCTGAGGAAGCCATGGCCCCAGCAAATTCGGCCAAAGCCGCGGGGCTCGGAGGCTCAACTGTACACGAACGCTCGCAAATGTGGAGAGTGGCCGTGGGTTTCCAGCACTGGGGAGGAATGACGCCCAGGCCCTTCGCACACCGGCCCGGAGGATTTCCTGAGCGCAAAGGCTCGGCTTCGCTGGCCGCGGAGGGTCGCGGAGGGGAGATGGCCATTAGAGGAAGCCTGTTCATACAGAGAATCTGGGACTTTCCCCCTAAGCTGCCCTACAAACCAGTTTTGGGAGGGGGCGGGAAGAGGCGACCCGAGGAAGCTGCTTTTGAGGCTCTTGGGAGGAACTGAAACCGCTTTCTTGGGGGGGGGGAGGGGGAGGGCGCGTTTCTCTCTCACTCCAACTAGTCTTTGCTAAGCAGACTCGCATTTGGGCGAGGGGCGCTGGGACGGCGCTTGGCTCAGGCTCTCCAGGCGGCGACAGGAAAGTGGGGTTCTTCGAGCACCCCCACCCAAGAGTCCCAAGCGCCACCAGTCTAGGGAGCCAAGGAGCAGTTTGTAGGTCGAGCCGCTGAACGAGCGTAAGGCCAGCCGCCGAGACTGACCGCCCGTCTCTCGTTCTCGGGGGCAGAGGGGACCTCGTGGGGTGCCTCCTGGGGAGGATCCTGGAAGCGGAGGCCTCTGTAGCCACCAGATCTGTTTCGGCGCTTCCGGATCTCAGGAACTCCGCTCTCTTGCTCTGCCCGTAGCCGCGTTGCCGCCCTTCCCCGTGGCCAGGCGGGTCGGCCACCCGTATCAGAATCGCACGCCGCCCAAGCGCAAGAAGCCGCGGACGTCCTTTTCCCGAGCGCAGATCTGCGAATTAGAGAAGCGGTTCCACCGGCAGAAATATTTAGCGTCCGCAGAGCGAGCTGCCCTGGCCAAAGCGCTGAAGATGACCGACGGCCAGGTCAAGACGTGGTTTCAGAACCGTCGCACAAAGTGGAGGTACCGGGGCGGGGAAGGGGACGCGCGGGAGGAACCGGGGGACGGGCGATCGGATGGCTGCTTAGAGCGATTCGGGCGACCATGCCGGGAGGGGCTGAGTTCGGAAAAGGGAGCACCGACGCTCCAGCACCGGCAGAGGGTTCGGGGTGAGGGGCGGGGGGCGGAACGGGCGCTCTCTTCTGCTCGTGCTCGACGTTCCCTTCCCCTTACCGCTTCCAAGCAGCCGACTCCGGCGTCTGCTCGTCGGTGCTTTCAGGCGCTGACGCCATTCCGGTCTCTCCAACAGGCGACAGACGGCGGAGGACCGCGAGGCGGAGCGCCAGCAGGCCAGCCGGTTGATGCTGCACCTCCAGCCGGACCCCTTCCCGAAGAGTCTGGGGCAGCCGCTGCAGCAGGACCCTCTCTGTTTGCACAACGCCTCACTCTTCGCCCTGCAGAACCTGCAGCCCTGGGCAGAGAACCACGAGGTTACCTCAGTCTCCGGAGCCGCCACGCTGGTGTGAGCAGAACCGCGCACAGGCAGCGGGGCTCTTTCGCGCGCTGGCAGAGGCGTCCTGCACTCCCGCGCCGCTCGCTGTCAGGGAGCAGCTTGCTGGGAACTGAGTGGATTCTCCCGAGGCCTCCGCCCAGACCCCGGGTGGCAAGGAGGCCTGCAATAGTGGCCGGATTGCCGGGCAGCTGGACTGTAGCCAGCCTCGTGTGCGTGCAGACCGCACCCGCAGAAAAGGTGGGGCTTGGAGAGGGTTGAAAGCTGCACGTCCCCCGGCATGGGGAGTGCAGGAGGAAGTGGGAACCCCACGCAAAGCAGGCGGGGGGGAGACGGCCAGCCCATTCCTCCGCCAGGCGCTTCTGACGATCTTCCCTTGGAATGCCTTGGGGCGTGAGTGGGGAACGTCCGCATCTCCCCTTTCAAAGCCGATCTCCCCCCGCCAAAGTGAGCCGTTCTTCCCGTGGAACTTCTGCCCAGGGAGCCAGAGGCAGATGAACGAGCCCGCCCTCTTTGGATCGGCGCTAGCTTGCAAAATGACTGCGCGGGAGGCAGAGGCGACCTCCGGCCCACAGCACGGAGCCGCTGGAAACCACGGCCCTGCTGCTCCTCCAGTCCGCTGCCGTCCCCTTCTTCGCTCTTGCTTGCCTGCTGCTCTGCTGGATTTGCCCGAAGGGGCCTCGGGGGTCCTTCGCAGCGCGTATCGCAGAGGAGGAGCTGCCTGTGCTGTAGACCCCCCCCCCCGAGGTCGCCCTCTCTGCCCCGGAAGTCAGGCAGCCCGGAGTGGCGTCCAAGAGGCCCCCCACCCTCTTCCTGATCTCTGGGAAAGCACCAGCCCAGCCGCCCGTCCCAGCCCGCGCGGAGTGGGCTGCCTTCGGCGTCACAGCCCTCCCCTCCTGCCAGCTTCACTCGGGGAATCCGCGGCCGCTTTGGGTGTCCCTGGCTGGGCAGAGGCTTGGCAGGGAGGGCTCGGGGCCACCGGCATTCCCTCCTTTCGAGCTTCGCCTCTTGCGGGCCTGGCTATTGGCCCTCCAGCGTGGCTCGCTGACTGAAGACTGAACCCGCAGAAGGAGCCGCCGACGGAGCTCCCTGGGCTCGTGGACTCCTCTGGGGAGCGAGGCAGGATTTCGGGGTTGGGGCTGACTCTGTCCCGCAGCCGCAGGAGAGAAAAAACGGACCAGGCGGAGTTGTTTGGGCCTGGTGCGCCCCCTGGCGCCCAGGATAAGAGCTGGGAGGCAATTAGGTTACACGGAAAAGTGGCACCGCTGCCCATTTGCTGCTGCCAGCTGATTGGCCAGGAGGGTGAGATCCTGAGGCAGCAGCAGCTCCTTCATTCACGCCCCCTCCTCTGCCTGCCCTTTGGTACAAGAGGTGGTGTAGGGGTGCCCTTCTGGGCAGTCCCACCATCCTGCACAGAGACAGGCCTCCTCCTTGAGGCTACAGGGGCAGCTCCTGGGCATTTTAGGTGCTCAGGGACCATTTCCGCTGGAGGCTCTTGTGGATCCAGTTTGAAGGAGAACCATTCCTGTATTGAAACCATCAATCACTGGGTTCCCCCTCTACCACAACCATGGACCCAAACAAGGGGAAAGCCAAGATTTTTACTGAAGGTGAGGGCTACAAGGTGGAGCATCCTAGCCTGGGCGACCAATCTGGGCCATCTGGGCAGGTCCTGCCTGGTACCTGGGTGAGGTCTGTGACTGGGCAAAGGGGAGGCTTGGGAGGGCAGCTGAGTTGGGGAAGCCCCCCTGAAAGAGCGTTGAGTTCATCAGCTGATGAGGGAAGGGAAGGTTGGGGTTCTGTGGGTTGTTCTCTCTTTTTTTCAGCTCAGTTTGGCTCTGATAGGATTCGGCCCAGAGGGATGAGCTGGACTGGAGCCTGTTGTGGGCAGAGTGCCGCCTCCCTTGGGTTTGTTCGGGCTTTCCTCACCGCAAAAGGCAGAGTGCAAAACCTGGGGAGGGGCGCACTCCCAGGAAGGACTTGGGCTCAGTGCAAGGCCGCATCACCCCTTTTCACCAGGAGTCGAGGAGGATTATTCCTTGTGGTTCCGGTTCTGCTTTGCAGGGTCTGGCGTAAACATTTGTGCTGCTGGAAAGGACAATTACTGTTCTCTATTATTACATATATGTTAGTAAAAGTTTTAGGAACAGTAATAAGAACTACAATAAATTAAATCAAAACAGAAAAGTGAAAAAGAATATAAGAAGCTGAAAGTGCAATGAAAAATGAAAACTAAAAAATAAACAGAAAGAGCAAAATATAAAGAAAAATATAAAGATACAAAAAAATGGCTCGCAATATTTTTCATAGCAGTTATAAGTGCAATTATATTTTAACATCTCTCTCTCTCAAATTACACCATGTCTCTGTTCTTTTTATGCAAAAAGTTTATAAAAGCCTCCCAGTCACCAATAAATGTAGATACTCTCTTTTCTTCTCAAATAATTTATCCATTTTAGCAACAGTCTTCCTGAGTGAGTAGAGTTAAAGCCTTCCATCTTTGTTCATATAATAATATCTCCATGGCGGTCATATATTGAAAAAAATACTTCCATCATTTTTTCTGTTTATATATTAATCCTAAAAGGAAAAATTCTGGCTCCAATTGAATACTGATCTTTAAAATCCTCTGAATGTATCTGAGTCCACATTTTAAAGACTTATCTACATGTTCACCAAGCACGATAAAATGTGCCTTCATGTAGTTCACATTTCCAGATATTTCTGAAGTACCTTTATACAACCTCAATATTTTCTCTGGCATTAAATACCAATGATGCATCATTTTATATAGATTCTCTCTGAAGATAATAACAAAATGGAAATTTCAGTCTTTTTAACCACATGTTTTTCCATAGATCCATCTGTATATTTTAAGCAATATGCTTACCTCATACTTTTTTCTGTTATTCCTCTGTACATTTTAGCAATTACATGTTCATAATCATACACAATTATATTTCAAATTCTCTTACTTTGCTCCATTCCATATTTTTATCTATTTTAAATCTTTCAAATAATTGTAAATGGGAAACCATTGACAGGTATGCCCTTCTGCTATTAATTGTTCTCTTGGTTTGATTTTAAATTCCCTTTGATAATTTTCCAATGCCCCAGTATGTTAACCATATTATACAGTGGAAGGGAAATGGCAGGTATATTTGTTTTCTATGCCTCAGCGTGAACTTCTAATTCTAAAAGTCTCTTATTTCTCAGCAACCCACCGTTGTTTTATCCAGACCAAAAAACAAGCTGTGAATATATACAGTAATTCTGATAAACATTTTTATTTAACATATTATATTTCTTTCCCTTGCTATGCAACTTTACACATATTTTTTGTCATTGTTTAAATAATTTATCAGTAATCAAAAAAGGTATTGTCTGAAATAAAAATATAATTCTAGGCAATACATTCATTTTTAGCACAGAGATTCTGTCCAATATTTACAATTTTAATTTCTCCCATTTTAGCATGTCCTTCTTAATTTAATTCCTTCTTGCAACATAATTTTGAAATTATAATTATCCTATTAATATCCATGTTTGATCTTCCAATTTCATATTTTTGTAAACATCTTCAAGGTCTGATTATTAATCTTAAAACCTGTTTACAATACCACATTTTCCCATTGATGTTTCTACCGCCTTCTAGTGTATCTTCAAAATTAACACCAAATCATTCACAAATGCCCTTCTTCGATAAATTTCATTTTAGCAAAATTTTAGAACATGCAGACATCAGTGTTTTGTTCATTTTTGACTATCACAGAGTTTTGTTAGTTCTCCATTAACAATTGTTTGTGCTTTCTGAGTAATACGGTCCTACCAATTTAATAAAATTATCTCCAAGGTTCATATCTTCCAGATCTGTAAACAAGAAAATCTAATTCAAATTATAAAAGACCTTCTTTGCATCTAAGCGTATCAGTGCTTGTTTTTTATTATGTACTTTCAGTTCTCCAGAACATCTAAAATATTTCTAACCATCGTCTTTTAGATAAAAACCTGCATTGATCTTCATAATTAAAGTCCTGTAAAATTATCTCCAATCCTTCAGCCAAAATTGTGAATGAATTATCTTTACTGAATAATGACTATACATTTTTTATAATCGCTATTCAATAAAGTCATTGGTGATTTTTTTTTTTTTTTTACTAAAGTCAGTCTTCTGCCTCTTTAGATTTTATGCTGTATTAGCCTCTTTCCAGTTATAGGATTAGGAATCTTTTCATTCTGTAGAATAATATTGTTTGTTGTAAAAACTAAATGCTCATCCTCAAAACAGTTTTACTAAGAGGCTGGCAACACATCTGGATCAGGTGGTCTTTCCTCTTTTAGTTTTATTAATAACTTCACAGAATCCCCCTATTATATGTCCATTCAAATATTTGATTCTCTGTAATCTTCACTAAATTACTCTTCCACTTTTTCCAAGGAAATTTCTGGTCCTTTATATAAAGTAGTATAATACTGATTAAATACTTTTTGTAGATTTGCATCATCTCTAATTACAGTATTTTCTTCTTGTAACTTTAATATCACTTTTTTTTCTTTTTGCATTTTATATGCCAATGATTTCTCCGATTCATTTGCAAATTCAAAATTTCTATAAAGAACTGATTTAATTAATTTTGCTATTTTAAAAAGCATTTTTATCAGAAAATAAATTCCGTTTGCTAAAGCATCTGTCCCCTTTACCCATTTAGAACATATTGAAACACAGTTTTGTTTAGCTTTCTGGTATTACGTTAAAAAAAAATTCAGTTAGCATTTCTTCTTCTTTTTAATTCCAAAATGAAGGTAACTCCCTGAGAATCTTTGCTCTTTACTGCTGTTCGAAATACATCTTTCAGGTTGTAAATTAATAACATTGATGGCTCAATGGTTAGAATGGAGGCTGATGGGTTTTGAGGTTAACTCACTCTTCCATTCTTCCGACTGCTGGGAGCAACACACTGACGTTGTAAACTGCTGTGATGTTTACCGTTGCGGGGTTGGGAGCACCGGAGCTGGTCCGCAGGGAAAGAAGCCTGGACTCGCAGGCATCCCACCCACGCAGGAGCTCCTTCCAGACGGCTGCTCTTGCTGCTGGAAGTCTTGCTTTCACTGCGTTGCCCCAACGGGGCTGCATCCTTGAGAAGGATTCCGAGGTTCAGAGAAGGGACCGGAAGCAGACTCCCCAAAGAAGAAGAGCCGCAGAAGCAGCCGGGGATGGCTCGGGGAAGGCGGTGACGAGCCGCTGTCCGGCTCGGCCCGGAAGCGGGCGGGGGCGGGCGAGGGGGCAAGAAGATCGGCACCGGCAAGATTTGGGGCGGAAACCCGGGTTGCCGGAAGCCGAGGGGCGGCGGCTCCCCTCTTCCCCGTCACTCCTGGCCCAGCTGAGCATCGCTCCTGGCGGCGAGAAGAGAACTGCCCAGCCAGGCACAGCTGCGGCCAGCGAGGGTTCCGCAGGGCAGGCGCGGAAGAGCCGTCGGGCGGGCGGGCACGTGGCCTGGAAGCAGCCCAGTAGGGAGCAACAGGAGGCTCCGCTCGGACCGAGGAGGCGGCTTTCTTGCAAAAACTGGATGGGTCTCCGTTGCCCCCCCCCCCCCCCACTCCCTGTCCAAGTCTAGTGCAGACCCTTAAGGCGTCCTGTGAGTCCCCGGTGCTTGTGGGGCCGAACGTGGCTCCGAGTGTTGCAGGTGAACCCACCCCCTCCCTGCTAGGGGAGCAGTTTTGGGTGCCAGTTTACTTCCAGGTCGGACTTGAAGTGTTGACCCCGACTTTTCCTATCCCTTCAGGGCAAGGGAACCGGCTCCTTCCAATGTCACGGAGTCCTACAGGGGCAGGCAGGGAGGGCAGGTAACAGACCCCCTCGGTTAAAGAGTGTGGACTGGCAGAGGGTAGGAAGGGACCCTTCTCAACTCTCGCCCTGCCCTATGGGCTGGCTGCCTACCCACCTCTGAAGAGCACTGAGATCGGGCTCCGCCAGCTGGCCTGGGGTTCAAGAGTGCTATGCTGTGGGGGGGGGGGGTGAGCTGAAGGTGCTTCCTCTGCCTTTTCAAAGTTGCAATTGTCCCTTTTAGCTTTGTTTCAATCTGGTTTTTAACTTGTTTGAAAAACAGGTTTGTACTTTTTTATTTGTAAACCACTCACCGGGATAGACGTGGTAGGCGGCACAGACTGGTCGAACAGCGAGGGCCGGGTGCCTCATATCCACCTCCCTGAATCTTAGCACTGGCTCCCACAGGGCTGTGTGCTCAGTCCCTACCTGTTCTCACTGTACACACAGGATTGTGTATCGCCTCTGGCCCATCCTCTGTGACCATTAAGTTCGCAGACGACACCCCCATACTGGGTCTTATTACAGATGGAGACAAAGCAGCGTACGGGGGGGGGGAGGGTCAAAACTATCCACATAGTGCTTAGAAAACAAGCGGGGGCCATGGGGGTGGTTGGGGGAATTATGCCCACGGGAGAGAGTCGGAGCATTGCGGTCATAACAGGGAGAGGCAGATATGGCGGGGACTTTAGGGCTGGCCATTATAGGGGAAGGAGGGTTCGCTATATTGCAGAGATCCCTCCTTCCGGCCCTATGAGTCCCACTCCAAGGTCAGATGGCGTGAGCAATCAGGACCCTGGTCTCAGGCTGCTGTCGCTAAATGCCAGGTCTGTTATCCATAAGGCTCCCCTCGTCCGGGACTTGATTGTAGACGAGGGGGCAGACCTGGCATGTATTACTGAAACATGGCTGGGCACGGAGGGAGGAGTCCCCCTCGTAGAGCTGTGCCCAGACGGGTTTCAGGTGCTTCATCAGCCGAGAGCCCAGGGAAGGGGTGGCGGTGTGGCTATTGTAGTCCGGGAGTCTTTAGCTCCTCGTAGGATCCCTGCTCCGGAGCTTGTCGGGTGTGAGTCCCTGCTAGTGAAGTTGGACCTCAAGGGTCAAGCGGGTTTGCTGCTAACGTACCTGCCTCCCAACTGCGTTGCAGCGGCCCTCCCTGCGCTCCTCGAGTCAATAGCCGAGCTGGCAGTTGAGTTCCCTAGACTGATGGTTCTGGGGGACTTCAATCTGCCTTCGCTCGGTGAACGCTCTGATGGAGCGCAGGAGTTCATGGCTTCCATGACAGCCATGGGCCTGACCCAGGTAATTCGAGGCCCTACCCACTTGGCAGGACATACACTCGACCTCGTATTCCTCTCGGAGCAGTGGAGTTATGATCTTGGTCTGAGGGGAAATGAGATCATTCCCCTGTCGTGGTCAGACCACTACCTACTGAGGCTAGACTTCCGGAGGCCAAACCCCCACCGTAGGGAGGAGGAACCGACCAGGTGGTTCCGCCCCAGGCGACTGATGGACCCTGTTAGGTTCCAGACGGAGCTTGGGGTCATTCCAGATGCTCTCGCCCACAGTTCGGCGGAGACTATTGCTGCGGCCTGGCACTCGGCGGCATCAGAGTCTCTAGACCGAATTGCGCCACTACGGCCCCTCCGGGTCAGCGGCTCGCGGAGACCCCCTTGGTTCACCGAGGAGCTCCGCGAGATAAAGCGCCGGAGGAGACGCCTAGAGCACCGGTGGAGATCCGACAGGTCCGTATCGAACCGAGCACTGTTGACAGCTTGCACCAAGGAGTATATTTGGGCATTGAGAACCGCCAAAAGATCACACATTGCCTCCTTGGTAGCGTCCGCCGAGTCTCGCCCAGCCGCCCTGTTCAGGATAACCCGCTCCCTCCTAAATAGGAGGGAGACGGGGAACCCCCTGCAGGGTAAGGCTGAGGAATATAGTCAGTTCTTGGCGGACAAAATTGCTCGGTTTCGATCGGAACTGGACTCCACCCCTGCAGATCCAGCCGGGACACAGGGGAATAACTTGGTAGACCATCTCTGGGTTGAGTTTCAGGATGTTGCCTCCGGGGATGTGGACAAGGCTATGCGAGCTGTGAGTTCCTCCACCTGCATACTGGACCCGTGTCCCTCTTGGCTGACTGCCAACAGCAGAGAGGTGACACGAGGCTGGATCCAGGCGGTTGTTACCGCCTCTCTTCGGGAGGGATACCTCCCCACCGCGCTTAAGGCGGCGGTGGTGAGGCCCCTCCTGAAGAAACCGTCCTTGGATCCAGCAGTTCTTAACAACTATCGTCCAGTCTCCAACCTCCCCTTTCTGGGGAAGGTTGTTGAGAAGGTGGTGGCCTTACAGCTTCAGCGTACCTTGGAGGAAGCTAACTACCTTGACCCCTTCCAGTCTGGCTTCAGGCCCGGTTACAGCACTGAAACCGCTTTGGTCGCATTGACCGATGATCTCTGGAGAGCCAGAGATGGAGGCTATGCGTCCATCCTGGTTCTCCTCGACCTCTCAGCGGCTTTCGATACCATCGACCATGGTATCCTTCTGCGACGACTGCGGGAGGTGGGGGTGGGCGGCACTGTTTTACAGTGGTTCTCCTCCTACCTCTCGGACAGGTCGCAGTCGGTGTTGGTGGGGAGGGAGAGATCGTCCCCGAGGCCCCTAACCTATGGGGTGCCGCAGGGTTCGGTTCTGTCCCCCCTGCTATTTAACATATACATGAAACCGCTGGGCGAGATCATTCGAAGGCACGGGATAAAATACCACCAGTATGCGGACGATACTCAGTTGTATCTGTCCGCCCCGTGCCAACTCAATGAAGCGGTGGACGTGATGAACCGGGGCCTTGAGGCTGTTAAAGACTGGATGAGAGCTAACAAACTGGTACTCAACCCGGAAAAGACCGAGTGGCTGTTGTGTTTTCCTCCCAAAAATTTGGCTAACGTTCCACCAATCAGGCTGGGGGGGCAAAACTTATCCCCCTCAGATAGGGTCCGCAACTTGGGAGTCCTCCTGGATCCACAGCTGAGTTTTGACCACCACTTGTCGGCTGTGACCAGGGGGGCATTTGCCCAGGTTCGCCTGGTGCGCCAGTTGCGGCCCTACCTGAACCGGGAGGCTCTCACAACAGTCACTCGAGCCCTTGTGATCTCTAGGCTGGAATACTGCAATGTGCTCTACATGGGGCTGCCCTTGAAGAGCATCCGGCGACTTCAGCTAGTCCAGAACGCGGCCGCGCGAGTGATCATGGGCGCACCACGGTTCGCCCATATAACACCAATCCTCCGTGAGCTGCGCTGGCTACCTGTTGATCGTCGGGTGCACTTCAAGGTCTTACTTACCACCTATAAAGCGCTCCATGGTAGTGGATCTGACTATTTGAGAGACCGCCTCCTGCCAATCACCTCCCTGCGTCCCATCAGATCGCACAGAGTAGGCCTCCTCCGAATTCCATCCGCCAGTCAGTGCCGACTGGCGACTACGCGGAGGAGAGCCTTCTCGGTTGCTGCTCCGACATTATGGAACAACCTCCCCGTGGAGATCCGTACCCTCACCACAGTCCAGGCCTTCCGCACAGCCCTTAAGAACTGGCTATCCCGTCAGGCCTGGGGATAGGATTACTCTCACCCCGCCCGAATGTTGAGTGAATGTTGTGTTTTTATGATCAATTTTCTTTTAATCACGATTCCTTTCTTTTAAGTCTTGTCTTGCACTCCCTTCCCTTCACTGTTGTAAGCCGCCCTGAGTCCCCTCAGGGAAAAGGGCGGCATATAAATTTCCAATAAAAAAAATCTAAATCTAGAAAACAACCTGCACCTGAACACCAGCAAGACCAAGGAGATGGTGCTGGACCTCCAGAAGAAGAGAGAGGAACGAGCCCCACTTTACATTGAGGGGGGCTGCGTGGAGAGAGTTTCCTCCTTTAAATTCCTGGGAGTCTACTTCAGCAAAGATCTCACCTGGAAAACCCAGGTGGCCAGAAAGGCCCAACAGAGACTCCCCTTCCTCAGGGTCTTGCGGAAAAACAAAGTGGAACTGATGGCCTCCTTTTACTGGTCCACAAGAGAAAGCTTCCCCACGCAAAGCCGTTGTTCGTGCACATATTATCACGATTAAAACAGAAAAAGTCATTTACAGGTAAAACATTACCTAGGTCTGACCGCAAGCGACGCAGTTCTAAGTTATCCAAACCGAGAATTTCGAGCCTCGTAGCAGAAGGAATTCTATTGTGTACGGAAGAGTGCAAGGCTTTTCTGGTGAAATGCTTCTGAACCCGCTCGATTGTACTGCTGTCAGATATATGGTGGGGTTTCCAAACAGTTGGACGATACTCTAAAATGGGCCTAGCATAAATTTTATAAGCTCTAATTAGCAATACAATGTTTCCTGGGGAAAAAGCTTGGCAAAATTAAGTTTACAACTCTTCATGCTTTTTCGGCAACGCTGTTACAGTGAGCTTTGGGGCATAGATGGTCAGAGATAACCACACCGAGGTCCTTGACAAAGTGAGGGTCATCTGGTGGATCAATGCCACCCAGCTTATCCTTGACATTCTGATTACATTCACCAACATGTAAGAGAGAGCATTTATTAATCGAAATTTGAAGTTGCCAAATAAATGACCAGACACATAGTCCGGATCGCTTTGCAAAACATCAGAATTATTTTACATATGCGAGTGGGGGGGTGGGGGGAGGGGGAGCCAGAGCCGCCGAGGGAGGGGCAGAGTTTGTAGCTTATTTCCTCATTTCTTCCATTCCTGCCAAGGGCTCCAAGGTGAGTTGATCAAAGGGTCCTGGCAGCGGATCTGGGCCTTGTGCCAGTTCTGTTCTGTGATCAGCTCTTTCTCAGCCTGCAATGGAAAGAGGGGCCTGCTGAACAGGGAGAAGGGGGGCAGGGACAAGGGCCCACCCAGCAGGGTTGCTTGCCCCCCACTCCCTTTGACCTGGAGGGGGCATCCGTGCCCATTGCTGGGCACAAGGAAGATCCGGCTTCCTTAGGCAGCCAGGTGACTGGCACACCTGTGGAATGAGCTGCAGCAGCTGGAGAGAGCATCCCCATGCAATGGCAGTATACCAGCAAGGCGGGGGGGGGGGCGATGCTGGATAGTTGTCCCAGGTCTCCGCCTGGGTGGCTTCAGCTGGAACTCCACCCGCTGGGTGCTGAGGACGGGGGATTAGCAGAGCCGGTGGTTCATTGCAGGCACTTTATGCTGCAATGCGCCCCAAGACTCTGTGCCAAGTGAGTCGGTTGAAGATGTTGTGATTCCGAGAGGCTTTTTATGCACCCAAAGATACCCAGAGCAGCCCCCCCTCGATGTGATGAGTGAGAAGCCCAGAAGGTTCACTTACAAGGAGGAAGACGTTCTCCTGGCTGCCGGAAGCCGACTCCAGCCGCAGGCGGTACTGCAAGGGGAAGTAAGTGGCGGGCAGGTCCCAGGAGGCCGGGGGAGCCCAGGACACCTTCCTCCCTGTGATATTCAGGTAGGCGGGAGCATCGGGCTTCACTGCAAGGAGAGCAGGGGCCCCATCAGACCTCGTCCACCCAGCCCCCCTCGCCGCCTCCCTCCAGAGGCCCAAGACAAAGCGGGGGGGGGAGCCTAGAAAGAGCCCCCCCTTCTTTCCTTCAAGGAAACAAAGGCGCCTCCATCATTGAGGTCAGGAGGTTCAGCTCTTCTGTCCTTCCCCAAACCTTCCTTCCCAAGGCAGGGGGTGTCAGGGATGGCATGAGATGCTCTGCCCAAGTGGATTTGGGTGGAAGGGGAGGCCAGGGGTTTGCCAGCTCCCTGCAATGCGCCCTGGGTCACAGGTCACTTGTGAGCTGGTGGGGGAACCTGGCAAGAGTCCTTCATCTGCAGGAGCAGGAGGGAGGTTTGTGTGGGGGGGGAACAGAGACAGGTGCAACGGCTGGAGGACTCAGACCGCCAGGTTGGGCCTTCCAGGGTCTGGGGTGGGGTCCTGGGTGGGGGTGGGGAGGCTGGCGCCATCCATACCGACGTCCCGCAAGAGGAATGTCTTGTTCACTTCGTTGTAGCCGCGGCCACCTTCAGACAGCCCCTTCAGCACCAGGACGAGGGGCGTGATGGGCGCTTCTTCAGCGTGAGAACAGAAGGAACAATTATTTAACTGGATCTGCACCATTCTGTTTCCAGGAAGAGCCACTTCTGTGGAGCACAGCTCAGCCTCTGTGTCCCTGCAGAGAGAAGGCAAAAAGGGGGCCCTGAGCAGCTGCAGCGGGCGTGGACGGGGGCTCCCCGTGGGCTCAGAGGCCCCCTTTCCTCGCTGTAATACTCAGCACGCCATGCAGAGGGAAAAGAGGATCAGGGCTCCTCACCTGTGTTTCAGGTGGACCAGAAAAGTCGCCGGGTTCTGAGACTTCCAGGAACAGTTCAAGGTGCCGCTGTATGATGGAGCCCAGCAGGTAATGGCCGGTTCTTTCTTTCTTCCTGCAAGAACCGGGTGAAAGGATTCAGGGCGAGTCCCGGCCACTCTTCCTGCAGCAGCCCATGGGGCATCTCCCACCTACTGGGCTGCCCCGAGAATCTGAATTCGGGGCAGAAAAGGCAATTGCACCAGGGCCCAGCCGAAAGAGGATCCCTACTGCTGCTCCTCCTGCCACCATCTGTGCCCAGCTGGAAGAGACCGCCCATCCCACCCTCCTCAGGTGGCAGCTCCTGTCCTCCCTGGGGGGGGGAGTGGGGGCTCACATAGCCCCCCCACCGTGTTTCCTACCAGCAGAGATGGAGGCACTCCTCAGTCTTTCTGGGATATTTAGGATGGGTTAGCAGGAAGGGGTCCAAGGCAGAGGGACAGCAGCCCAGGCCTGCCCCCTTCCCTCTGAAGGCTGGTGGTGAAATGGGGTGGAGAGCGAGGCTGGGGGGGGGTCTAGCCGGGGCTCTGGGAATGAGCCCCCACAGGGGATCCTTGCCCCCCCTTTCCCCACTCACCCTCTGCCTTGAAGAAGTAGCTATGATTCACCCACAGGACCACATGGAAGCTCTGAAGCAGCCGGGCTCCGGCCCAGCAGGAATAGTTTCCGGCATAAGGGATGTCCAGGTTGTGAATGACAAGCTCTCTGCCGGAGTCCTCCAGCACCTCTCCATTGTGCTTCCACTCCACGGGGTCTCCAGGGGAGCCGGAGCAGCTCCAGGTTATGTTGGCGTATTCCTTCTTGATCAGCACTGAGGGAAAAACCCCAGACGGGAGACTCAGTGGTGGGGCCGGAAGGGGCCCTGCCAGGCTGGCCTGCTTTCAGCTCCGAAGCTCTTCCAGAGCTGAGCATGCAGGGCAAGTATTGTGGCCAGAGATCCTTTCTGGGGGGCTCCACTGTCCTCCAGAGCAGCAGCGGATGGGATGCTGCCAGCAGAAGCCCCAGGGGACACCTTGGCACCTCTTGGGCAGGAGGCTTCCAGAGTGCCCTGTCTTCACTCCCTGCGGGGGAGGACCCCCTTGGCTGCTCTCCTCTCCTTCCAGACCTCCCTCCCCCCGGGCGACCCTGCTTCTTCCTTGGTGAGGGAAGCGGAGCCTTCCTTGCCTGCGGTGGTCTTGTGGCAGTTGTGCGGAAGAAATGGGGGCGGCTGGCTCTGCTGTCTGCCCACTTCCTGACTTCTGCCCCTCTCCTGGGCACATCCAACCCCCCCCACCCTCCTGTACCTACAGCTCTGATCTCTTAGTTGCTCAACGTCACCACCAGAACCGCAACACTCACTTTGTTAACCAATTTCGTTGTATTTATTTTGTACAATGACAATAAAGGCTACTCTACCTTTTGGCAGGAATGGCAAATTCCCCTTCAGGGAAATCGAGGGGGAAACTCTGATCTCCTGCCCCTCTTGGCCTCTGCATGGAGGACTTTTTTTCTCTGCCAGAAATTTTCTACTACTTCCGGAGCAGCTAACGCTGGCTTTTCCATTCAGGTCTTTGGGGGGGGGGGGGAGAGACCCCTGAAATTTGGGAGACCTCTAGGGAGTGTGATTGGGCACAGCCACACGCAAATGGCCCAAGGTATTTGGCTCCTGGCCCTCCCTGGCCCCCTCTGGGGAAAAACGGGCAAACCAGGCACTTACGTGAGGAGGGGAAAGCAGCCGAGAGCTCCATCACCACAGCCACCAAAGCTGCCCACGTTCCCAGCAGCATCTGTGCGAGACGAAGGGAGGCCTGTGGGAGAGACTGCGCTGCCTGGGGAGGAGGAAGGGGAGAGGGTCTGCTGTGAGGTCACGGGTGGAAAGCCCCCCTGGCCCTAACCCAGCCCCTCCTTGAGCATCACCCCAAAGCCCAGGCCTGGGCCAGAGTGGCTGTGCTCGGGGCAGAGGGTCCTCCTGAGCACCTGGGCCCCATCCTCCCTTTCAGCCTCAGGCGAGGGGAAGCCAGGCAGACCCTGGCTGGAAATCCTGCCAAGAGAATTGTAGGGAGAGTCCAGGAGTCAATGCTGACTTGAAGGCTGAAACCTCTGGAGATACCTGGCCAGCAGCCAGGCCCCCCCCAGCAGAGGGGTCTGTGGGGGGGGGCTGCTCTCCTTTCTCCTCCCCCCCCCGCCCAGAGCACTTACTTCTCCGTGGGTCCTGGGTCCTCTGAGAGGAAGGCAGGAGGAAGGCTGACCTAATATACCATTTCTGATGGGGGGGAGGGGAGGAAACCTCTGACACAGGAGGAGAGGGCGGGCAGGGGAGGGAGAAGTTCTCAGGGCATCCCCCGCCCCCCCCCCCGGGACTCTCCTTGCAGAGGGAGCTGCTGTGGCCAAGGCAGCCTCTCCCTGGTCCCACCGACACTTGGGCTTGATGCCAGAGGGGGCTCCCCATGGCAGGACCCTCCCTGGGTTTGGGCTGGAGTGGAATGGAGGCCCTGCCCTTTCCAGCAGCCTGGGAAGCCCGGATGGGCGGCTTACAAGCCAGGCCTGTTCTGCCAGCCATTGGCGGAAGACCCAGCCGAAGGTGTGCGCCCACAGGGGCCTCTCCGGGGGCTCTCCGGGGATCCTGGCCAGGTTCCTCTGGGTTATTTGATGAGCTTCTCCAGGCCCTCCGAATAGAAGGGCTGGAAAGGATCCCGGGTCATCCAGCCGGGTCTCCTGCCCTGCGGAGATTTCTCGGCTTCTATGCCCAGCATCCCCCAGGGACAGATGCCCCCTCCCCCCCCCCCGTGTCTGGAGAACCTCCTGCCAAGAAGCATCCGCTGCCTCACGGGCAGCCTCTTCCGGCCTTGAAGATCCTGGGCCTGAGGAGGATTTTGCTGACCAGCTTCCTTGCAACTGAGCTGCCTTCTTCTTTGCCTTCCGGAACGACCCTGCCTTCCGCCGGTCCCACTTCTGATATTTGCAGCTGACTGTGACACGGCCAAGCAGACGGCTCTTCTCCGGGCTGGGCATACATGCTGCCTCCAGCAGGACCTTGTGAGCTGCTCTTTCCCAGCCCGGATCTTCTTTGGATCCTCCACCTCCGTGTCCCTCCTAAATGCCCAGAATCCGGACAAACGATTCTAGGCGCGGTCTGACCAGTGCAGAACAGAATGTGATCTTGATGAGCTTCACAGCCGACTTCCCTTGTTGGCTTTTTCTGCAGCTGCATAACGTGGTTGGCTCGCGTTCAGCGCATGGTCCACTAAGACCCCTTAACCCTTTTTTGCAACGTTTCCTGTGGCTCCACTATGAATCCGGGGTCCACAGCCAAAGAGGGAGGCAGCCGGCCGTGTTCATCCCTTGGGACACTAGGCCCCATTGAGAAAGTGGAGAGAATCTGTCCGCAGGGTGGGCAGGGGGCTCTCCCTTTCAGCACGAGAAGCCCTCCGAGCTGAATTCTTCCACGTAGCTCACAGGAGGGGTCAATAAGATGCTACACACAGATCCCGACTGGCCCAACTATGCCAGATCCCTCCCTTCCCATGGCTGATGCCCACGTCTGATCTTAGCTAGGGGCTTCAGCCCCAGATCTACAGGGAGAAGCTCAGAGCCGTGGATCAGCTCCTCAGCTGCCCCAGACACTGGCCTCCAGCCAGCAGCATGAACGGGCCTTAAAATGGGCCTTTTGCTCTCACCTTTCCTCCCTTTCACTGAGCTTTCAGGTGGCTTCACAGTTGTTTGATTTCAAATGCCCTTGAAATGGAAAGAGGTAATTAACCTGTCTATGCTCGTTTCTTTCTTGGGGCAGCAGCAGAGGGACCCTCTGGGATGGACCCTCCAGACATATAACTATAGGGTCAGGTTGCTGCAAGGAAGAGGTGAGAGTTGGAAAGGATAAATATGGGTGGGGGGAGGGAGTTTCCAGTTACAACTGCAGCAAGATGCAGCAACTGCTTTACTTCTGAGCCACCCCTTCCCTGCCCTTGCCCACTCTGTTCTGAAGGGAGAGATGGCAAAACATCCACGGGGCAAGTAGTGGCCTTACCCCGTTCCTTGTGCAAAGGCTGGGAGAAGCCATGCCAGCCTACAGGCCAGAGTCATGCCAGAATGCCATGATAGTCTGGCAGAGACAGAAAGATACCCGTAGAGGGAAGGCTTACGAGGGCCCACCCAAATACCAGACCAGCTAGAGTGGTGCCACCTTTCTGAACCTCAATCTTTGTTAGGCAACTTGGCTCACTTGAGCAGGCTAGAAACATGGTTGACCCAGGCCTGCCTCAGACCAAGCAGAGTCCCAGGGAAATTGGTTGACACCTATTTTTCCCTCGAATGCGGAACGCATTATGCAGGATGCTGAGCCCAAAGGTGGATTAACACATTTGCTGGAAACAAGGTGGGTCTCAAATTACATCTTTAACTGCCCAGAGTGGGGGGGGGGTGCTGTCCCTGCACCTACGTCCTGGCCACAAAGGAGAAGTCACAGGATTTGCCCACCAACTTAAGAGACCAACCAACCTTCCCACAATGGAGTTGCCAAGACTGGTCCTGCCTAACCCAGGATACCACAGGTTGGAGGCTGGCGAAAAAGGGGAAGGATATTTTTTGGAAGGATTCTTACTCACTCTGGTTTGTGGGGGTGGAAGAGAAAAGATATTCTGACCAGAACAAGTCAGAGTTTCCGTGGTAAGGCTAAGACCGGCTGCCCCAAGTACCACCCCTGAAAGCGATGAGACACCAGCCGTGCTAAGGAAGGAGGAATTCCAGCAGGAAGTTGTTCATTCGCAAAACACCATAGAATTAGGTGCTGCTGCTGCTGCTGCTGTGTATGACTGAGCCTGGGGATTCCAGACCCCCAGAATCAGCCAACGTAAGCCAAGATAACCACAACCCCCATCCTTCGGGTGCAGAGCAGAATGGAAGATGGGGCAATAGCAGAGAGGCTGCCCGACTCGGGGGGCACAGGCTGGGCAAGAATGGGGAAGCAGCCTCTGGGGGTGCTGCTTATGCTACTCCCCGACTTCTGCAAAGCATGAGGCAGCTGTGAGAGAGGACCCGGCCCAACTGTGCCACCGCGAGAGGAAACCGCCTTGCCGAGACTCCGTGGAGGTGTGGGCCAAGGGGCAAGCGTGGCTTCCCCTCTTCTCCAGGCGGCTGTGGGTCAAAGAGCCCCGGGAACCTGGCTGGGGCTCTGCGTGGGATACATCTTTGCAACAGCCACCTGGGAGGCTTGTTTGCTGTTTAATGACTTGGTTGAATCGTCTGCTGCCCGGAGGGCTGTAGAGCCGGGTGGCCTGATCCCTTCCAAGGAAAGGGAAAGGGGGAGGACAGTGTTCATCATAGGTTGGGGCTTTCAAAGGGCTCCCTGAGCAAACACACAGGGAGGAGCCTGGCAGAAGGGTTAGGGGGGAGAGTCCAAGGGGAGGCCCTTTGTGGTGGCTCCATCAGCCCAGCCTGGAGAGAGGGGATTGCCCTCAGGGCCTCTTGGCTTCCCTCCCTGAAGACGGAGCCTGCGAGGGTTGGACAACTGCCTCTGAGCAGGGAAAGCCAGCAGAGGGAGGCAGGCCTGTGTGTGTGTGTCACACACACACACACACACACACACACCTATCGTGGGAGGTGGGGAAGTTTGAATGGGAGACGGGGGGGGGGGGAAGGCTTCCCTGGGTCTTCAGGAAGCCTGGAGGAAGAGCAGCCCCAAGGATCAGGGAGGGAGGGAGGGGAGGGAGGGGGAGGGAGGTTGGATTCTGAGCGAGAAGATTTCTGCCAAGATAGGAAAAAGGGGAAGGACGTCTTTGGGGGAGCCAGAGGAGCCTTACTGACTGTCGGAGGAGCCACCGAAGAGAGGACGAAATGTGACTTGAAGAAAAGGAGACAGGGAGGGAGGGCAGTTGAGGCTCTTAAAGAGGGTCACCCAGTCGCCAAGAGGAGAGACAGCAGCTTCACCTGCACACAGAGGTCACCTGTGGAATTCAGCTGCCAGAAGAGGAAGCAGCAATCCGGCTGGACGGACCAAGGAGGTGAGGCGACTGTCAGGGGAGTCAACCTGAATGGTGGGCACTGTGGCTCACCAGTCATGTTTGGGGGCAGCTGACTGGCCACT
Source organism: Thamnophis elegans (assembly GCF_009769535.1). Classification (NCBI taxonomy): domain Eukaryota; kingdom Metazoa; phylum Chordata; class Lepidosauria; order Squamata; family Natricidae; genus Thamnophis; species Thamnophis elegans. The sequence goes on along the minus strand of NC_045549.1, from coordinate 134,072 downwards.
GCCGGGCAAGGCTGTGGGTAGCTCCGGTTGAGCGCCCTGTGGGTGCCCGCAGGCCCTGCCTTGCAGACTCCTTCCCCAGCCACCCCTAAGCTCAGGCAGTGGGACCGTCTGCAGGGCCAGACCCTCCTGCCTGGGACAGACCTGGCAGCCTGTGCACACACACCCCCTTGTCCTGCTCTCGGCTTCTTCTGCCAGGAGGGGGAAGCCGTGGTCGGGATGGGGAACTCCACCCGGCCCCTGCCCTTTTCAGTCAAATCCCCACAGCCCACCCACTCACCCAAGTGGGTTTACAAAGCTCGGAGGGCCTGGTGTCACCTTAAAAATTCCGGCCTCCCTCCCTCCCTCTCCTCCCAGGGGTTGGGGAGGCTTGACTGCCCTCTTGCAGCCACCAAGCCCATCCCCTGCCGGCTGCTTCCCTCGTGTGCTGGCCCAGCGCTGCTGAGGGGTACAGGCAGGGTGCCAGGCCCCCCGAGGCTCCACTCAAAGGCTTTGGGAGCCACGGAAGGAGAACCGCAAAGCATCCCCCAGGAGCAAAGCTAGGGAAGGGGAAACCCTGGAGCTTCCCCACGACCTACTTTCTGGGTAATTAGTAATTTAATAAATTTATATGCCGCCCAATCCCGTAGGACTCCGGGCAGCTTACAGAAACAAGATAAGAGTTAAAAACAGAAAAAGAGAAACAAATTTAAAAACAACACACCATACATTCCGTCTAGGTGGGGCTGGACCTCATTCGTGAGGTCAACAGCCCCAGGCCTGCCGGAATAGCCCGGTTTTAGTGGCTTTTCGGAAGGCCGAGAGCGTGGGAAGGGTCTACGTGTCCAGCTGGCCCAGCAGAGAGGCAGCTGCTTGCAGGGCCCAGGATGTGGGCACCCAAGGGAGGCCGGTCTGTGTCAGTCTTCGGGCAGACAGGACTGATGGCTGTCCCAGAAGAGCCACCATGGAGGAAATGTGTTCCTTCTGCGGGGGGGGGGGATTGCATTCACCTGACCCTCTGCAACCAGACCCCTAACTGAAAAGGGGGAGCTCACAGTCTTACCCTTTCTATGCCCCACTCTGGGTGCCAAGGGGGGACAAGGGAGGGGGACCTCTGGACGATGGCCGTGGGTGGGGGCGTCTCCTCGGCCGAACGAGGGCTTTGGTGGAGAACAAGGGGTTTCCCATATGACCTTTTACGGGATCTCTTTTTTTTCTGACAACCCCCCCCCCCCCGCCTTCCTCGAAATGCTTACGAACATTGACTCCTATCTGTGGTGGTTTCTTGCCCACCCCCTCAAGGAAGTCCGGCCCCCTCATGGAAAGCAGGCCTGGAGATAAGAGCTCCGGAGGAGATAAGGGCTCCTCCGTGGGGCTGCCTTGGGGTTTCCTCAGCCAGGAGCTCCTCCAGGGTCCCACAAAGGCCGAGGAAGCGCTGAGCCCAGCAGTACCAGGCACCCCCACTGAAGGAAGGCCGAGACCCTGCCCCCCTCCCATGCCCGAGGTCCTCTCTTTCCCTTGGCACCACCTGGGGCTTCCCATTCGCGTTGACAGCCTCGGTTTAGCCAAGGGCTGGGCCAGGACAGGGCATCCTCCACCGGCCAGGCGGCCCCATTCGCTTGTGCTGCCCCAGGAGCGAAGGTGAGTGGCCAGGGCGCGGCTTCTGGGGGTCCTTGCCTCACAGGGCCCAGACCCCAGCGAGCTCTGATATGGCCTCCCAGCAGGCTGCCTCCGTCACCAGCGCTGTCTGCCCCAGGCCTACCCACCCAAGACCCCCAGGGAGAGGGGCCGAGTCCCCTTCCCCTGATCCAGCAGGGGAAAGGCCAAGGGCAAGAGGGCCCCCGACAGGCCGTGTGGCAGAATGGAGTCGTTACAGGCCTTGGGCATTCACACCCAGAGCCTTCTCCAACCCCAGCCACCCATGCAGGAAACTCTCCAGGCCCTCAAGTGGATCCATGGATGTTATTCCACTCAGGCCGCCAGGCAGTCCCCGGCCTACAGCCCTATTCCCAGCCCCTTTCCTACTTCCCACCCAGATTTTGTCTTTCCAGCTGGCACTCCGATGGCCTCCAGCCCTCCTCGTCCCAAATCCACACCAGACCTCCGTTGGATGTGTAAAAGGATTTAATTCCTACAAGGAGGATTGTCCGGAGCACCAGGGGAGTGGAGGCCAGGCCCCTTCGCCCTACCGTCCCCACATACCCGCTCTCCCCGAGTGGGGGAGGGCACACGAACGCTTTTGAGGCACATAGAGAAAAGCCCCAGGACCCCCGCCCCTCCCCCCAGTCACAAAGCACTCCGGATACTCAGCAGGGATCCCCGCTGAAGCTGAAACAAAGGAAGGGGGGTTTATAACCCCCCCCATCCACAAACTGCTGCTGGGAAAAAGGGAAAGGATCCCTTTGGAGAATTTGGGGGGGGGGAGCTAGCAGTTTCTTCTCCTACTAAGCAGACATAGACGTCTAGGGTCTCCAGGCCCTACCACAACCCCCCACAAGCAGACAACTTGCCCCGCTGCTTGCCAAGACACCCAACTGAAGAGCAGATGCCAAGGTGAAGAAAGGCCGTCCACCTGCTTGATGCCTCTGAGGAGTCCCCCGCCCCCAAAGGTCACCAGAGCCCAGCAGAGCTCGCGTGGCCAGGCAGCAGATCCACAGTCGACTGTCTCCGCCCAGGTGGAAGCAGGCCCACCCTCCCCCTTCCCTCCCCAGCTAAGATCCGGTCCGGAAAGCAGCCTGTTTGGGGCTCCCCTGCCCCCTCTTCTGCCCAGGAGCCTGGCAGGCACTCAGATGGCCTCAGTCGTGCCCTGGGGGAGACCCGGGCAGCCCCTGGCAGTTCCAAAGCCTCCACAAACTCGGCCATCTTCCCTCCTGCCGCCAGGGTCATTGCAGCACACAGGCATCTGCTGCATCCTCAGCCGCTTTGGGGGCCTGGGGGTCCTCCTCTTCACCCTGGAGGGGGGTGTCCTCCGCCAGCTTCCCCCGCAGCTCCATCAGCAAGTCCCGGCTTTCGCTGGGTGGCAAATTGCTCAGGAAGTATTGGGGAGCCAGTTCAGCCACGCTAGAGAGAAGGAAAAGGTGCAGCTGGCTCAGGATTGGCGCATGGCACAGACTCCCCAAGGACCGGTCAGGCTCCACCCCTTTGGGAGGGGGAGAGAACAGGGAACGCGCACACACACACACACACCCCGGCCCCCAGGGGACGCTTACAATTCTGGCGGGATCTCCGAGACGATCCTCAGGCAGTTGTCTTGGGAGATGGTGAAATCGTGGTAGAGCACCCAGGAGGGAGGCCGTGGAGATGGGCGGCGCAGTCGGTAGCAGCAGCTGGGGGGCAGCTGGGCCAAGTGCTTGTGGGTCAGCAGCAGGTAGTTGCCTGAGCCGTCAATGTCTCGGGCGACCTGCACAAAGGGAAGAAGGGCAGCTCTCTCACTTGCCGCCCCAGGAGGCAGAGCCCTCTCCACTCGAGAGGGCATGGCACGGGGTCTCCATCGGACTGCCCAGCGGCTGGCTCTCCTCTCTGGGATCACAGTCCTGGCTAAGCCCTGTAAATCCCCGCGCCGGATCCTCCCTCTGCAGGGACCAGAGGGTACTGCATGCACCTGCCGGCCACATGCCCGAGAGGCGACCCCCGGGCACCGCAGTCTGACTCGGCCACCAGCAGGGCGGGGCCCCTACCTTGAGGAAGAAGCCCGTGAGGAGGGCCCGCTTCAGCTGCAGGATGTTGCTGTCGCTGCCAAAGGCCGGGGGGGAAACTGGCAGCTCAATCCGCTGCATCACATCCAAGAGCTCCGTCCGCACTGCTCCGGCCAGCTGCAGGGCTGCCTCGCTGACCGCATGTTTCCGGCACCAGCTTTCCGGGTCGCTCTCTAAAGGAAAGGGAGGGAGGGGTGTGGGGAGTGCTTCCCGCTGGCCCTCTGCCTGCCCGGAGCCCCTGCCTGGCACTCACGCTGGTGGAAGGCGTTGAAGACGTTGATGAGCGTGAAGTGGTCCCCGGCTGGATGGAGCAGAGCCTGCTGCCGCGCCACCACCGCGTCCTCCCAGCGTGCTGCCGGGGTCTGGAAACAAGGCCCGGCTGCAGGGAGGGAGAGCGGCAGAGCTCAGGGGAGCCAGGGAGAGAGACTGGATGGTGGAGGCCTCAGAGGCACCCAGGCCAGGCCCGTACCGGTCAGCATGGCGGCCAGAGTCAGCATCTCCTCCACGCAGTCAAACTCACAGGAGGCCAGGAGGGCCTTGGCCAGTTGGGGATCCAAAGGGAACTCCGACATAATGATGCCCACCTCAGAGAGGTTCCCGTCATCGTCCAGGGCAGCCAAGTAGTCCAGGTCCTCCAGGGCCTGCATCAGAGACTCGGGGGCTGTGGGGGCAGGGAGAGATGCCATCAACACCCCTCCCAATCAACAGCTGCAAAGCCACACGCAACGGGCACCACATAAGCAGCACACACAGAACAGCCCGAAGCCCACAGGCGGCCAGAGAGAGAAGGACCCCAAAAGAAGGCAAAAATTCTGGACTCGGTGACCGACCGAGATTGGACCCTGCAACGTTATCCTGGAACACCTCGATTCCCCTCCCGTCCAACAAATGGCTGCTGCTGGCCCGGCAGGCCCGGCCCCCTCCCTGCCCGGCCCTCTCCGCACCTGGCCTGTCGAGAAAGTCGCACTGGCCCACGTCTGCAATGTCCAGCCTCTTGAGCAGCAGGATGGGGCGGCGGAGGTCAGCCTCCATGAGGTGGGTGTGGGAGACAGCCGGCAGCCTCTGCTCATAGCAGGCCTCTGAATAGAGGCGCAAGCAGGTCCCTGTGGGGCAGGGAGGTCACTGGAGGAAACCTGGGAAGCCCCCTCAGGCCTCTCCCCGAGGAGCCCCCACCCAGGCCCAGCCACTCACCTGGAGGAGAGCCAGCGGCCCTGAGCCATCGAGCCTCTGCCTGCCTCTGGCTGATGGGGCGCAACTCCTGTGATGCAGCCCGGATCTGGGGGCTGTAGACCTGTGCAAGAGAGAGCCGCCAGGGGCTGCTGGGCAAGAGGTGGCGGGGGAGAAGACCGGGGGGGGGGGAGGACAGCTGCCCCTTGAGGCTACCCAAAAAGGGTCTCTGGAGGAGCCACAGGAGCCAGGAGGTGCACCCACCCAGGGCTTCCTTCATTTCTTGCCCCACCCAAAGGGGAAAGGAAGGCTCCACTTTTGGTGGAAGCCTGGATGGAAGCCCCTGAAATGTCCCACGCAGACCAAACGGGAGGATTTGAGGTCTCTGCCTGTACTTGCAGTGTGCGTGTGCGTGGGGGGGGGGGGGGAGGGACAGTGCACAGGCTCCTTGGCTGTTTGCTTTGCTGGCTCCGCCTTCCAAAGAGGCTGCCAGATCATCCGGGTGCCTCAGTTCCACTGATGGGCTCAGCGGCCCCTTCAGGGCTAATAGTCAACCGTTCCCAGGCAGCCTTGGCTGGGCCCAGAGCACTGCAAAGCCCCTGGGGCCAGAGGGCAGGCGAGCAACCCCCTGGAAGACCCCCTGCCTCTCTTCCCTGCCCACCAGACTCACGTTGCGCAGCTCCATCCCCGTATCAATGATGTGCCTGACGCTGCCCACAGAGAACGCTGCGTCTGCCAACCAGTGGGTGACAATGACTCGGCGTGCCTGATCGCCCAGGCTGTCTTCGTACAGCTTCTGGCTGTCCCTCCCCACAGCCGCGTGCAGAGGCAGCACCAGTAGCGGCCCCAGGCTGGCTTCCAGGTTGGCAGCCTCTGCTTGGAGGGCCTCGCAACACTCCTGGATCTCCTGGGGGGAAGAGACACAAAGAGGTCCTTTTCCTCCATGGGCAGAACCCACGGCCCCATCCCCACCCCCGGAAGGATGCCCAAAGGCAGAACACGGCTGGCCCCGGGGCCTCTCGATCTACGCAGCCCAGAGCCCACCTGCCTCTCCCCACAGGCTGGACACTCTTGCCAGGTCCCCCAAATGCCACCCAAGGGCCCCAAGCTTCCTGCCACACTGCTTTAGCGGGCAGCTTCTGCCCCTTCCCGGCCTCTGCCCAAGTCCCACCTGCTCACTGGCCACGAAGATCATCACATCGCCAGTCTCCTTTTCTTGATGAAGCTCCAGCACGGCCTGGCAGGCAGCAGGCAGATGGCCCCCTGGGAGGGGGTCTCTGTAGGTCAAGCATGGGGCTGGGCCAAGCCCCGGGACCCGCACCACGGGGGCATCCTGGCAGAAACGGCACAGCTGCTCCTCCAGGAGAGGCTCGGTGACCACCACCAAGCGCAGCTCTGGGCGTTGGTGCTGCACGTCCTTTAGCAGCCCCAGAAGCAGCTCCGTGGCCACCGTGCGCTCCTGCGCCTCGTCCAGCACCACCACCCCGTACTGCCGCAGAAGGGGGTCCGAGGTCATCTCTTGCAACAGGACTTCGTCCAAGCAAAACCTGCAACACAGAAGTCGGGCACCTGCAGCAGCAGCAGCAGGCTGAAAGAGGGGAGATCACCCTCCGCACCTTGTTTGGGTCTTTCCGAATGCCCCTCTTACTCCAAACACTTTTCCCCCCACAAGCATCATTGGTTGGGACCAGTGAGGCCCCAACACGGAAACGGCTCCCAGGCAAAGGGCTCCCACTGACCTGAGCAGGGTCTCTGAGACGCAGCAGTCTTCGTGGGGCACACAATAGCCCACCTCGTGGCCCACATTGAGGTCCATCTCATCTGCCACACGCAATGCCAGGCTGAGGGCTGCCAAACTATGAGGCTGAGTGCAGACCACGCGGCCGTGGGCAAACTGCACCGAGAGAGCTTGCTCCGCGCACCACTGGGGCACCTGGGGAGAGAGGATGGGCTAGTGCACAAGGCCCCCTCCCCCTGCTGATCAGGTCCAACCCGACCCCGACCCCGACCCCAACCCCGACCCCAACCCCGACCCATAGGTCCCGCATTTCTCTGCTCAGGGGTTCACTAAGGTTCAAAGTGCATCCTTAGGTCATCCCCCCCCCCAACTCTTAAGAAAGGCAGCTGAGAAGCTGCACAGAGCAGATTCAAGGCTCTGCCGGCCTCCTGCCTCCTTCAGGCCCCTCCAAGGGTCTCCTCCCAGGCGGCGGGCGGGCGGCCGGTTCCGCCCCCAACGCCTTCTAACTGCGGGGATCGGCGGGGCCCGCGCGCAGCTCACACCCCGAGGCTGGGACGTCCGCGGCGATGGGCCGCCCAGACTCCGGAGCCACGTCACCCGGCACGGGCTGGGCCAGGGCTTGGCCGGCCAGGCAGCTGGGAGAGCAGGGATCCCGGTTTCCACTCCGGTCTCCGCCCGCCCCGCCCCGCCCCGCCCCGCCCCTCCTGGGCAAAGTCATGTCGACGCGGCTCCCTCGCCGAGGCCAGAAGCGCCGCGCCCAGCCCTGCCGGGGGTCGCCTCGCCGGTCCGCCGGACGGGGAAGCGGCGCCCGCTGGAGCCCTGGACGGCCTAGCTGACCTGCGTGCTCTTGCCGGTGCCCGGCTGGCCGGAGACCAGGACGATGCCGGCGCTGCTCTCCAGCTGCTCCAGGAAGGCGAAGCGGGCGGCCCAGATGGGGAGGCGGCGGCGGCGGCTGAGCAGCTCGTAGTAGCGGGAGGAGAAGGGCAGCTCATCGAAAGGGTTCACTTCCAGGTCTCCGCCGCCGCCGCCCGCCGCTTCCTCCGCCTCATCCCGCAGCAGCGGCGCCACGCTCGGTTCGCCCGCCGCCGCCGCCATGGTAGCGTGGCCGAGGCCTGGCTCCGGGGATCCCGCGCGGGGGCGACGGGCTGCTGCTGCTGCTGGAGGTCGGTCCGGCCGCTTCTCCAGCCCGGCCGCGGCGGCTTCCTCCACGGCGCCTCCGTCCTCACCCGCCCGGGTTGGGCTGGGCCGCCTCCACCTGCCGCGTCGGCGGGTCCGGCCGGGGGGGTCGGGTGTCTCGCGCAGCGTCGCCTGGCGCCTCGGGAAGGCTGCGGAGGCGGGCGGGGCCTAGGACGCCACGCCCCTCCGCGCGTCACGCACACCTGGCGGGGGGTGGCCGAAGCCCCGCCCCCGCGCGGGAGTCCTCTGCCTGATGCGGGCTGCGCGAGTCCGGCCGCGCGGCCAACCTTGCAGAGGGGCTCCGGGGACGGATTCGCTCCCGCCGCCTCGCCTCGGCGGGCAGAGAAGGCGGAGCTGTCGGCTCGACGTGGTTCATCGCCGCCGGCCTCACCTGCCGCGCTAGGAAAGAGGCGCTGGGTTAGGCAAAACGAGCCGGAAGAAAGTTCGAGCTCGGCGGCCCCGCCGCTTTTTGCCAAGCTCCGTCTCAGGCAGGCGTGGGGGAGGATGGGGGCGCTTGATCGGGGGCCCTGAAAGGACCCCTCCAAGTACGGAGGAGACGCGCCAAAGGGAGGCCGACGTTGCACCTTTTGGCAGGTGTGGAGGGAGGGGGGGAAAAGCACGTGGGCGCTTGGCAGCTGGGGAGGGGGAACCTTTTCCTGGGGAAAAGGCCGTTTGGCTCACAGCCTTCGCTTCCTAGAGACAGCATCTAAAGCGCCTCCCCTTCTTTAAAGGGGCTCACCAGATGCACCTCAGGCAGAAAGTCCTAGCAGGCAGGAAGCAGCAGGTGAAGCTGGGCAAAATCACACCACCTACCTGTACAATTAGCACAGGAGTCCCCCAGGGCTGGGTGCTCTCCTTTTCTCTCTCTATACCAATGACTGCATCTCAAACAATCCATCCGTTAAACTACTGAAGGTTGCAGATGGTACAACAGTGATTGGTCTCATTCGAGACAATGATGAAACCGCATACAGAGGGGAGGTTGAACAACTAGCCTCTTGGTGCGACCGGAACAATCTGGAACTGAACACACTCAAAACCGTAGAAATGGTGGTAAACTTTAGGAGAAACCCTCTTACAAGACAAGACAGAATCAACAGTAAATACCTTCAAATTTCTAAGTTCTATTGTATCTCAAGACCTAAAATGGACACCTAACATCAAAAACGTCATCCAAAAAGCACAACAAAGAATGTTCTTTTTGCACCAACTCGGGAAGCTCAAACTGCTCAAGGAGCTGCTGATTCTGTTCTACAGAGGGATGATTGAGTCTGTCATCTGCACCTCTATAACCGTCTGGTTTGGCTCTGCAACCCAACAAGACAGACGCGGACTTCAGAGGATAATTAGAACTAACAATTACGACCAACCTGCCTTCCATTGAGGTACTAGAGGTGGGTTGCTCCCGGTTCAGCCCGGATTGGGCAAACCGGTAGTGACGGTGACGGGAGGCTCCACCCACCCGCCCGGACGCTTCTGCGCATGCACAGAAGCATCGCACGCAAGAACCAGTAGCCCTAGGATTTGCAACCCACCTCTGATCTGTACACTGCATGAGTCAAAAAGAGGGCTGTGAAAATATCTACATTCCCCTCATCCTGGACATAAATTGTTTCAACTCCTACCCTCAAAACAACACTATAGAGCACTGCACACAAAGACAACTAGGCACAAGGACAGTTTTGCCCTGAATGCCATCACTCTGCTAAGCAAATAATTGCCTCACAACTGTCAAACTATTCATTAAGGCTGCATTACTATTACTAGAGCCAAGGTGGCGCAGTGGTTAAATGCAGCACTGCAGGCTGACTGCTAGATCAGCAGTTCAGCGGTTCAAATCTCACCGGCTCAGGGTTGACTCAGCCTTCCATCCTTCCGAGGTGGGTAAAATGAGGACCCGGATTGTTGTTGGGGGCGATATGCTGACTCTGTAAACCGCTTAGAGAGGGCTGAAAGCCCTATGAAGCGGTATATAAGTCTACTGCTATTGCTATTATTGCTACTATTAGTCTTCTCCTCGTTCCTATCACCCATCTCCTCCCACTTATGACTGCAGGACTGTAACTTTGTTGCTTGTATCCTTACGATTTATATTGTTTCCTATGTATGATTTGATTGCTTATTTGTACCCTATGACTATCATTAAGTTTGTACCTTATGATTCTTGAAAAATGGATCTTGTCTTTTTCTGTACCCTGAGAGCATCTGCACCAAAGACAAATTCTTTGTGTGTCCGATCACACTTGGCCAATAAAGAATTCTATTCTATTCTATCCTATCCTATTCTATTCTCGGGAGAACCAGGCTAGACTCAGTGGGAAGACCGCTGCCCTTCTCATCCTGGAGACAGTTCTGACCTGAAAACACACTGCAGGGCCATTTCAGTTGGCAGGCTGGTCTCACAGGAGGGGAGACCAGAACCTTTTCTATGGTCATTGGAAGGCCTGGCCCTCTTGGTCCAGAACCAGAAGCTCCCAGCTCAGGCGACAGATGCTGGCTGACCAGCTCCCAAGCATGAATTACAGGGGCAAATTTGAGGTGATTCCACCAGCTGCCCCCCTCCAATTCCAGCAGAAGCAAAGAGGTCTGGCTGCAGGTGACCCCCTGTCCTGCATTGGATTGACCAAGTCAGCTCAAATGCCAAGCAACTCAGTTAAAGTCCCAAAGTTCAGCTTTAGAGGTCTGGGCCTGAATAAAAAGGGCAAGAGGTCATGATGGTGAGTTGTTTAGCTTTCCAATCAGACATGGGACCTCTGCTCTTTCCAAGATGTTGTGCTGAAGGCCCCAGGGAGGAGAATAGTCCCTCCTGTAGTACCAGCCCTCCTTCCCCACACACACTGCTGCAGCCTAGGGTGCTCACCTGCTTTCTCCTCCTGCTCTTCCCAAGAACGCGCACACACACACACACACAGCCTTCCTCCCCGGAGCATCCCCAGCCCTGCTTGGTTTCTGAGCCAGAGGCTGCCCAGCTCCTCTGATGGTCAGGATTCTGAAGGGCTCTGCCTGAACAAGCTACATCCCTTCCAATGCTTGGAACTTGCCTCCCCCCTTGGGTGGTGTGGGCCCTTGGCCACTTGAAACAGAAAGGACCTGAGGTCTGATGACACCAGTTGTCATCTCCTTCAGTGAAGACACCATTTGGCTGGGCAATACTGTCCCTACGTAGTTGAACAGTTGTACCTAGTGGACATCTATCCATGGTTCCAAAGCAAGTGGTGGGGGGAGGTTGCCATGGGAAACCGTGGGACCCAGCTGCTCAAGTCATTCTGAGGTTTTGAGACACACCTACCGACTCTGTGGGTGACTCAGATGGGAGATCCAGGAGGCCAAAGCCAGCAAGACAATGTTAAAAGGGACAAGAGTAAACATTTGAGTAGAAAGGATTCAAGGCAGGAGCATTGGCTGGTAGGGAGGAAGCACTGCGCGGGGGGGAGGGAGGAGTAGGAGATGCATGTGGTGGGTGCAGACTGAATAGGTTGTTGCAATTCAACATGGGAGTCAAAAGGCCATCGCTGCATACGCCAAGTCAAATGCCGAGATCAGGATCAGCCCCTTTTCCTGTTCCGTGTTGGTCAGACCACAGCTAAACTGCTGTGACTGGTTCTCGGCACATTTTGGGAAGGACAGCTGGACCATCTTCACCAGACAAGGTCTCCACCAGAGCAGCTTTCCTTTTCTGCCAAGCTGCTGGGATGAAGCGTTTGTTCCCCGGGGAAAGGACCCTGATGTTTAGCTCATGGCCCCTCCTGAGCTCCTTCCACCTGCCCCAGAGACCCCGACTTCCTCCAAGGTGGAGGGCCCTTCTGTGCCCACAGACTGCTCTAAGTGGGGGCTCATTTGCTCATTTTCTCCTAGTCTTCTGGTGACTTCCTGGATGGGCAAAAGATCTCAGCAGCCTTTCTTGACAGCGTTTCCCCCCCACCCGCCATTCGGGTGAGGGTGCCAAGCCTCAGCTTCAGGAAGAGCACACAGTCCATTTCCGGGGCCACAGACTCAGAATCCGAGGTTACTCATGGGGAAAATGGACATTTCCTGAACATCAGGACTCTTCAGAGGCAACTGTGAAGAAAACGTCAGGATAAAGAACAGAAAAATATCCAAATGGGAATTGGGGAGCCAAATTTCCTTTATTTTAAATATTGGGGCAACCTAGAAACAGAGGTACAAAAGCTGAATACAGTCTCTACACCCCAAGCCCTTCTCTCTTTCTGCAAAGCATAAAAGACCCCCTCCAGAGCATTGGTGGGGGGCAGCCTTTGGAGGAGGGAGTCAAATCGTCTCAGGAGAATCCAGAGAGGTTCTTATTTTAGTCTGGACTCAAGAACTGAACTACTGGCAGCATCTGCACAAGAGTGATTTTTTTCTCCCACAGGATCTCCTTTGCATAAACCAAGAATGGAAGCCCTCACTGGTTGGAAGACAGAAAATGGTGTTCCTACTGCTGTTCTCCCATTATCTGAATAAATCTGTACCTCTTTTTAGTTGCAAAATATTTTCATTTTAACGTTTAAAAATGCTTTTATTTTGCTTAATATTTCATTTTTGAGAGATGTTCTACTTCCTAAGGAGAGATGGGTAGGAGAAATATTTTCCTTTAGTCACAGGCCACGTTGCTTTAAGTCCAGAAAGGGGAACTACTTTGTTACTGTACAATTTGTGACTGTGCTTTTTGTTGCGAGAACAGCTGCCTGGCTTTGTCCCTGGGACAGACTGAGGTAGGGGGAAACACTAAGTGAGGTGACCTGCAAAGACGGTGTGTGTGTGTGTGTGTGTGTAGTGGGAATTAAGTTGTAAAGCCCAAACAATATAAGAAAGATCGAAGTTACTGGAGAGTGTTGAATTTTGTTGACAATTTCCTTTTTTTTTTGCACCCTTCACACTTCTCCTCAGTCCTCGTATCTAGCTCAGAAGAAGCATACACGCTACTCAGTTCAGCTAGCAAAATCATAGCTTGGTGTTTATTCATCGTACATCAGAAAGTTAATGGCAGAAATGACACAAAAGGCAAGCAAAATTGGGGGAGGGGAAGAAGGGGACGGACGAGGACAAGAACACAAGGACATCAACCAGAAGCAGCAATTGACTTCTTCCCTCTCAAAAGCCTCAGAATGTCCCGAGTGGGAGGATTCTCCCTCTTTCTCCTTCTTCCGATGGGAAGGGAACCTTCCCTTTCTGTGAAAACAACGGAGAGGATGCCAAGCGTTCCCCAGAATTCCCTGCGCAACGGATCAAGAGCTGCCTTAACTTTTTTAATCCAAACATTTCTGGATTAGTCTCCCTCTTATTTTTGCATTTACCACCACCCTCACCTGAGCCCTTGGAAAGGGATGTGGCTTCAGGGGGAAGCTGAAAAGGATCCTTCTAGAAATGGCTTTGCTTGGGGACGCTGCACCCAGAAGGCTGCTTGGGTTCGCACCAGATGTTTTAACTGCAAACCAGCCAACCTAGTTTGCACCGGGAGACCCCGCTCGGGGCTGCCAAGAACAGTTCAGGGTGCCCCACAACCCTCGAGATCTGGGTTAAGCGATCTGCAGGTAAGGTTGTCATGCAAACACAGTTGGTAACCAGTTAGGGACTGGTTAGTAACAGCTGAGAAATCAGACTTAACTACCACCCACATGGCTGCTGGCAAGCAAGGCAGGGAGCTCTGGGCATAGACGTGGCCAGCCAGCTGGTCTGCAGAGCAACAACTATTCCAGCTGTGTGTGTGTGTGTGGGTTCACACAACACTGAGCCACAAACCGGCCAACCATGGCTAACTCCAGTAAACTACGTAGCCTAGATGAAAACGTTAGAGTGTGTGGCGGACACTTATTCTATGGAAACTCCAACCATCAGAAGACGGGTAACGAAATTCAACAACAATTAATACAAAAATCCTTTTTTTGCGGCTGGCAACAATCAAGCATCTCTCAGAATGTCCAAGCCAATTTCATGGTTCCTAAAAATTCAGAGGGTTGGTCTGGACCGCTGGAAGATGCTCAAACTACGGAACGCTTCCTGAGAGGCCCTTCAGTGAAGACGCAGCCCAGGGGCTTCACACTGTCAGTTCCAGAACCCCCTCCCTGCCACTGATCTAAGATTAGCCGCTTGCACTAGAATCTTCCCTTTGACAGAACAGTCCAGGTCAAGATGGGGGCCCTGGCAGCCGTCGGAAGCCTCCAAAGAGAATGTGGCCTTTCCAGGGGTGTGTGTGGTGTGTGTGTCTCATACCAAAAGAAGCAGCACCCGACCAAGTAGATGAGCATTAAGAGTCGTGTTTATTTTCATAGTTAGACACTCCCCCCCCCCCCCCCCAAACCTGGGGCAGACTCTTGGGCCTGACCATGCTGGGTCCAGGTGTGGCGGTGGGAGACCCAGGAGCACTGGCAGCCTTTGCTTGGCTGGAGCCGAAGCCTCCCCACCGGCAGAGGCAGTCCATGGATGGCACACACAATACTTGTCAAGAGCTGCCACCTCGGTCACCCTAGGATAGCAGTGATCCCCATAAAGATCATTGTCAACTGAGCCACAAGTTCAAGCTAAGATGCGTGCTGGTCAGCAGCTCTCCTCCGCGTGGGCTATGCCATATTTCTCTTTGTATCTCCTGCGAAGAGAGAGAACATCAGCTCAAGGGGCCACTTTATGTCACCCCCCCCCCCCCGCGGGGGCTTCCCCTGCAACTCTCTGCCCACAGAAGAAGAGGGTCCCCCACCTCCTGGCATAGTCCCAGAGCGCTTGCTTCCGTTCGTGGAGGGAGAGCTGCCTGGCTTCTGGAGATCTGGCAAAGACCTTCCCCGATGCCTAAGGAAAACAGAGGCCCCTTTAGGAACCTGCCCAAAGGCGCTCCCTGCAGACAAACACCCGCAGCCTTCTGGATCTGAATGCAAGTACCGGGGCCGTTTGGGAGGTGGAAGGATCCTGAGCACCATAGAAAGAGGGAGCTGCAGCCACAAAGCCTTCGGTCTCTGCCTCCGGTACGAAGGGAACCCGCCCCTCCAAAAGATTGGCAATTGTGGTGTCCACGCAGTTCGTCTGAACTAAAGAAGGAAGAAACGGGGAGCCCCCTTTAATGAAAGTAAGCACCAGCTCAAGGTCCTTCCTCGTAACCACACAACCCCTCGTAGCTGAGGCTTCCTCCCCACAAGCATCTCAGTTGCACCGATGCTTTACATGTGCTTTCCCTTATACGCCATTGAAGGATGAGAGGCCCACGTGCTTAAGGAACTCAGTCAAATGACAAAAATGCACAAAGAAAATGATTGTCCGTATTTCCAAAACACCAAAAATGAAAAAGGGCAGAAAGAAAAACGATGCGGTTTATCACTGGGAAAACTTTTATCTCCCTCAAAGGCACCTGGGAAACATGCCTGCTGTCTGTCCTTCCTACAAGGGTTGCCCAGTAAGAGAGGCACATTCATCCTAGGAAGGCCTTCACAGGGCTTCCTGCGAAGGCCTTCCTAGAAAATCTGCCAAAGGCCCTCCGTGCTGCAAAAGGCTGCCTGCCCTTCCCGGGTTCCCAAGCTGCAACCCTTCCCTTCTTCTTAGGCCCCATCTCAGCTGAAGGGCATAGCACCACACCTGCTGCTCCTTCTCTTTCCTCACCTAGATCCTTGCGGATAGCTGCCATGGGCACCTGGGGTAGAACTTCCTGGACGCGCCGGGCCATGCTTATCAAGTGTACATTCTCCGTGGAGGCCATGTTGCGGGGGACTTGAGGCCGACTCCCAGAGGGCTGGCTTGGATCTGCAAAGGAAGGAAGGAAGGAAAGAAGGAAGGAAGGAAGGAAAGAAGGAAAGAAGGAAGGAGTGAGGCCATTTCCTGCAGCCCCCTCTGCCCCCACCCCCTCAGAATGGCCTTCTCTCCCAGTCATGCTGAACCTGGTACCCTCCTTGGCACATCCTGTCCAGCTGCAAACAAAGTGGGACTAAAGATTCGGTGAGAACTTCCAACTGCTGCTCCAACACAGAACCTTCCGGGCAGCTGGGAGCTGCACATGCGAGGGGTTGATGCAGAGACTCACGTGGGGGAGGACGGGAAGCTGGAGGGTGGTGGCGGAGACGCTTCAGGTGCTCTGCTTTGTCAGCGGCTGTGAGGCACGTAGACACCACGCCCAGTTCCAGAGCTAGAAGCTACAAAGAGCAGAGAGACAAGCTAGGACTTCCTGGTTTCCTGAGCATTTTCCCCGCCTCTCTGGCTGCCGTTCCTACCTCTTGAACTCGCAGGGCAAACTCCTCCTGGGTCTCCTCGGCTTGCCTGTAGACGGAGGGCAGCCACCTTGAGGGGAGAGTGAGAAGCCCTCAGGATTTCAGCCCCAACCGCCGAGTCCTTGCTGTCCTTCAAGCTGAGGGACTTCCGAATCTGGATCCAAAGGGATCCGGTAGCCCAGATCCAACAAAAATCAGAGAGCTTTAGTACCTTACTTGATAAACGGTGACAGGAACGAAGAAAGTCCAGAGCAGCTCAGTCACCCAGGAAGCCCCAGCCACGCTCTGGAAGGGAAAACGGGGGCTGTCAAAGAGCCGCAGCCACACGGCCACAGCAAGGCCTCCTCCTCCTCCCCCCGGCCCCAGACTCACCACAGCCACGAAGGGCCTCCAGACGCGCAGAGCCAACGGCTGCACGGCGTCCACGATGGAGAAGGGCCAGGAGCTGCGAAGGGAAGAAGTGCCGGCGGCGGCGGGTGAGCCGGGCTACGGGCGCCAGGCCAGGCGGTACGGCCCCAGCCGCCCTCCCCCCTCCGGGCCCACCTGAAGCGCAGCAGGCCCACCCGGCCGTTGGTGGTCGCCTCCTCGGGGAAGAGCAGCAGCGGCGGGTTGCCGCCCTGCGAGCAGTAGCCCTTCAGCGACTCCAGCAGCTCCGCGCGGCTCTCGGCGCCGGCCACCTCCAGGAACCCGCGGGACCAGCAGACGAAGCCGGCGGCGCCGTTCAGCACCGGCTGTGCGGGGGGGGGGGGGGGGGGAGACGGGCGCGGAGCGGTCAGGGCTGCGGGGGCGGCCCCCTCCCCGCCCCCTCCCGTCCCCGGGGGGGGGCGCCGCCGCTGCTCACCGCGCTGCAGGAGGCCAGCAGGCCCAGGACGTTGTGGTCGAAGGGCGTGACGTGGTTGGCCACCAGGACGCGGGGCGCGCGGGCGCTGCGCGGGCGGCTCTGCCAGACGAAGAGGCCCAGCACGGAGCACATGGCGCGCACCAGGAACCTGCGGGCGGAGCAGCCGAGAGCCGAGTAGCGGCCGGGAGAGCCCCGCCCGCCCGCCCGCCCGAGAGGCCCCCGTGCCTGGCTCACCTGCGCGGGGCGCCGTCCGGGAGCGCGCAGCTGACCAGGAAGACGTGCAGCCCCACGAAGAGCCGCACCAGCAGCAGGCAGAGCCCCACCGGCGCGTAGAGCAGCAGGGCCAGCAGCAGCGGCAGGGGCCCGTCGCCCGGCAGCCTGCGGGGAGAGGCGCGCGGAGAATGGCGGTGAGGCCCGGCGGCCGCCAGCCCCCCTCCCCCCTCCCAGCGGAGCCTTCTCCCGCCCTCACCGGTGGGAGTCGAAGAGGCGCTCGGGGCTGGCGGCGGCGGCGGCGGCCGGGACGGGAGGCGGCTCCATGCCTCCCCGGGGGCGCCTAGCCGGCCTTCACGGGCAGGCCGCGGGCGCGGCGGCCATCTTAGGCGCCTGGCGGGCAGGCGGAAGGAACGCGGGCGCGCGGCCCCGCCCCTTCCGGCGCCGTTGGAGAGGCCGGGCCGCACTACAACTCCCGGCCTGCCCCGCGGCCCCGCCCGGCGAGAGATGGCGACGAGGCTGCTGGCGGGGGCCCTGCGGGCGCTCCCGGGGCGGCGGGGGGCGGCTCTCGCGGCGGAGGCGGCGGCGGGGGGCCCCGGGGGCGGCTCGCGCGGAGAGCGGCGCTCGGCTTTCCCGTCTCTGCGGTGGGCGGCGGCGGGCGGGGCGGCGGCGGCGCTGGGGCTGCTGTTGAGCGGGGCGGGAGGCCAGGAGCGCCCGCGGCTGCCGGTCCTCAGCGCCGCCGTGCCGACCTCCCCGCGCAGCACCTACAACTTCATCGCGGACGTGGTGGAGCAGACGGCGCCGGCGCTGGTCTACATCGAGATCCTGGGCAGGTGGGGCGAGGGGGCGCCCGGGGGGGGGGGAGGGGGCGCCCGGGGGGGGGCGAGGGGGCGCCTGGGGGGGGGCGAGGGGGCGTGGACTGACCGGCGCTCTCCTCCTCCTCCTCCCCCCCCGCAGGCACCCCTTTTCCGGCCGGGAGGTGCCCATCTCCAACGGGTCGGGCTTCGTGGTGGCGGCGGACGGGCTGGTGGTGACCAACGCCCACGTGGTGGCGAACCGGCGGCGGGTGCGGGTGCGGCTGGCCAGCGGGGAGCTGTACGACGCGGTGGTGCGGCAGGTGGACCAGGTGGCCGACATCGCCACCCTCAAGATCAACCCCAAGGTGCCCCTCCCGCCGCCCTCTCCCCGGGGACCGGGCTGGTGGCTGGGACTGTCCGGCGCTGAGACCGCTCTCCTCCCCGCGTAGCACCCGCTGCCGACGCTGCGCCTGGGCCGCTCCTCCGAGGTGCGTCAAGGGGAGTTCGTGGTGGCCATGGGCAGCCCCTTCGCCCTGCAGAACACCATCACCTCGGGCATCGTCAGCTCGGTTCAGCGCGGAGGCCGGGAGCTGGGCTTGGCCTCCTCCGACATGGAGTACATCCAGACCGACGCCGCCATCGACGTAAGCGCCCCGGAGAGGGGGCTGTGCGTGGGGCGGGGGTGGGTTGCTGCTGCTGGGAGTCAGGCCTGAAGGTGAGACAGGAGGCTGGAGGGTGGCGAAGGAGCTGCAGCTGCTGCTGCCTTGGCTGACCGTCTCTTTTCCTTCGCAGTTTGGGAACTCCGGGGGGCCCCTGCTCAACCTGGTAAGCCTGAGGAGACCCCTTGCCCCCGCCCCAGTTTTGGCCCTCCTGGAAGAGCCTTTGCATGGGGGGGGGGAATGGCTCGGTGTTGCACAGCATGGCTCCTCTCCTGCTGCCCCCTTGGGTGACTGGCCAGGCCTTTGTCATCTCTAGGACGGGGAAGTGATTGGGGTGAACACCATGAAGGTGACGCCCGGGATCTCTTTCGCCATTCCCTCCGACCGCCTGCGGGTCTTCCTGGAGCAGGAGCAGAAGCACAAGGGTGAGCAGGAGCTGTGAGGCAGGCTGGCTCTTGGGGGCCTCTCAAGGTGGTCTGTGTGCGTGTGTGTGTGTGTGTGTGTGTGTGCGTGCACTCTGGCCCAGCTTCCCTCCTTCCTTGCAGGCATCATACATGCTGCTGCAGAGGGGGGCCACCCCCCTTCCCGGCTCTCCTACCCTGGAAGCAACGCTTTAGGTGCTGGATGGGGGGGGGGGGCTAGTGGGCCCATACAGACAGTTGCCTTTCCTGTTGCAGAGTCCTGGTTTGGGGGTTCTGAGGGCAAACGCCGCTATATCGGGGTGATGATGCTGACCTTGACTCCCAGGTAGGACCACTGGCATGGCTTCAATTCCAGGGTATTTGGAGGGCCTCTTGGCCCAACTAAGTTCCAGCTGGTGGAGGTGGCTCTTTCCAGCTCGGCTTTGTCCAAAGTAGCAGCAGCTGCAGCAGTGCAGACCCGTCTCCACCCTCAGTTGGGGGTCTGCGGGGATTCAGGATTGTCCTGCCCCCTCCCTGCTTCACTGGGCAGGGCAGGCCTGGCTCTGGGGGCAGAGGAGGGGCCTAGCGCTGCCAGGAAGGCTGGCCCACCGGAGGACTCTCTTCCTTCCCTTCCCAGCATCCTGTCAGAGCTGAAGGGGAGGAACCCGTCCTTCCCCGACGTCTCCTATGGGGTCCTCATCCACAAGGTCATCGTGGGCTCCCCTGCTCATCAGTGAGTGCTGGGCTGGGGGGGGTGTTCCGGGGTCTCCTCCTCCTGCCAGGCGGGTCTCACCTGCTCTCCTCTCCCCCCGCAGGGCGGGCCTAAGAGCAGGGGATGTGGTAACAGAGATCAACGGGAGGACATCCCGGCGGGCAGAAGACATCTACGAAGCCGTGCGGACCCAGAGCCGCCTGACTCTGCAGGTCCACCGTGGCTATGAGGTGCTGCTGCTGACCATCACCCCAGAAGTCACCGAATAGGGGACTCGGAGCAGGACTCAGCCCCCACCCCCCAGCCCCTCAGATTCCAAAGGTTGAGCGGAGAGCAGGCCGGGCCCCACAGCCTTGGCAGGACAATGGACGGGACCCGGCTGGTCTGGCACAGAGCCTCTTGTTCCTCTGGCGGGGCCTTTCGGTCTGGAGCTCTGGAGAAGGGGCAGGGCAGGGGGCCACTCTCTCCAGGAGCCTTCAGTGGCGAACCTGTATCTGGCCCCTAGAATGAAAAGTGACCCTGGAGGACTTAGGCCCCTCCCGGCTAGACGAGTGGCAAGCAAGAGACCCTCCTTGGGGGTGATCTTTTCCGGACTGCCGTCTTGCCTGGCCTGTCCCTTGGAAGAGGGACCCTCCCCATGAAGTCTTCTGGACCCTGGCCACCCGGGTGTTTGGAACCCTCTTGGGCACATCCTTGAAGGCGATGGGGGTTTCTGCCCTGCGTGCGAGGGATCCCCCAGCCCTTTCCCACGTGCTCTGAAAGGAGCCGAGGGGTCTCAACCAAGAGCAGCAGCTCTGCAGTCAGGAGGAAGCCGTGCTTCGTACCAGCCTGTCCCATCTGCAGATACCGCCTCCAGGCTGGGGACGTTGGGAACCGGAGTCCAGCAGTTGTGACAGCTGTGAACTTCGGGACGCCTGATGTAAGGCTTGGGAGTGTGTTCCCTGAAATCAATTACATTTTTCAAGACAGCAGCGTTTCTGTTTTCCCTCCGGCGCTGTTCCTTGTAAGGCCTCCGCCTCCCTTCGGCTGGATGCTGTTAGGGGGCAGGAGCTGCTGTGCCCTTCTGCCGCGGGGAGTCCCCTGAGCCGCAGGAAGCCAGAGGGGTTGAATCCTGGGCCTTGGGAGTGCGGAGGCCCCATGCCTCTCCTCCTGGTAAGGCTTTCCTTCCGAATCCTGCCCTGCAGCCTTTCTGCCTTGGCTGAGCCAGCAGAGGGAAGGAGGCCGAACTTTTCTGGAGGGGGCAAAGCAGGAGGCTGCACACAGCCCCCTGCAGTGCTAAATCATTCAGTAATTCGGGGGTCTGTGTGCGTGCGTGTGCGTGTGAGCGCTCAAGAGAGAGCACTTTCCCCACCCATGATCCTCCTGCAGAGAGCCCCAGGGTAGCCGGAAAGCGCCCGCTTCCCACAGGGTGGCCCCATTTGGCTGCACAGGCCTGAAGCAGGACGGAGGAAAGGCCAAGGCAGCAGCGGCCTCCTCCCTCTCCCAGACAGTCAGTCAGGACACGCCTTGGGACACAGACAATTGACTTTATATAGGAGGGCCAAGGCCGGCCCCCAGTGCAGGCAGCGCTGAAGCCCCAGATAAGGGCCGTTGGCTGGGTGGCTGCCCAGAGAGGCCCCCTTCCCAGCTAGATGCAGGAGCAGCTGTCTTGGGATGCCTGCAGCGCCTCTTGTGGTCAGAGAAGGAACAGTCGGGGAGCTGTGGGGCGGAGGTCTGGTCCTGGCTGAGCCGTGGGGACAGGCAGTGCCTTCCAGCTGCCCAGGAGTCACTCACGGCAAGGCAACTGCTGAATTGCCAGCTGGGGGGATCGGGAGCCCTCTTGCCCGCTGCTGTGCCACTGATGACGCCTGCCTGCCTTCTGCCCAGGAGGAGGAGGGAGCTGCCGCCTATAGGACCTGGTTGCTGCTCTGCCCTGGGTACAGTTCGGAGGGCCCGTTGGCCTCGTTGCTCAGGGCATCACCTGTGGGGAGGCATTTGAAAAGGGGTGGATTGCTTTGGCACCAGAGGCCCCAAAGAGCCCGCTGCCAGGTCAGCCCCTCGGCATCCGTACCTATGTGGCAGCGATGCACCCAGATCCGGTGGCCGTCATACTTGCAGCTGCATTTCATGGCGTTGTTGGTGAAATCGCTCTCTGCCACTTCGTATCTGGGGTTGATCACCACCTGGGGAGCAGGAGGGGAGATGGGAGGGCAGCTGGAGGGGAGGCTCACAGGACGGGGTGCCACTGGGGCTGCACGGCAAGGCTGGCTTTATCGGGCGTCCCATCTCAACCCCCTCCCCCATCTCTCTGGGCTGCAGGACAGAAGGCCCAACTTTGCCTTGGCAATCTCCGCCCCGTGTCCAGCTCTGCAGCTGAGGCCTGGCAGCCTCCGCATTTATGCCCTCCCACACCCTGTGCCCAGATTCCCAACACTGGTGACTGAAACCACCAAAGGCCACTCCTGCCTGTTCCCGCAGAGCCTCACCTGCAGGATGTAGTTCCCGGCTTTGACATCTGTCATGTCGATCCACTGGCAGTCAATATCGTGCCTGTAGAGGTCCCAGCAGCCCACCGTGATGCCTTGCTCTCCAAAGTTGGCACATTCATAGCGTTTGCCCACCTCTGCCCGAGGGAGGGAGGGAGGGAGAGAAGGAAGGCTGAATTGGGCCTTGCAGGCAGGGAAGGAACCCTAACCCTAGCCCGAAGATCTGAGGGTGGGTGTGGCTGGACACCTGGCCCTGCTGGGTCACTGCCCACACAGGGCCGCCTACCTTCTTCACATTCTGTGTCCTCCAGGCAGAAGCTGGCCTTGTGCCCTTCAGCCACCCTGGTCCCGTTGAGCGTCAGGAGGTCGTAGTGCGTGAAGACGTCCATGCTGTGGTAGTGCCTGAAACGGGAGGGCCCAGAGCATGAGAGGCCCTGTGCTGGGTAGGGGGAACGTGTGTGTGTGTGTGTCTGTGCTGCCCCTCCTCACTCTCACCCGTGGCACTCATGCCAGACCCAGGAGTGGCGTCCTGCCTTGGGGCGGAAGTCGGCCCGGCCATTGTTGTGGATCTGGGAGGAGAAGCGCAGCAGCCGGCGGTGTCCGTAAGGCCAGTTGGCGCTGCGGGCAGTGCTGGACAGGCAGTTCTCCTCTGCTGCGCAGTAGAGCATGTGCAGAGGCCGGTCCTCGATGTACGCCGTCTCTTGCACCAGTGCCGCATGGAGCAACAGATCTGAGGCAGCTGTAAGTATGGAAGGAGACGGGTGCTGCCTGGGGAGCCGTGTCTGTCTAGCAAATCAGGTGTGGGGGGGGGGGATTCGGCTGACCGGACCCTTTCATTGAGTGAAGCGAACCAATGTTCCCTGAAGGCTGCAGGGGAGCCCCCTGACAGGAGAGGGAGTTGGGGCTCTGGCCAGGCCAGAAACTTGGGGAGAAGGCCCCCCAAACCCTCTTACTCTCAGAGCAGATGACGCCGGCAGCAAAGCGGGTCCCCGTCTTGCGGCAGGAAACTCTGCCGTCGTGCTGGCAGTGGCTCAGTGCCATCTCATGCCCAGCACACCTCACCCCGCTCAGCACCATCTGGGTCACGTTGCTGGCGTCCCAGTACCAGGTTTCCTGGAGGAGGGAGACGAGAGGGACCCTCGGTGAGCCCAGTCGGAGGTGGGTGGATGGCTTGACGGGCCCTCCAATGGGAGCCCCCCACCCGCAGCCGCCACCCTCTCCAGCCTGGAAGAGCTCGGGTTAAGCGGCCCTGATCCCCTGGGGAGCCGCTGACCAGGATATCCCGCTGCCCCTGGGGAGCCAGCTCTCCTTTCTAGCCTCCGGTGGCCTTCGGTTGATTTCACATGGGAACCGTTATGCGCCCTGCCCCACCCTTCAGGACAGCGGTTGCTGCCCTGGTGCGTGGGACCCACATTTGTGTTTAGGCCCATAGGTGAATCCCTCCCCCAGGGTCCATGAGGATGTGCCTGGCCTCCCTCCCAGCGGCCAGGCTGGACCGGGGCAGCAGTGACCTACTTGCAAGCCGTGGTTGGCGAAGCCCAGGCCCAGCTGGCGGCAGGCCACCATCGCTTCGAGGGTCCCCCAGCCTTCTCCGCAGATCAGCCCCCACTGGCGGGCACGGTTGCCCCTGGCTGCCATGGCTACTTCGACCCGCCCCTCAAAGCGGCTCCGTCCCCCACTCAGGCGGATCTGTGGGGAAAGTGGGGGGGGGGGAGGCCTGCCTGAGCCAGGGAGTCCCCCCATCTCTCGGATTCGCCCTCCTCCTTTTCCGGCTTTCCCAAGATGGCCCCAGGCACCCCCCACCCTGCTCCCTTTGCAATACTTCCTCCCCAAATCTTCCAGAGGCTTCCTTTTGGCTGGGGGGTGAAAGATGGACCACTCAGGAGGCGTATCCCCCCTCTTCCCTGGACCCAGCTCTCCTGTCCAGAGAGGAAGAGGCGTGGGGAAAGCTTTGGATGCCAAGGGTGGCACAGGGGCACCAGAGTGGGAACCTGGTCCAAATGCAAAATTGGGGAGGGGGGAATGGTGGGGCACTGCAGAGCTGGGAGCGGGAGGAGTTCCTGGGGTGCGATGGGGAGAAGAGCTAAGACAAGTGGCAGCCACACTTTGGAAGAGGACCAGCCAGGGTGGCCCCTTCCGAGAAACGCCCCCCTCAAGCTGGCTGTGTGCAGCCACATGCAGACGGCTGCAGAGTCTTGAGAATGGGGGCCAGTGGTCCTTTTGCTACCCGCTGAGTGGATCAGGTGAGGCATCCACAAGGCGGCTGCTGGGGGGCCTTTGGGAGCCGTGGAAGCCTTGCCCCACCCTGTGGGGAGAGGGGCTCCTGCTCTCCGGCTGCCCCCAAGGCCTTGGTCAGCTGACTGGCCAGGAGAAAGAAGTGCTGCTCCAGAGAAAGGGTGTAAGAGTTACGATTTAGATGAAGTTGGAATTAACTGGAAATGTACAAGAAATTGAAACTGAACCAAATTTATGGGCAGGCCACAATCCAATAAAAATCAGTTGGGAGGGACAAAGGTGGACTTTAAACCAACCGATAATAAAAGATAAGGGATTCATACAGATGATGGAAAGAGAAATGGCATTTAAAAAAAAGAAAATAGAAAGGAAGAGCATGTTACAGAACACGTGGGCTGCTGCCAAAGTATCGTAAGAATCATAAGGCTATAATCTATATGGCACAGAAAAAAACAAAATCAAAAGGCCTTAGAACAAGAATATAAACAATTTGAATTAAAGTTACAAAAAGAATCGCAAAGAATATTCTTAAGAAATAGAATGGAGCTGATTAGGCACAAATTAAATCTTATAGGAAAGGATGAATTGGCACAACGAATAAAAAGAACAAGGCAAAATTTCTTGGAAAATGCTAATAAACCGGGAAGGTGGCTAGCTTATAGACTGAAGAAAGAAAAGAAGAATTGGATAATAAAAGTACAGGATGAGGAAGGCATATTACGTAGTCAATCTGAAAAGAAAAGAGATATAGTTTCATGATTTTTATGAGAGATTATACGAATCTGACAAAATTAAAGAGGAAAGAATAATACAGTATTTGGAGAAAGCCAATTTACCTAAAATCCTCGAAACGGTTAAAGAATAGGCTGGAGGAAAGAATATCAATGACTAGATGGTCTACCAGTAGAGATATATAAAGAATTAGAAGACACCGTGAGTCTGTCAATGCTAGAAGTATACAGTGAAGTATATTAACGGAAGCTAAAATTATGAACACATGGAATGAGGTCTACATTACTCTGATCCCAAAAGAAAATTCGGACATAACCCAAATAAAAAATTGTAGACCAATTTCATTACTAAACGCAGGCTATAAAATTTTTGCATCAATAATTGGTGAAAGATTAAAAAGCTTTTTAAATGAATTCATCCACCCAGATCAAAATGAGCTTTTAGCTAAGAGACAAATTAGAAATAATGTCAGAATAAGTATGGATGTACTAGAATATTATGAAACACATAATGATAAACAACCAATATTCCTGGACACGCAGAAAGCATTTGATAATATAAATTGGCAATTTATGTCGCAACAATTAATAGCAATAGCAATAGCAATAGCAGTAGACTTATATACCGCTTCATAGGGCTTTCAGCCCTCTCTAAGCGGTTTACAGAGAGTCAGCATATTGCCCCCAACAATCTGGGTCCTCATTTTACCCACCTCGGAAGGATGGAAGGCTGAGTCAACCCTGAGCCGGTGAGATTTGAACCGCTGAACTGCTGATCTAGCAGTAGCCTGCAGTGCTGCATTTAACCACTGCGCCACCTTGGCTCTTCTTCCAAATTCTTATGGAATTTGGAGGGAAATTTATGAATATGATAAAAGCAATTTACACTCAACAGAATGCAAAAGTATTGGTTAATAGAGATGTGACAGAAAGTTTTAGTATACAAAAAGGAACAAGGCATGGTTGTCCCCTCTCCCCATTACTATTTATTTTAGTAGAAGTATTGACCAGGAATATAAGGCAAGACACAGAGATAAAATGAATGGAAATTAGAAACAAAAAATATAAGCTCCGAGCCTTTGCTGATGATTTAGTTTTTGTACTAGAAGAACACATAGAATTGCCCTAAATTGATAAAGAAAATTGAGGAGCATGGAGAAGCGGCAGGGATGAAAATAAACAAAGATAAAACCAAGGTATTAGTCAAAAATCTCACCAACAAAAAGAAAAAGGGGTTGACGGAAAACGTTGGCTTACAGATGGAAAAAAGAGTTAAGTACCTTGGTATTTTCCTAACAGCAGAGTGTGGGACACTCAAAGAGGACAATTATACAAGGCTGATACCACAAATTAAAATAGATTTGGAAAGGTGGAGGAATGGAGAGTTATCGATGATAGGGAGAATTGTAGTTCCAAACCATACCAGTAAAATTAGAAAAGAATTTTTTTGACAAACTAAATAAAATGATTTTGAAGTATATTTAGCAAGGTAAAAAATTGAGAATAAAACTGAAATTGCTACAGGACTTTAGGAATAATGGTTGTTTTGGTTCCCAGACTGGGAACTATATTATCAGGCCACAGTTCTCACCTGGCTACATACTGAGTTCAAACCAGAAACGTCCCTTTTAGATACACTGTCGGAAAATTATGATAAAGCAACCTTATATGTAACAGTGTTACATATATTGACGGCAGCAATAATAATATATGCTAAATATTGGAAAAATGCGAACACCCCACTGGACGATGATATAATTAGGAAAATCTGGGATTGTGAGAAGGAAGTTGACGAATGTCAATAATTGTTAGTATAGAAAATAAAGATGCTATAGAATTATGGATATAATATGGAAAAATTGTAAATAGGTTAACGTAACTAGAAATTTAGTTAAAGCTCATATTCCTCCCCCCCCTTTGGTTGTATTATAATTACTGTAAATATATTATTGTTATCGTTATTAGCTTGTTAAGTACGTTAAGATTTGCTATTGATTTTTCTTTGGCTTTGCTTTGTTGGCAACTGTTGTTGCCCTGAGACGGCACAGTTTTTTCAATGAAGTATTTTTTAAGAGAGAGGCGCTGCTTGCACCCTCCCCCCACCCCCACCCCCGCTCCTCTGCCCAGCCAACCGTGGTCTCGTGGGCCATGTAAGGCACATTGCAGCGGACAGCCGCGTCCTCCGAGTGCCTGCAGTCCTGCTGGGTGATGTTCTTGTGCGGGCAGCTCCAGAGAGACTTTTCAGGGCCCAGGCACTGGACCTCGCTCAGGTGGATCTGGCCCATCCCTGTCCAGAGAGGGGAAAGTCAAGAGCAGCCTTCCTCGCACTGACACCCCGCCCCCCTCGGCTGCTGCATCCCAGCTCCTAGCAGGGCTGCTGGGAAGGCTGCTGTGAGCCGCCCATCACGCCTGAGTGGCAACTGTGACACCTGCGGCCCACTGGAGAAGCCTGCCTCAAATAAGCCCAGAGTGGCACAGGATGATGCGGCTGGTGCCCCCCCCCCCCTCACCTTGGCCCATGCGTGCTCCCGTCAGGGCTTCCTTGGCACTGCCAAATCCCAGCTCACGGCAGACCACACTGGCTGACAGCAGGTTCCAGCGGTCGTCACAGATGGTGCCCCACTCGCCATTCTTTAGCAACTCCACCCGGCCCTCACCAATCTTGGCTCCCCCTTTCAGCCGGACCGACAGCTGCGGAGGAGCACAGGGACGGTCAGCGCCAGGAGCTTCAGTGCCCAGCCCGCCTTCCCCGGAGGCATCCTGGGTGCCAATAGTCCTTTGCTCACCTGTCGCTGTGGCTGCTGCCCCCGCCTCTTTTTCTGGGCATTTCCTCCAGCAAAGAGGGGGCCCGGCACACAACTCACCACGGCCGGCATGCCCCCCTTGCAGGCCCCCGTGACGTTGCCCTTGTAGAACTCGAAGGGACAGGCCGAAAGGTGCACCTCGTCCCCGGCACAAGCGACCGAGTGCAGGCGGAACTGGTGCTGCTGGCGCTGCAAATATAGCCTGCAGGAGAAGACCAAGGGGCGGCGTGAGCCATGCGATTTCGCACAGACCCCTTGGGCTTCTGCCTCCTGCCCTGCCCCATATATTCCATGGGGGATGGAGAACCTCAGCAGGCAGGCCCCTCCTACAGCAGTGAAAAGCCCCGGTGGCACTCAGAAAATGCTCATCTGCTCAGTCCCAGTTACCCGTTGGTGCCCTACAGACCACCCACTGGTTTCCTTGGCATCAGGCTTGGCAACCCCAGGAAAGCTGAAACACCGAATAAGGGCAGCCGTTCTCTCGCGAGTGTCCACCCCATCAGTGCTTGGCCACATGCAGAGCAGCCTTGCTGGGCTGGAGCAGGGCGGTGTGGTGCGAGTGGAACCCAGGGGCGTCCTCCTCGCCCAGGAAAGACCACGGCCAGCTCTGGCGCGTGAGGCTCTGGCGCTGCTTCCAGAGGGGCCGCTCACAAGCTTTGGAAGCTCCAAGGAGGGAGAAGAGCTGCTCCTCTTGGCTCCTTCGCAATGGGTCCGGATAGTGGTTGCCATCAGGGCAGTGGGCACCTTCTGCAACCTGCGTGGCTCTGGCCAAAAGGCTGCCACTCCCAAGCACACTGCATGATTGTCATGCAGAACGCCAGCAGTTCAGCCCCGCTGCCAGTGCTGCTCCAATATGCAAACCGGGGGGGGGGAGGGGGGAGGGCTTGATGCAGAATTCAAAGCATCTGCGTGGCAGCCACCAGCAGCCCCAGAGCGGCCTCTCAAATGGAGCAAAATAGGCCAATTTCTGGAAGGTTCCCTGGGTCTCCAGCTTCTCAGCTCTTTGGGCATCTATGCGCTCATGCTTTGGCCAGTTGCCTTGCTTTGCACAGCAGGAGAGGCAGACGGTAGAAGAGCATCATCATCTGGATCTGGGCCTTCTCCCCACAGCCCTCCTGGCTGGCAAAGGATCCTCGCAAGGCGGACGGAGGCCCAATGAGTCAGCGGTCAAACTTCCCTGGGCAAGGCAGAGCACACTGGGGCTCTGTTTAAGGCAGCTGCCAGGTGGCCGCCCGGGGGCCTCGCAGCTACTCCTGCAAGGAGAGACGCCCTGGTCTCGGGACAAGGCTGGGGGCAGCTCTTCCAATGACCGCAGGAGCCTCCCTGAAGGGCTTCTGTTGCCGCTCCCGAAAGCTTCTGCCTTTGAATAGGACTGGCTGGTTGGAAAAGGATTTACGGATGCCTCCAGTATCCGGCTCGCGCTCCACAGGGCTGTCCCAGTCCGGAAGCGCCTCCACACAGCCAGATTTTCAGAAGCCCCCACGCTGCATGACAGCCCAGAGAGGCTCTGGATTCCCCCTGGGGGCAGCAGAAAAGAGCCCCGGGCTCCTCTGGGACCCCCAGCCGGTGTGTCTCCCAGCACTGCCTCCAGGTGTCACGTCAAGGACTTCAGGGAAGTTCATCAACCCCAGAGAGGGGCCTATGCTTTGCCCTTCCCTCCCCCCGAAGCCACCTGACCTCAAGAAGCCCGGACCAAACGGCAACCTTCCCGCTGTCTTCTGGTTCCGGCCCCTCTCGGCGTTTGTTCCCAGGGAAGACAGAGAGGGAGAGGCTGCCCTTCGTGGGGATGTTGACCCCACGGCTGAAGAGCCCACAGTACGGGAGGCTTCGGCCGAGCAGTGGGTTGGACTGGATAGCATCGTGGACCCCTCCCCATTTTCCAGCACTAGCCCTCTGCTCCGCCCACTCGTCAGGAGGACCACTCCCAGTTCTGGCCTCTGGGGGCGGCCTGGGTGCTTCCTGCCCAGAGGGAGCCTGGACTTGACCTTCCCTTTCGGAGATCTTAGCAAGAGGCCTTTTGCTCCCCAGTAGCCCACTCCTCAGAGAGGCATTCAGCCAGGAGTGAGCGAAGCCAGCCAGGTAAACCACAGACCTCCTGCCCACAAAGCCAGAAGCCTGTTGGGGGGACACCAAGGGGTGCTTTTGAATGAAGTTGCCCCATTCACAGCTGGATCTGCCACCCCAGCCAGGAGAAGGATGGCCAGGGAAAACTGCCACCTGACTGGGTTGGCTTTCTCCTTTGATCTGCTTGGAGAAGGGAGGGAGCCCTGCCCTTACCCCAGGCAGCCTCTTCCTGTCTCCAGATCTGCCCTGCCCTCTGGGCAAAGGCGGGGGGGGGGGGGGGAGAAGTGGTATTCAGCTGGTTCACACGAACTGGTAGCGGAAATTTGGCCTGGGTTGTTGAACCAGTAGTGGCCCCGGAGCCGCTGCCCACTCGCTGCCTGCCTTGGCTGGGCTGGGTAATGCGTCATTCCCTGGCTCCGGCCTTGCCCTGGAGCCGCCACCCGCTTGCCCTCTGCCTCACTTACTTGCCTTCCTTTCTGGTTGCCGTGGTGGTGGTGGTGGGACACGGCAAGGCTCGGCCGCCTTTTGCGGGAAGCCGCAAGCCACCAGTTGTTTTTGGCTGCCTTCTGAGCAGCTCTCCGGCACAGTGTCCCTCCGGTGAGGCAGGCAGACTCCTGGCCAGGTCCGGCGGCCAGCCGCAAATGGAACCGGCAAGCAATGGGGTGCGTGTGTGCAGCCGGTGCAAAGAACACGACAGCGGCGACGGTCACGGGAAATCACTGCTGTTGCTGCCCTGTTTGTGCCAGCCATGCACGCGCACCCCATTGCCTGCTGGTTCCACTTGCGGCTGGTCACCGGACCCAGCCAGGGGAACGGCCTGCTGCACCAAAGGGAGGGTGTTGCAGAGGAGCTGCTTGGGGGCAGCCTCCAGCCTCAGTCTTTTCGGTACGTTGACGTGGGGAGCAGCATAAAGGGACGAGCAGCCGCAGGAGTTGCCTTCCGAGCAGCTCCACTGCGAAGGGAGGCAGAAACGTTTGGCCTCTCCCTGCCGCAGCATTCGACGTGGCTGATTCTCTCCTCCTTCTTGGGCTCGGACACACGGAGCGGGGGGAGAAGCAGCCAGGTTGGACGCTAGAAGACTTGGCCGAACCTTTCTGTGGGTTCTGTGGGTGTGGTTTGGATGGGCGTGGCTTGGTGCCCCCCCCCACCTTGCCGTAAGCGATGTCGACTCGGTCACGGCCACTCTGTCACATGACCCCCCCACTAAGCCACGCCCACCAAACCGGTAGGGGGAAAATATGAAGCCCACCACTGAATGCAAGGTAACCATCATGGGAAGGTCACCCCCGGGACAGCCTCCCCTGCAGAAAACAGGGAAGGGGGACGCGGTACCCTTTGAAGGTTTCCAGGCTCCCCACAACCCTGCTTGGATGCAGCCAAGCAAGGGATCCTGTGGGCTCTTACTTGTAGAAGTTGCGGTTGGCCTTCCTCTCGGCCGGGAAGCCCAGCATCCCACAAATCACACGGCTTTCCTGACTTCCCCAGTTCTCGTCGCAGATCTGGGCCCAGCTGCTTTTGTGGCGGACTTCCACGATGCCCTCTGTGACGGGCAGCGGACGCTGGGCCTGGGACACCACTGGGCGCAGACGCACCTCCTCCACCTGGTTCTGCTCTGCCTAGAGAGGAGGAGAAGACGTCACTCATGTTAGCACATTCACTCCTGAGGCCCCGGCCAGTCTGTCTGTCCAGAATGGTTGGGGGGAATTTTCTCTCTCTCTCCTCTGCCAGGTGAGCCTTCCTTCTGTAGCTCCATGGCCCTGGGCTCCACTCTCTCTCTCTCTCTTGCCCCCTCCTCCCCCAACTGTTAAAGGGCTGCTCTGTTTAGGGAGAAGGAGCGTCTGCCAAAAGGCAGAAGGGAAGAGGAGGTGGGACTGCATGGAACAGAATGCCATGAAGGGCCAGGAAAATGTCTAGCATTGCGCGAGGAGAAGAGTCAAAATGGAGGATGGGTGAAATGGGGATCTGGAAGAGACTGTAGAAAATGCACCTACGAGAGCAGTTCCTGCAAAAGGAGGGAAAGAAAACAAGTTTGATGTTAATACCAGGAAATGTGTTGGAACAAATAATTGGGCAGCCCATTTGCAAGATGGGCCACTTTCACTAGGCCTTGGCAGCTGACATGCCACCCACCCCCCACCTCTTCCTTCCTCAGAGTCAGTGGTGGAGGGGAGGAGGAATGGGACTGGCATAATTTTATCTTGATGTCAGCAAGGCTTTTGACAAAAGTCTAATTAATGAACAAACTGTCTTGCCTGAGCTTACTCAACACAAGAAACTTCACACTGATTTGCATGTTGTTGAGTAGCCTCACCTGTGCTAACCAGGGAAGGGCGAGGGATGGTGCCTCCATGTGATTCCGGCCACTTCATGGCCTCTGTCGGGGCACGGAGAAGCCCCATCTCAGCCCCCTGGAGACAGCAGCCCAAAGAAGGAAGTCCTGCTAGGAAGAGGATCTTCCAAATGACTTGGGAGCTGCACCTAACCTCCCAGGCTCAGTTTAATAAGGGTCCTTTTGTGCCCCGAGCCTTTAGAGACCACCATGGCCACCCAGCGCTCCAGGAGCCTTTGGAACAGGTGATGGGGGACAGGACTGACTTCTAAGCCTCCTGGCCATGACTTCTTCCCACAGGCCCCTGAGGGCCGCCTCGTGGGCCTCCCTGAAACTGTTTGGGACACAGTGACAGAGGCAGAGGCATCGCACTGGCTGAGTGCCGCCCTGGACTGGCCTAATGCTCCTTATGCTGTCCTTGCACCGCTCGCTCTGGCCTGCGGCGTCCCTCCCCAGCTGCGTCTTCTGGGCCGGCTCACCTCAATCACATTGGAGTCAGTGAAGCCGGCGATGCGCTCGTCCTTGCAGACAACACCCGCGTCCTCCTCGTGGGAGCAGTCGCTGTTTCCCCAGCCCCGCGACTGGCACTCAGCAATGCTCTTCTCGTGGCCACCGCAGCTCACATTGTCCAGCCAAATGCGCCCTGTGGAGTGACCACCAGACCTTTGGGAATGCTGTTGCTGGCTCAGGCGTTTTGCTTAAAGTCACGCTTGCTACCTCAGGTAGGGCTTTCAGCTTCGGAGCCCTGGAGTTTGGGGGAAGTGGCGCGTTCCTATTCCACGATGACCCACCTTCTCCAGCCCCAGGGTGGGGCAGGATCGGGCAGATCTGCCCTTGGTGGGCCCATCCCTGTCCCAGTGATGCTCACCAACTCCTTTGCCATACTTTGCACTGTGAGTCCAGCCTGTGGCAGCCACAAACCCCAGGTGCCGGCAGAGGATGTGGGCGTTGGCCAGCGTGAAGTCGTCATCGCAGACGGTGCCCCATTCCTGGTTGTAGAAAACCTCAACGCGCCCCTCGTTGTGCTTACGGGGGTAGCCGGCCAGTCGGAAGCGCAGGTTGGGCGATGGCGGGCTCTGCCTGGTGGGGGCACGGCTGGGTGGCTGGGCCAGACTCACCCACAGCCAGGGGCCGCACAGGAAGCCAAGGAGCGGCCGCTGAACGAGACGCATCTTCCTTGGGTCAGGCCTGCATGGGGTGGGAGGTTAGTGCTCACTGCTGGCTGAGAACAAGGATGCCAGCCCGGGTCGCTTGGCCTCGCCCTCCCCACAGCAGCAGGAAGAGCCTGTAGTGGTCAGAGCTCGTGGGGCAGGGGGCTCGAGCGAAGAGCCCCCTGCCGCCCTTGGAAGGCACCCAGTCTTGAGGACGCCAAAAGAAGACTTTCAGATTGGCAAAAAGCACAGGCAGACCCCTCCCCATCACCCTTCTCCTCCTGACCTGGGCATTGCTCCTGCTTCTTCCTCCTCCTCCTCCTCCTCCTCCTCCTCTTTGGCCTCTACCTGCCTGCCTGCCTCCCTCCCTCCTTCAGCTGGGTTCTGTCGGACAGGAAGGCAGCCCCAGGCCCCACGAGGGACATTCCTCATCCCTGGCCACAGAAGTTACGCTGGACACACAGCAGCATGGGGGTGTGTTTCACCCTTCTGCATTTCAAACACCGTCCTTGGAGCCTTTTCCATTAGGGAAGGGAGCCCTTTCCCCAAGAGGCAGGGGCACTGGTGAGATGAGAAGAAATCCCTGTCTTTCATGGAGGACCAACTGAGTAGCCCCCCCCCCCAGGTAAGGCCCTTCTTTTGACCTCCCCCACAAACTGAGCAGTGGGGGGGGGGCAGGTGGGAAAGGATTATCCAGCTGCTGGCATTTCTTTCCTGGAAAGCGGAGGCTGTGTTTTGATTTGAGTGGGCAGGACCATGGGTTGGGGACGCTGAGAAGGCCAGGCTGGATCCCAGTCCCTCGGCAGCTCATGGGCCGGTTCTTCCATGGCCAGAGCAGAAGAGGGAAGGAGGGCAGGCCTGGCGGGAGTTTCCTGGCCTTCTGCAAGGGGAACTGGGTGGGCGGGATTTTCTCAAGGCAGCTTTTGATTGACGGAGTCCTTCTGGAAAGTTCTCCCAGTACTGCCTGTTGGGAAACTTCACATTAAGGGTGGGAGAAGCTGGCCCCCCACCCCATGACCAAGACAGCTGCTTGGTCATTCCCTAATATGCCAGACCGGCTGTAGGGCAGACACGAGGGCAGCCTAGGAACTCTTTCCCCCCAGCTTTGGTTGTGACCAGAGCTCTCTGGCCAGGACTGCTCCCTTCCTTCGGGAGGGGGGAATCCCCCCTCAGTGATGTATTCTCAGGTCATCCTGCGCCACGTCTGGTGCCTCAGAGGGGGTCCGTTTTTGGCAAACAGCCCCACCCCCAAGTACCCCAGGCCCGATTCCAATCCTGCCGCTGGCCCAAGCTCTCAGATGGGAGCCAGGAAAGCCTGCAAGGTCTCCCCCTCTGACCATCTTCCACTCTTACTTGAACTTCTAGGCTGACCCTTTGGGGCTCCCTTCAACCTCTGCCACCTTGCCAGGGGCAGCAGCCATGCCCGCCTTGTTTCTGGCTCTGAGATTGCAGAAGACGGGGCAAGCGGGGGCCATTGGGGTGGTTGGGGGAATTATGCCCACGGGAGAGAGTCGGAGCATTGCGATCATAACAGGGAGAGGCAGATATGGCGGGGACTTTAGGGCTGGCCATTATAGGGGAAGGAGGGTTCGCTATATTGCAGAGATCCCTCCTTCCGGCCCTATGAGTCCCACTCCAAGGTCAGATGGCGTGAGCGATCAGGACCCTGGTCTCAGGCTGCTGTCGCTAAATGCCAGGTCTGTTACCCATAAGGCTCCCCTCGTCCGGGACTTGATTGTAGACGAGGGGGCAGACCTGGCATGTATTACTGAAACATGGCTGGGCACGGAGGGAGGAGTCCCCCTCGTAGAGCTGTGCCCAGACGGGTTTCAGGTGCTTCATCAGCCGAGAGCCCAGGGAAGGGGTGGCGGTGTGGCTATTGTAGTCCGGGAGTCTTTAGCTCCTCGTAGGCTCCCTGCTCCGGAGCTTGTCGGGTGTGAGTCCCTGCTAGTGAAGTTGGACCTCAAGGGTCAAGCGGGTTTGCTGCTAACGTACCTGCCTCCCAACTGCGTTGCAGCGGCCCTCCCTGCGCTCCTCGAGTCAATAGCCGAGCTAGCAATTGAGTTCCCTAGACTAATGGTTCTGGGGGACTTCAATTTGCCTTCGCTCGGTGAACACTCGGATGGAGCGCAGGAGTTCATGGCCTCCATGACAGCCATGGGCCTGACCCAGGTAATTCGAGGCCCTACCCACTTGGCAGGACATACACTCGACCTCGTATTCCTCTCGG
The DNA here is from genome assembly GCF_009769535.1 of Thamnophis elegans. NCBI lineage: Eukaryota > Metazoa > Chordata > Lepidosauria > Squamata > Natricidae > Thamnophis > Thamnophis elegans. The sequence goes on along the minus strand of NC_045549.1, from coordinate 98,505 downwards.
AGCAGTGGAGTTATGATCTTGGTCTGAGGGGAAATGAGATCACTCCCCTGTCGTGGTCAGACCACTACCTACTGAGGCTAGACTTCCGGAGGCCAAACCCCCACCGTAGGGAGGAGGAACCGACCAGGTGGTTCCGCCCCAGGCGACTGATGGACCCTGTTAGGTTCCAGACGGAGCTTGGGGTCATTCCAGATGCTCTCGCCCACAGTTCGGCGGAGACTATTGCTGCGGCCTGGCACTCGGCGGCATCAGAGTCTCTAGACCGAATTGCGCCACTACGGCCCCTCCGGGTCAGCGGCTCGCGGAGACCCCCTTGGTTCACCGAGGAGCTCCGCGAGATAAAGCGCCGGAGGAGACGCCTAGAGCACCGGTGGAGATCCGACAGGTCCGTATCGAACCGAGCACTGTTGACAGCTTGCACCAAGGAGTATGTTTGGGCATTGAGAACCGCCAAAAGATCACACATTGCCTCCTTGGTAGCGTCCGCCGAGTCTCGCCCAGCCGCCCTGTTCAGGATAACCCGCTCCCTCCTAAATAGGAGGGAGACGGGGAACACCCTGCAGGGTAAGGCTGAGGAATATAGTCAGTTCTTGGCGGACAAAATTGCTCGGTTTCGATCGGAACTGGACTCCACCCCTGCAGATCCAGCCGGGACACAGGGGAATAACTTGGTAGACCATCTCTGGGTTGAGTTTCAGGATGTTGCCTCTGGGGATGTGGACAAGGCTATGCGAGCTGTGAGTTCCTCCACCTGCATACTGGACCCGTGTCCCTCTTGGCTGACTGCCAACAGCAGAGAGGTGACACGAGGCTGGATCCAGGCGGTTGTTACCGCCTCTCTTCGGGAGGGACACCTCCCCACCGCGCTTAAGGCGGCGGTGGTGAGGCCCCTCCTGAAGAAACCGTCTTTGGATCCAGCAGTTCTTAACAACTATCGTCCAGTCTCCAACCTCCCCTTTCTGGGGAAGGTTGTGGAGAAGGTGGTGGCCTTACAGCTACAGCGTACCTTGGAGGAAGCTAACTACCTTGACCCCTTCCAGTCTGGCTTCAGGCCCGGTTACAGCACTGAAACCGCTTTGGTCGCATTGACCGATGATCTCTGGAGAGCCAGAGATGGAGGCTATGCGTCCATCCTGGTTCTCCTCGACCTCTCAGCGGCTTTCGATACCATCGACCATGGTATCCTTCTGCGATGACTGCGGGAGGTGGGGGTGGGCGGCACTGTTTTACAGTGGTTCTCCTCCTACCTCTCGGACAGGTCGCAGTCGGTGTTGGTGGGGAGGGAGAGATCGTCCCCGAGGCCCCTAACCTATGGGGTGCCGCAGGGCTCGGTTCTGTCCCCCCTGCTATTTAACATATACATGAAACCGCTGGGCGAGATCATTCGGAGGCACGGGATTAAGTACCATCAATATGCGGACGATACGCAGTTGTATCTGTCCGCCCCGTGCCAACTCAATGAAGCGGTGGACGTGATGAACCGGGGCCTTGAGGCTGTTAAAGACTGGATGAGAGCTAACAAACTGGTACTCAACCCGGAAAAGACCGAGTGGCTGTTGTGTTTTCCTCCCAAAAATTTGGTCAACGTGCCACCAATCAGGCTGGGGGGGCAAAATTTATACCCCTCAGACAGGGTCCGCAACTTGGGAGTCCTCCTGGATCCACAGCTGAGTTTTGACCATCACTTGTCGGCTGTGACCAGGGGGGCATTTGCCCAGGTTCGCCTGGTGCGCCAGTTGCGGCCCTACCTAGACCGGGAGGCTCTCACAACAGTCACTCGAGCCCTTGTGATCTCTAGGCTGGAATACTGCAATGTGCTCTACATGGGGCTGCCCTTGAAGAGCATCCGGCGACTTCAGCTAGTTCAGAACGCGGCCGCGCGAGTGATCATGGGCGCACCACGGTTCGCCCATATAACACCAATCCTCCGTGAGCTGCGCTGGCTACCTGTTGATCGTCGGGTGCACTTCAAGGTTTTACTTACCACCTATAAAGCGCTCCATGGTAGTGGATCTGACTATTTGAGAGACCGCCTTCTGCCAATTACCTCCCTGCGTCCCATCAGATCGCACAGAGTAGGCCTCCTCCGTATTCCATCCGCCAGTCAGTGCCGACTGGCGACTACGCGGAGGAGAGCCTTCTCAGTTGCAGCTCCGACATTATGGAACAACCTCCCCGTGGAGATCCGTACCCTCGCCACAGTCCAGGCCTTCCGCACAGCCCTCAAGATCTGGCTATCCCGTCAGGCCTGGGGATAGGATTACTCTCACCCCGCCCGAATGTTGAGTGAATGTTGTGTTTTATGGATAATTTTCTTTTATTCACGATTTTTTTTTTTTTTTCTTTTTAAGTCTTGTCTTGCACTCCCTTCCCCTGATTGTTGTGAGCCGCCCTGAGTCCCCTCAGGGAAAAGGGCGGCATACAAATACTCAATAAATACAAATACAAATACAAATACAAAAGACGGGGTTCTCCCTGGACAGCAGAGCAGCAAATCCTCCGCCTGTCACTGGGGGTCCCTGGGGGTTCCTGAGGTGGCTGCCTCCTCTGCCCCTCCATCCCCTCCTCCCGTGGGCAAAGTCCTCCCCCCTCGTTCAACATCGCCTTTAGCTATGGAGTGGTCAGTCTTGATGCCATATTGGCTCTGGGATGACCCAAGCGGCTGTGTTAGGTAGGATCCTACTGCAGCCCCCACCCCACCTGTAGCCCTGTTCCTCTGCTGAGGGGGACATGAACAAGTGGGGGAGCCTTAGGGGCTGCTCAGGGAAGCTGGGAAATGGCTGCCCCCCCCCCCGCTGGCAATGGCACCGCCCAGAAGCCAGTCGCCTGACTGGGCTGCCCTGAAAAGAGGCTTTGAAGCAGGGCACAGTTTGCCCTTTATGGGGTGACCACCCTGCCCTGCCTTGGTTGGTGCCTGGTTTCAGAGGCTCCCTCCGACTTGCCACCTTCTCTTCCCTCACTCAGGACCCTCCGGATGCAGCTCCATTGAGGGAAGGGAGGGGGAGGGGGCTCGGTGCACAAGGCGCAGAAGCCACCACTGATCTGTGTTGCAGTTTCATAGTTCTGAATGCTGGAGCCTCGTTCCTGCCCGGCTTTCAAAGGGTGCCACTTGCACTGCCCCGGCTCCTCGGGGGTGGGGGTGGGGGATGGGGCCGTGAGCTGCCGAGTCACTGGAAGAGGCGGGTTGCCCTCTAGGGCAGCCGGAGGAAATGGCCGAATGTGGGGCTGCGATTTAGAGGCGGCTGTGGTCACTGCTGCCAATTTTTTTATTTTTTTATTTAAAGGATGTATATGTCTCCCATCAAGCAATCCTGGGCAGCTCACAACAACAATAAAACCAATAAATAAAATATTCATGAAAGAGTAAAACCATAACACAGAAATCCTGCATCCAATTTACAAGTTGAGAGGTGAAGAGACGTCTTATGGGAGACTCAGCCGGGGATGACAATTTGCAAAATGAGGCACAATTTGACTACCTGAAAAATCTTCCAATGGGGTGGTAGTGGAGACCTTCTGTGAACCTGGGGGTCCAATTCTGCCTAGCTGAGTTTTTACCAGCATGCAACGATCCCTGGCAGGCTTGAAGTTGTAATGTGTGGAAGCCAAACGTGGCCTTACTACCCTCCTTTGGCCATTATCCAGAGCCCCAAAGCAGCTTTAGCTCCATCTCCACTGTCCACTCCCTTTGGGATGGGTCACGGGTGAGGGGCTTCAGGAGATGTCCTGCCCCAGGCAGGCTACTGACTGGGGGAGTTTCCCCCTCTGAATTTCTACATTCCCACCCAACTGAAACACACCGGAATTTGCCCAGGAAGGCCCCCCTCCCAGTCCCCAGAAATAATGCCATAGTTAAAAGGAAATTGAAACTGAAAACAGAAGGCTAGATTAGTTCAAACGCTTTGAGATTATTTAAATATTCTGATAGAAAGTGCACACCAAATTTTAAAATGTTCAAACAGGATAGGAGAGGTTGTACAGCAGTGGTTAAGCAGAATAGAGGTTACTTTGGCTCATGAATTCTGGCAAAGGCCAGGCAGAAGCAGCACCCCCCCCCCAATCAACCGGATGCTCAGGAGGGGCTTCCTAGAGGGGGAGCATCCCTTGTGGCAATTAAGTCCGTTTCTTGCACTGTGACTTCCGTTTGCAAAAGCAGGAGAGGCGAGTGGAGGGGGGGGAGTGTGGTGCTCCAGGGGTTTCCAGAAGAAAGAGCAAAGGGAGCAGATGCTGAACCGACCCAGGGAGGAAAGTGGGTCTCAGGACACCTGTATGGGAAATGGGGGCGGGGGAATAGAGGTTTGTGGGAGAAACTCAAAGCGAGAACACCTAGAAAAGACTGTCCGTGGCTTTGGCTAGGAATAAAAGGAATCCTGCTGGGGGCAGGGGGGCTGAGGTGGTGGGTGGTGGAGAGCAGGCAGCCCTTCTTAACTCCTAGGTTGCTAGTTGGAGTCCAGGCTGGTGCCCTGGGCTGCTCCAGCTCAGGATAAGAGAGAACGTGGTGAATTCAAACCAATCCGAGTCCCAGCGAATGACATCCTAGCGGCCTATGAACCAGCAGAGGTGATCACAAAACCTCTCTGTAAGGTCCTTGAGGAATCTTGGAAACCTGGCAAAGTGCCAGCAGGCGAGCCACTGTCAGCCCCACCTTCAAATATGGGCAGAAGAAGGAGCTTGGTTCAGACTTGGTAGCTTAATCTCTATGCTAGTAGAAGATTCCAAAATATCTACAAAGGTTGAGCTGAAAGGAATTTAGCAGGCTGAAATGGACAGTTCGGACACACAAAGTGAAAGTCCCAAAGGTTGGACGGGGGAGGCCTTACTTGGCAAAGGGGATCCAGTGCCCTGAAGAGGAGCCTCACCCAGCAATGTGCCGCAATTGCTAAAAGGGCCAATGGGTTCCAAGGACAGAGCAGAGTCTGTCCACCCCTGGAATAATTAAATCCAGTTTTGGTCATTTCCAGAGGTGTTTCCTCTCCTCTGCCTGGAGCCTTTTGCCCATTCAACATTAACAGGAGGGCTTCCAAGAGGGGGATGGGTCCAGTAAGGAAGCGGGTAATGTGGCCCTTACAGAAATGTGCCAGGTTCCCCCTCAGCGGATGCCTTCGGATAGAGGCTGGGTGGCCCTTTAATGAGACCCTGTTTCCTAACACAAAACCGGCCTCTTGAGAAGGGGAAATTAAGCACAGCACCACACAGGATGGCACCCAGATCCTCATCCCTCCCCTCAAATGGCTCCCACAGAAAGGCCCAGACTGCGGGAGAGACCAGAGACCAAGCAGGATGGGGCCAAATCCCCTGCTTGCTCTTCAGGAGGAGGGGATGGGCTCCCCCACTTCGCCTCCCCGACCCCACCAAACACCAGTGGGGTTTTTGCCTTGAGGCCATCCCGGAGGCCCCAGGAGGAGGAATAGAGCCCCCCCCCCCCCCCGGCCAGGCAATAGGGCCAGGCCGTTACAGAACGTCCTCAAGGCTGGGGGAGAGCGGGGTGGGGGCTGGGTGGGGGCTGGAGCACTTTCCCACCATTGGCTGCTCTCCCACTCAGGAAAGCTCCCGCCGCCCCCCCTAAAAAAGATGGAAGGAAAGGGGGGTCGCCCGGGGGGTTCCCTGCTCTCCTTGCGGTGGGTTGGAGGGGGTGCTGAAGGGGCTCTTGGGGAGACAAGCGGCTCCTGCGGCACTTCGCCCCACCGCCCTTTTCTTAAAGTCCAGCTGCCTTCGCTCAGCCAGCGGGCGTGGGCCGGAGCCCTCGCGCTCGCTTCACCCAACTGGCTAACTGGGCGCCTGCAAGGAAGAACGGGAACCTCCCCGCTCAGAGGCAGTCTATCGCTGAGCTCCACCAGGAGCGGGGCTGCCTCTGTTCCGGCGGGGGCGTTTGGAAGCGGGGGCTGGAGCTGTTCTGGAGTCCAGCGGGCAGCCTTGAAGCCCCCTCTCCCTCAACCCAACCCCGAAGCTCGGCGGGAAGGAGCGTCGCCTTCACTCTGCCTTCCAATCAGCAGCGCCCAAAGCATCCCGAGGCCGCCCGCTCCCGCTCCCGCCTCGCTCGCCAGGTCTTCGGCCGCCTTCGCGACGGAGCTTCCCGCCGAGCTGCAGCGAGGCGGAGCTGGCCGGCCTCTGTCGCCGCGCCTGCCCGGCAGCCGGGAAGCGAGAAGAGCCGCCTGTGTCCCGCGCGCCGCAGCCCGCTTCGTCTCAGGCAGAGGCCCGGCTCCCCTGGCCGCCCTGCCCTCCCGCCGCGCCCCAGGGAAGCTCCCCCGGCTGACCTGCTCCGTCCAGCCGCTCCGTCCGCCGCTGGCAGGCCGAGACAAGGGCCGCCCCGGCCGGCCTCTTCGTCACCCCGCCCCGTCCTGACGGGGCCTGTCCGGGGGCGTCCTGAGAGCGGCGGCTCTAGTCCAGGGCGGGACGGAGCGGGATGCCTTCGGGAGCGACGGAACTTTCCGACCGCAGCCGGCGCCGAGCGAGGCCGAGAGGGTCTGGAGGACTGGGCAGCCGCTGCGCCGTCCCTGTTTCGCCAGGGCTGCAGGAGAAGCGGCGGGCGGGTCGGTCTTCCCCCCCTCCTCCCCCAGGGCATCTCTGGCCTCCGCGCTTGTGGGCTTCGCAGAGTCCTTCCTTGCACCCAACCCGGAAAGGCCCCGAAGGCTTCCTCCGAGGGCCTCACGGAAAGGTTTTGTGCCGAGGAGGTGAGCCTGGTGGGAGCTGGCCTTGTCCTCCTTCCTGGCCCTGAAGGGCAACCCAATGCCCGCGCCCGCTCTCACCTCTGCCAGCCCACTTTGCTGGAACACCCAGCAGGACCACAGAACCTGCAACCACCCAACCTTCCAACTGTTGGCCTCCAAAAGGGGAAATGTTACCTTTGCAGATGACGCTGGTATGCTCGACTACTTTTGATAGAGCCAGCACTGTGCTGATGCTGCCCTTCTGGGCAGAGGTAGCCGTGGGGCACAGCCTTATGATGGTTGTCTTTTCTCTGTGGCTGGTTTCACTGGGGGCAGGGGGGGGGATGGATTTTTGGGATACCTTGGGGCTGGATACTCTTCACTTCCTACTTAGCATGAAACCCCCTTGGAGGCCCTTCATCAGCTACAGGTCATCTAACATCACAGGACACTGATGATAGTTGTTCAGGTCATCCTTGACTGACCAAGATGTGAGGTTTGAGCCCCATAGAGGTTTGAGAACACATCCAAGTCAAGACAAGGATATGGAGGGAAGAACTACCCTTCAGGGGTGGTGTAGCTCCTTTTTATACAGTTAGAAGCATCCTCACTAGCCTTATCAGCCTTATCTCTTTCCTGTTCCCACGATTGGCCATTTGGCCCCCTGTTCTTAAGGGCACAGATCAAACGTTCTTAGGCAGAAGGGGGACATATCGAAGGTGTCAGTTTTACAGGCCTTTACAGCTCCATTCCAGGATAGGTTCTATGCTCATAGATTGCAGATTGGTAAGGAGTCCACATGGATCACAGGTTTTGCCAGATATTCTACAGGCCCTAATAACAGCGCCACAGGAAGTCAGTTGCAGGGAACAAATGTTTCTACTAAAACCAACACGTTTGTACCCTTATTTACTATTCCTCTTCAGAGAGGTGTTGCCCAAGTCCTGGCCCTTGCCAGGGCCTGCGGTCTGAATTGGAAGGTGAAGCCTGCGGGTCATTCCCAATCCTTGCCCCTCCGGGTCGAGCAGCCCTATTTGAAGCTGGTGTGCAACCTGGCTGGACTCTCCGCTTCCTCTCCAGAAGCAAGAAGGCCTTGACACAGGCGCAAGCCAAGGATCTTCCATTCGTGACTCGATCACCTTGTATGTGGAGTGCTACAATGTGCTGTAGGTGGTGCTGCCCTTGAAAGCTGCGGCTGGTGCAGACAGAATCTGGGGCATGAGCAGTGATGCCCAAATCACAGCCTTCCGTGGGAGCTGCACTAGTTGCCGCTTGGCTTCTGGGTGCAATTTGAGCTGCTTAGCACAAAACACTTCATGGGCTCGGACCGAGACCCCCGTCTCCCGTGGTCTGTGCTGGTGCTGTGCGCCCCAAGAAAGGTGTGCTAAGGATGGTCACTCAGTGAGATCCCGGCCTTCTCAGTTGCTGCAGCTGCCACCTGGAGACCCGCCTCTCCCGCATTTTGCCCAATCCCAAGCCTTCTTTAAGAATGGCCTTTCCCCCAGGCCCTGGGCTGAGAGGGGCCTCTTGGAGCTGGCGAGACTTTTCGCAGGACTTCCACCAGCAGCCTCAGGCGGACATAAATCCTCTCTGCTAGTGAAGCCATAAAAAGATGGACAAACAGCAAGACCAAAAGGCTCGCTTGCTTCTTCCCTTTTGATGCGGATTGTTGTTTTTTTAAGGAAAGCGCTAGATACCTCTGGACAAGCTTGATGAGGCTGTCGGTTGCCCTGAACAAGAGGCCTGGGAGGATCACAAGCAGGACAGAGGCAAGGCCCCCCCCCCCAACCAGGTATCCCGCCCTGCTCTCTCGGGGAGAGTCAGCCACTGGCATGGGCTCCTTATTGCCTTTTCCCAAGGGTGCGTTCCATGCCAGTGCTTTCTCCGCAGGCCCCGGCCCAAGTCCTTCTGGGTCAGATGTAGCTGATCTGGTTGGGCAGTGGAAGATGTGATCTGAGCAGCCTCCCACTCGCCTTCCTTCATCCACCGAAGAAGCTGGTAAGTGGAAACTAGATGGATGACATCCCACTTTCCTCGGCATTTGCAACTTGCCCTTTAGGAAAAAAAAATTCCCCAGGGGAGCTTAGAATCAGACACAGAGTGCCTAAACTGTGTGTTTAGGAAGACTGAACCGTAGGACAAGAAAAACCACAGCCCTAATTTAGAAAAAACCCTGAATGGCAGCATGATAAAAATCAACATTATTTTTTAAAGGCTTGGGAGAACAAAAGTGCACTGACCTGGCCCTAAACAGAATAAAACTGGCATCATGGGCCTGTGTCATTTCAGGGGATGCCCCACAGGAGGGCATCCAGACTGAGTCCCACATGGTGCTCTCTGAGGTATTTCATTCCTATAGGGTCCCTCTCAACAAGGGTTCCTTTCAGCCCTGGGCCCCCAAGTCCCTGGCGTGGGACCAGAGAGGTGGCTATGACCGAGTCTTATCTTCAAAGCGCCCAGGTCCAGTCCCTATGGCATCAAAACAGCCTCCCGAAGCCCTTGGAAGGACGCCGCTCCAAGCAAAGGCCCGCAGCTGCTGCTCCGGCCCCGGGCCAGAGATCAGGAGGACGCTTCAGCCATCGAGGCTCCATCTCCTGCCAGGCCAGGGCCAAGGCGCTCCGGTCGCCCGTTCTTCAGATGGGCCGGCCTGGGCAGCCGCCTGCTTCCCCAAGGGGCGCGTCCGGAGCCACAACGCGGGCGAAGCTGCTTCCTTCCAGCGGGACTTGGCGCTCGGCACGTGCTCGGAGCCGCCGCGCCTTTCTTCCGGGCCCGCGAGCTCGCGCGCAGCTCACTCCGGGGGAGGCGGAGCGCGTGACGCGCCCTCCAGCAGCCCGCCCTCTTCCGACGGACCCGGAGTGGCTCTGCTTCGCCGCCGCCGCCCGCCGCCGCCCTGCCCAGGCTCCGAATGGACCCCCCGGTGAAGTCGGGGCCGCTCCTGCTCCAGCAGCCGTCGGGTTTGCTCCTGGGGGCCAAGGTAGGCGCGCGAGGCGGGGGTCTCCGCTCGGGGGGTGCCCTGCTCCTGCGCGCCTTCCTCTTCCCGTGCAGCCCGGGGAAGGAACGGCTGGCCCCTTGCCCAGCAGCCGTCGCCCCCTTTCTCTTTCGCTCCCGCCCTGCGGGGGAAGCGCTATTCCTTCCTGGACGGCGCTGCCCTCCGCTGGGAGAGTGGCCGGGCAGGACCCTTCCGCTGCCGGGGAGGAAGCCGGGCGGGCTCGCACTTCCTGCTTTTGGGAGCGCGGGGCTTTGGCCCTGCCGGTGTCCCGCCAGTTGGAAGAGCGGCTGAATTCGGAAAAGCCGTCGCTCCCAGGAGGAGGCAGGCGCCGGGCACAGTTGCGAGGAAGACCCTCCGGCTGGGTTGCAATCCCCGGGCTGCTCGCCTCCAGGGTTTCCCCGCAGCCCACCCGGAGAGGCTTCTCGGCCTTTTGCGGACGGGGGAGGGGCAGAAAAAACCCACCCCTGGCTCTGCTTCGTGTATCGGGATGTTCGCCTACAGAGCTGCCCGCTGAGTAGCGCAGATCCGGCTCTTCAAACTTCTGCAGAACCAGTGGGGGTGGGGGGGCGTTTCCTGGCAGGCAAAGGGCGGTGCAACGTTTTCTCAAAGGCAGGCAATCTTCTCTCGCCAGAGCTTAGCCTCTTGCTTCAGGGTTCCTGGAATTTTTCTTCAGCTGTCCTGTGGCGCAACTTGTAAAAGTTTGAAAACTGCTGGTGTACACAAGGAATCCATGCTGCAAGCATCGCCCTTTATTAAAACAGTGCAGTGTAAGAGAGAAAAGGGGGGGGGCATGAGCTGTCAGGGCCCAAAGATCTTTCTGAATGTGGGGGATTAATCTCCCCCCCTTGGGAGGGGTGTGTGTTCTGTCTAGAAACCCAGAGCAGAAGAAAGCAGCTTTCTGCCTTTCTGGCCCAGAGGTTAATTCTCAAAGGAGCAAGAGGCAGCCGCTGTCTCTGGCAGGGGTGGAGGAGGGTTGCCTGGACTTGGAGTAGGAAGCATGGCTGCTGGTGGCTGCTTTGCCCCTTTCCGGTCCTCTCTTTGGCCTTTCTTACTAGGTTGCTGCTCAGTCTCTGCAGGAGAAACTGCTCCAGAGTTGAAGGTGGATTACTGAGGTAGTTAACTTGTCATCTTTAATTCTGGTCAGTTGCTCGCTCCTCTTTTACTTTTTTAGTCAATCTATGTGGCTACCCATCTAAAGGTAGATCAGGTCAGGGAATCAATTCCGCAGGAAAGAAGGCTGCAACTACTGTTACTGAGATTGGCTCTAACATCAGAATCTTGCAAGTCTAATTGTGCTGTTCCTCGTCCTCTTTGAAATCCTGGGAATCAGAGGCTGCTTCCAAATGTTAGCTCACAACTCCGGACTTAAAATGTGTTCAGCTCCTTTTGCATAGATAACACTTTCTGTGCATATTTCTGTCCAGGTCATTATCCTTACTCTGTACTTCATGCGCATCGCACCCTTTGTCACCAGGCGGCTTCTGAGTGCCATTCAGGGTGCTGGCTATCAACTGTGAAGCCATGCACAAGGTCCAGCTCTGCAAAGGTGGTTTTTGCCCAACTGATAAGATCCTGGTCCTGTCAATCAAGTAGTGCCATCTACAATACCTGCCCTTTGGAACAGCATCAAATGTGCTTAGCCCCCCAGCTTACTGGTTTTAAAAGGGCCTCTTTCCTCAGGCCTTGGGTTGAGGGAGCAGTGTGTCCTCTGAAAGTTTAGGTTAAAAATAATGTTTGGGGTTTCTTATTGGTATTTTATCTGTATTCAGTTTTTAGTCACCTGTTCAGAGCTGGTGCAGAGTTGTATGGCCTGACAAGTTTAATAAAATTAAACTACTTTTAGGTAGTTACTAGAGAGAAGCTAATTAGCTTTGGAAATGGCAACCGGGACTTCCCATTGGATGAAATCATTTCCCGAGAGGCATTTATGTCAATGCCAGAAGGCTGAGGCCCAGGATATGGGTCAGGAGCAACCATATTCGCACAAAGGAAAGCTGGTAGGATGGAGAAGATGATTGATTGATATGGCACTTCTGAATTTGACATTTTAAGGGAGATCAGGAAAGGAAGCTGTGGGGTGTTGAGATGACAAGTAAGCAGGAATCTTCCAAAGGGGCAGGTGCTCCCAGACTGCCTCAAGCCCTCCGACTAACTTAGCCATCTCCAGTACTCTGGGAATGGAAAGGCAGTGGGAAAAGGAAAAAAAAAAGAGGGAAGCAGTTTTATTCCCCAGACAGAAAGACTCCAGGCAATATTGAGTTGCAGCACAAAATCTGAAATGGTTTATCCCTGAGGTCACATATTATGTCCCAAATGTGGCTGTATTTTATCTAATAAATATTACTAAGTGACGATCCTCCACCCAATTATGCTAGATAGCTTTGGACGTGACCCTGAATGACATCCAGGACTGTTTACAAAGTAGAAGAGCTACTGAACTGATTGGAAACTGATCACAGTGGCCACAAACACAAGACATAAGTGAGCAGCCAAGGAACTGCAAAATAGCCCTTGTTGGTTTTAAAAGAAACCTACCTAGAAGGGGAAGGGGAGGAAGGGATAAGGGAAGGTTGAGAGGCCCTCAGCAACCGCCTCATGTCTCGGGGATGGTTCCTCTGCTGTCCACGTCAAGCCTTGTCTTGTCTGCCAGCGTTTCTTCTCCTCAGAAGCAAAGACCTAGAAATGGGGCAGGTATTAACATTGAATTCTTGCTGTAAAAGGGGGTAGAAGTCTTCATGGTCCTGTCCCGACATTGGCGATTGATGAAATGCCCAAGGATTCAGAATTAGTGGGGGAACGTTTTGAGGACTCCCCAAGGAGGAAACAGGCTTCTGAGCAGTAAATGCAATTGCAAGCAGGCAGGCAGGCAGGCAGGCAAAAGGCTCCTCATATCCCTGATGGGATCTGAGATAGAAAGAGAAGGGTCCTTGAAACCCTGTCAGTGAGAAACTCCTCTGAAAACGGTATGCAGTTTTTTTTCTCTCCTGCCAACAAGTAGCTGATTTTGTCGCCAAAGCCAGTTCTTTGCTGGCCCTCTCCCCAGATTTGAAGGAGAGCAACTAGAAATGACCAAAGGTGATCCTCAGAGGTCTGTGGGCCTACTGGGAAGAGCAGTCTTGATGGTTGCAAATTCTTGGTAGGAGCAGCCAGAGGGTCTCCATCCTCTCTTTTCAGCTGTTGGTTACTCCTAAGCATGCCTCAGTTTTAATTTCTCTTTTCATTTTGATCTTTAGTTGACTGGTTGAATGTTGATTTATTCTAACCTTTGCTGGATTAATGTGAATTTGTGTTTTTTTTTTAATTGCTTTATTTTGCTGTTGCGGAGCACTCTCCACATAGGAGAATCGACTCCACCCCCTATTACCTCGAGAAGGGCAAATTCCACCTTGGGGGGTAATTTGGAAAGGCTTTTTCTCTCTTGATCAAAACCTGCAAATTGTAGAGCCAGTGGAAGGGACAGGAAAGAGCCACCTGAGCAAGCAAGGGCCTAAGTTGTGCGATCCTTGGGCTTTCGGCTTAGATGGGCAAAGAGGCTGGGTGGTCTGATCATACTGTTTATCCTCTCAGTCTAGCAAGAAAATGTGGTTCAGGGCCAGGGAGAAGAACAAGAACCCAGTTTGGCTGTGAAATTTCTATCCCAAAACGAGTTGCCAGTTTTTTTGGTTAGGGGATTAGGCCAGCCGTGGAAGAGAAATCCAGCTCTGGCTTCTAGATAGGTGGAGGAGGCATCAGCAGTTGGGGAAGAAAGCGGTGGGCTGTTTCCTGTGTCTTGTTGGTCTCTCTGGAATTAGAATTGGGATGCTTTGTCCAACCCAGCTTCTGGGTCTGCAGATGTTTTTAAGAAACATCTTAAGTTATTTATTAATTATTTGAGTACTTTTTCTCCCCTTTGTTGGCCTCTGATTTATTTCTGAATCACATGCTTGAAAAAGGTGAGAACTGCCACTTTTACTGTGTTTGCCACTAGCCATCTGGCATTTAAGATAATTCAATCCCTGCTATGGAAGGATGAAGCACAGGGACATATGCTGGATTTCTCATTATCTGGTGGATCCTCAGTTCCGTTTCCTTTATTGTCATTGCACCTCTCAGATTTGCTCAGAGTGGGGCTTCATCTGGATAAGCCCAGTTGAGGTGTCTGGAGCATTTTATCTGGGATGTGTTTGATTTTGTCTCCCGATGAAGTAGATTTTGCTAGATCTGGGTTTTTAAAGTCGCCCGGGAGGCGGCCTCTGCTTGGATCCCTATCATGCTGTCTGCTTCCCTGGGACGGGAGCTGGTTGCTTCAGCTCTGAAGGAAGCCTTGGTGTGTGCTCTCCATTTTAGGGAAGTTGCAAAGAGGTTGGCTAGGGAGAAGCCCCAAGGGATTCGGGAGGAAAGGGATTATCTGGAGCCAGGTTTCAGGCGGGGAGAGAGCATGCTTGCTGATGACCTTTGGCAGAACAGGAATGGGGACCAGGTAGCCATCCTTGGGCTTCCTGATCTCTAGGCAGCCTTCAAGGCCATGGATCACAGTGGCCTCCTGGAAAAGGGGAGGGGGTTGGGAGTGGTCCCATCCATTTGATACTTTGGGGGGGGGGAAGAAGTCGAGTCCACCGCCCCTCAGTTGTGGGGGTGCCACAGGGCTCCAAACTCCCACTTTCAACATATCTACATGACACCATTGGGTGAGGAAATGATACATCTTGATCCCTTGATGGCTTTGAGATCCCGTCCCAAGGCCTGAATAGGGTAGAGCTTACTCGGGCTCAGTCCTGATGCTACTGAGTGGCAGCAGAAATCAGGACTCCCGGTTCTGGGGACTTTCCATGTTTTATTTTAGATGGGGCTGCATTTCCTCATTCGAGACTGGGGTGCCCTTTGGGGGCTGCCTTAGAGCTCCTGCTTAAGGAGGAGCAGGAAACTGCCGAGTATCATCAGCCTATTGATGATATCTCAACTCTTGGTGGCGGATGACCTGACCCCGTGGCTTCGAGTTAAACAGAGCACCGAGCCCTGGGAGTGGCCGAGGGCTGGATCTCTAACTCCTTGTCAACTCTGGTTGGGGTCGGCCCTGGGGAAAGGAGCTGAACTAGTGCCAGCCCCAGCTCGCCCCAAAGGTCGCTGAAGGCAGTTGAGAGGTCAAGGAGAGGGAGAGTGGTTGCCCCCTTCCCGCTCCTGCCACAGATCGTCCACGAGTGCCTCTCTGTCCCATCGTCAGGCCTGACTCCGGACGGAAAGGGGCCCAGGGAATCTGTTTCATCCAGGAACCCCCCACCCTTTTGGCTGCCCCCCTCTGCCCCGCCCTTGATCTGCTGTCACAGTCTGTCTCTGTTTGCAGCGGTGGAAGAAAAGCTGGTTTGTGTTGTACCCAGCGAGTCCTCATGGAGTTGCCCGTCTTGAGTTCTTTGACTGCAAGGAAGGGGCTGCTCCAGCTGACCGGATCAGTACCAAGAAGCTGGACAAGAAGATTGTGAGGCTGGCAGACTGTGTGAGTGTGGCTCCTGCCCTGGACTGCAGCCCCAAGGACGGCTTGGCTGCTTTCTGCCTGGAGACCAGCAGCCGCACCTACGTCTTTGCCTCTGAGCCATCGGAGGCGGCTGACTGGATGGCCAAGCTCTGCGAGGCAGCCTTTCTGGTGAGCGGGGCTGGTGGGCGGTGGTGGAAGTGGGAGGGAGTAGCTAAAGCAAAGGTAGAGCTAAGCATTCTGGGCGCAGACCCATCCAGGCGGGATACGTTTTGGGGTGGAAAAGTGGACAGAGGGCCACCACAGCCAAAGCAGCCAAAGGGAAGGAGGGAAAAGAAGCTCCTGAGAAACTGACAGCTGGGTGGTGCATGCAGAGCAGTGCTGGGTTACGACCGGTAAGCCCCGGTATGGGTGCACCGGGTACCGTTCTGGTACGGTGCTTCGGAGGGCCCGCCCGCCCGCGCTCCTTACCAGTATTTGAGGTGTTTGGGGCTTCTGTGCACGGAGCATACGGTGCCTGCGCGACACTCTGCCGCGCAGCTGGAGTCTTGCGGAGGTGTCACGGAACGTTGCAGGCGGTAAGTACTCGTGTGTGTGCTGTGTGCGTTCATGTAGTGGACCCCCAGTCCCGTTGCACCGTATCGGTTGCACCGGGATCCGGAACCCACTACTGATGCAGAGGAAAGTGGGGAGTGGGCCCGAGTGACTGATCTGACCCAAATTTAGCACTATGTCTAAATCTAGGGACTTACTTTAAAAAGGGTCCAGCCAGCCCAGAAAGAGTTCCTGGAAGTGGAGTCCTGGGAGAATAGAGAAAGGGCCATGGGCTCTCATTCGGGAGTGCTGAGCCCAGAGACTGCCAGGGGGAGCTTCCAGTGGCAAGGCTGGCACCATTGTTCACCTGGAGAGCTCTGGGTTGGGGAGCTTCGTTGGATTCATGCAGAGTTGCATGAAGGGCCCCCAAGATGAGGGGTTGAGCTCTTGACAGGACAGCAGTTGCCAATCCTGCCAAGGACACTGGGCGACCGGGGAAGAATTGGTCCTTTTTGCTGAAGCGCCAGGCAAGGGCTGCCACTGAGACCCTTTATGCCCCTCATCACAGACTAACCCTGGGAAAATGACCCCCTCTGCTACGTTGGAGGCCGTTGGAGAACGGGACCTGGAAATGGCCACAAATTCCATTTACTACTCAAGAGAAGAAGGTAGGGCTTGAGCGCTGAGTGTAACTTGGATGGTCCAGCTGGTCCCCCTCGGAGACTTTTATTCTGTGGGAGCAACACGGGAGGGCCGAGAGGTGGGATTGCTCCCAGTTTCCAAGTCAGTCCCCTGCCTTGGGAGCTCCTGAGGGGGGCAGGAAGTCTAGGACGCTCCTGGGTGGCATGGGATGTGCTCTCTCACCCCCCATCCTGCAAGGGAGGGACTGGCAGTGCCCGGGGGCCTCCCTGCAAGGACAGCCCTCCACGCTGACTCTCCCCTTGGCTGCAGTGAATGAGTTCTGGGTCACCGTGCAGAAGACGGAAGCGGCCGAGCGCTGCAAGCTGCAAGGGAGGTATCTGCTGAAGGCTTCTTGGAACGAGCTCATCCTCAGAGAGGCCCCCTCCAGCCTGCCCCTCTACACGTGGCCCTATCGCCTCCTCCGCAGATACGGCAGGGACAAGGTGAGACTTTTGGGCAGGAAAGGAGTTGGGCCTCTGGGGTTTTGTCTTCTCCCTCCCCCCTGCCCCCCCCCCGGGAGACCTGGGAAGCAGGGTAGCTGGACTCACTGAGCCAGAGGGGGACAAACCTCTCCCCGGCGCTTGCTTTGTGAGGGTGGGCTCCTCGGGGGCTGCCCTACTTGCGCCCTGGTTGACCACAGCCCCAGGCGTCCCTTCCACAGGTGATGTTCTCCTTCGAAGCTGGCCGCCGTTGTGAATCCGGTGCCGGCAACTTCACTTTTGAGACCAAGCAGGGCAGCGAGATCTTCCACGTGGTGGAGGCTGCCATCCAGGCCCAGAAGGCCCAGGTGGAAGAGCATCGGCAAAGCAGCAGCTCCCTTGAGATGGAGGCCCCCGGCATCTTCTCCCTCCAGAGTGCCATGGCCAACTCCCTCAGCCTGGAGGGCGAGGGCACGGCTGCTTCTCCGGAGAGACGGGCGCCCAGGGGTGCCCTGGCAGCCAGGGCCAGCGTCGCTGGGGAGGGGAAGGAGGCCACCGTGCCCAAAGGGCAAAACCCCTGGCTGAGCTCCCCCTCGCTGCGGCCCTCCCTCTCCGGGACGGCTGGCTCTTTGGAGGACACCAGCAACGTCTACTCTGAGCCTCTGGATGCGTTGAAGGGCACGCGGCTCCGCCCAGACTCCCTGTACGCTGACCCCCTTGACAGCCAGTGGCAGGAAGAAGGTCCAGGCCGGGGTTCCAGCCTGGCAGAGGAGCAGCCCAGGGCACGGACGGGCGAGGGCCACGGGCTGCCGAGCGACAAGCAGCACATCTATGATGAGCCTGAAGGAAGGGCCCCGTGGCCCACCCCTGCTTCGGCCGCCATTTACGACGAGGCACGCCTCCCCTGCGAGGCCTGGCGGACTCAGGGCTTGGAGAGCCAAGCTGGCTATGAGTTGCTGTACCTTCCTGGAACCGGTGATTATGCCGTCCCTGCCTTCCACCAAAAGGCCGGGCTGAAACCCTCCAGGCCTAGCCCTGCCCCCAAGCCCCCCCGGGCGCACAAGAAATCTGCTCAGCTGGAGGCCAGTAAGCCCAGAGCGGCCCCCACCCCGGGCCTGGAGGGGGCCTGCAACAGCAACAACAGCAACAACGCCAGCGACCCCCTCTACAGCCGCGTGATCAAACCACCCTCGGCCCCTGGCCCTTTGGGACCTGAGCAATCGGTGGACGAAGGCCGGCCGGCTGCTGTGTATGAAGATCTGGGGGAGATCTGAGAAGGGACCCCGAGCCGGAGCAGCCTTTCCAGGGGGACCTTCTGCAGGCTGCCAGCTGGGGAGGGGGGCCGGCCATGCATGTGTCTTCTCGGAAGAGGCAGGCCGAGAGCCCAAGTGACAGCAACCTTGTTGGGCACAAAGGCTGCCTCTTTCAAGAGGGCCCCAACCTAGCCTGAGGGCCACACAGACCAAAGCATGAAGCCACTGGGTGGGAATGGCTGTCAAAGGTAGGACGGACCCCTCCTGGCCTCTGGGACATGGCTTCTTTGGGACTGCGGCCTTCAGCAGTGAGCCCAGAAAGCCTCCCTGGCACCTGACAAGCCATTTAGGAGGTTGGCGCTTCCTTTGGTTGCTGCTGGGGAGAGCCTCTGCTGGCCCACTGCCAGCCTCACACCCAGGTCGGGGGCAGCCTGCGTGGTGGGCTGAGGCTCCCGGCTCTGTGTCTGAGGCTGCCCTGCTTGCAGGAGGCTGAGAAGGGGTCCTGGGGCAGCGGAAGCCACACTGGGGGGTGTGTGTGTGTGTGTTGTGGGAAGGCGCTGAAGGAGACACTTGCTCGCTCAGGCTGTCACAAGGTGGTTTATTGACACAGAGCAGAGGATGTGGCTGAGCCAGGGCGGAAGAGGGCCGAACAACGGAAACCAGGAAGTGCCACAACCCCCCCTCCCCCTCCGCTCGCTTCTGCATGGAGCCCAGGCTGGTGGAAGTGGGGAGAAACAGGCAGGTTGGCCCCAGCGCTTGCCCGAGGCTTGCGGGGAACATCTAACACACACAGACCCCCGTCCTCCCTGGAGTCTTCTGGGTGAGGGTGGGGAGGTGCAGGCTGGCTCTGAGGCTGTGAGGGCGGCAGAGTCTTCCCTCTGTGGCCAAGGCTGCTACATCTCAGGCTCTGGGATCACCTTTCCTTGGCTCAGAAAAAGGGGGCGGCTGCCGGAGCCAGCAGGCGGGAGAGCCACCTGCAGTGGGGCCACTGTGGCCCTGGCCCTGCTGGGATGCACACGACCACCGTGCTGTGGGGGAAGAATCTCCGTCACTGCTGGGGCAAAAGTCTGTGTGTCCATCCATCCGTCTGTCCCTGCCCTTCCTGCTGTTGGGATGGCAGGGATCCTGCTTGGTTAGTGGGAGAGCCCGTCCCAAAGGCTGGGAGGTGCCCTGGGTGTTAGGTCAGAGCCCTTACTGGGGGGCTTTGTGCATTTGCCCTCCTAGGCAGCCATGTTGGAGCCCCCCCTGCCTCCTGGGCCGGTTCCTTGCTGCCAGGCCCACATTTGTCCCCGCCCTTCCCCATGTCCTGCGCCCCTTGATACCTGGCGGGGCCACTGCCTCGGTGCCCAGCGCTGAGCCCGGGAGGTGGGCAGGCGGCCCAGGCACCTCTTCAAGGCCTGATACAGATGACCGGTTGCCCGCAGGGGATCGTAGTGTGCTTCAACCTCCAGGCCGCCAAGGATGCCCTGCAGCGCAAGAGGCTGGGTCGGTCCCAGGGGAAGGCAGGGGTGGGGTGCGGGTGCCCCATCCCTTTCCCGGGTTCTCCTCATTTACCTCCATTTGAGCGAGTGCTGCTTCTGGCAGCTCAGCTGGGAGGGGAGGAAAGCTGCAAGGCAGAAGCAGCTCTCGGGCCACTACCGGGCGCAGCAGCAGGGAGCAGGAGTCCGAGGGCAGCAGGACCTGGAAGGTGCTGGCGGAGAGGCCTCCACTGAGATCTGGCCCAGCCCAAGCCTCGTATTTGGCAAGCAGCAGCCATTTCCTCCTCTGGAAGACGAAAGCGATGTGCGTTGTGCCAAAGCAGAGTGATGCTCCTGCCTGGTGGGCGTGAGGTGCCACTGACACGCAGGACAGCTGGCCTGAGGAGGCCCCCCCTCTGCCCCAAAGGCTTGGTGGCTTCGGGGCGGTTGGCAAGGTGGCCTTTGCGGACCCCCCCCTCCCCTTTGGACTCACTTGCAGGCAGTGGCAGAAGGCCTGGAAACGCTGCTGGTTGGTCTCCAGTTCGTCCCAGCTCAGCTGCCAACAGCTTGTGGGCCTTACGATTAGAGGGAGGCCCAAAAACATGGATGCACAGACTCCGTCAGCTTTCAGGGCCCTGCGACAGGGAAGCGGGTCACTGGGCTCCTGGCCCCATCCAGCTACTGACCGAGGATCCAGGGACGCTGCTCAGGGAGATCTTTGCAAGGAGGCCACTCAGTGGGGACTAAGACGCCCTGCTGATGGGTGGAAATGCGCCCCCCCCCAGCCAAAGTAGCCCCTGCAGCCCCTCCCTCCCCCGCCTGCCTCAGTGGGGGCTGACCCTGGAGGGAGGGGCAGGAGCTGTGCTGACCCTTGCCTGACAGATACGGTCAGTTGAAGGTGGGTCGGAGGAAGAGGGGGGCTTATCAAAAAACCCTTTTTCACTCCCTCGAAGGAAGCTTCCAGAAGGGGAGGAGCAGCCTGTGGGGGGGGAGGGTTTTCTGGTGAACTGAATCATCCAAAGGAGGAGGAAACGGGGGAGGGGGAGCGACAGATGGGCTCCAGGCGATTCAAATACTGCAGAGCCCCAAATGCTGCTATCGGTCCTTGCACAAATGCTTGGAAGTGGAGGGCTGGCTGCCTCCCCCCACCCCCTCCCTGGGCAAAATCCTCATGCTTGGCTGGAGAACGTGGCTGAGCTGTAAAACCCGTGTCCTTGTCTTGGCCAGGCCTACAGGAGCCTCCCCTTCCCTAAAGCGGACACCCCTGACTGATCACGCAGATTTATCTACGGCTGGGGTGGGTTCAGCCCTAAGGACCATCCCGTTTGGGGAAGAGGAAGCAGCAGTGCAGGAATGGAAGACCGAGTTCAGCAAAAGAAGAGTTGGGGCTGCTCCAAGTTCTTCAAAAGAGCTTTTCTGTAATAAACCTTCAGGTTCCTGGTTCTGGCATGTCTGCTTAATTGCTTCCAGCCCAGCCTGTAGGGCTTCTTCCAAAGGCCCCTTTCCAGACGGCCCCCTAACGTGCTTTCCTGGGGCTTCAGAGGGTCTCGGGGGGTCCGTTGGGCTGGCCGTTTGTGCCGCTCCATGGGCTGAGCCTGAGCGGGGTCTTCGGGGCCCTCCCTGGGGGCCTGGGCTAATTCCTTCCATAAACGTTGCCTCGAGAGCTTGGGTGTGGGGCAAGCTCTGCGTGGGGCTCCTCCAGCTCACAGGCAGACCAGCCGTCCGGACCCCCACTGGACCTGCACTGGCCGCAGACACATTCTGTGGGCTTTTAGCTCCCCTGTCAAAAGCTCTGGGCTCTGGGCTCCAGAGTGCCCTGCTGCTTCGGCCAGGAAGGGCTGCACATCCAGGCTCTCCGTGGGAGGGAGGGAGACGGCGCCCCTTTGTCTTGGCAAGTGGCATTCTGAGAACGTCCCGGAATACTTTGCAGCGCCGCCACCCAGCAGAGGCAGCCCGGAGCTGGAGCCCTTGGTGAGAGCAACGTAGAGCCCAGGAGGCCGATTGGGGAATGAAGTACAACCACGTGGCTGGTATGCCTGCCCGTCTCCCAGCCCCAGGGTTAAAAGAAAAGGGGGGGGGGATCTGCCGTTCCTTGCAGCTTCCTTTCCAGAGCTGCTATTCCACCCTTGGACAAGTAGGAGTCCCCCGGCTGAGACTTCCCTTCCTGACCCCCAAAGCCACTTCTGCTGCTTCCGTCCTAGATCCCTTTCCCAAACAAAACTGTAATTTATGAAAACAGTGGCATTGCCAAAAACAGCCAGTAGTTTCCCAGCCGCTGTGCTGTGATTTCTCTGCGCTGATGCTACGGTGCTACCGAGCGCTTGCGGAGGGGGGAGAGGAGGCCTCTGGAGCAGCTTCTCTTGGCGGTGGGGGTGGGGATTGCCCCCCTTCTGGGCACACCGCCTTGACACAAGCCTGGGCTGACTAGAGGTCTGCCATGCATCCCTCCAATGACACTTCTTAGGTGATGAGTTCTGGGATATAAGACAAGTGATTTCCAGAAATACTGTGGTCCATGGAATTGATATACTGACCACCAATCCTCCCCACCCCCCACCCCCAAGCATGTGACACACAACCCAGGGATCCAGTCTGTCACGGCCAAAGCCAAAATGACCGGTGTGTGTGTGTATTGCCCCAGAACTGCACAGAAATGTGCCTGCACCAGATTTGCGCCAATGGAGGGAGGTGTGTGTGTGGGGGGCTATTCCCAGCTCTAACTGGGCCATCAGCAGCAGTATTATCGAAGCCCAGCAGGCCGCCTTCAGGCCAGAGCTCTGCCGAGGGGAGAGGAAACCCCCATGTTAAATCTGTTTTGGGGCAGGGCTGGGGGGGGGTCATCCTTGTTAGGAAGCAGGTGAGGGGAGTCACAGTAGCCCTTCACCCAATCCAGTACCTGAGGACTCTCAGTCTGCGTGGGGCCAGGCCAGGGGCCATCCAGAATGGACTGGCAGCATTGTCCACTCCTGCTGTTCCACCCTCACAAGCGGCAGGAAGCTGGGCAGGGCTGAGAAATCTTTCCTGGACATCACACTTCAGCCATGCTGTGGAGGTAGGAGAGCAGAGCGAAGGGCCCAAGTGGCACATCACTCAAGCAGGTGTGCGGGTGTTGTCTCTCTGTCCAGCAACCCCCCCTTAGCCCAGGGCAGGGGTTAGCAACCTTAAGCACTCAGAGCCATTTGGACCCATTTTCCACACTGGGAGCCAAAACCTGGGTGGGGGTGACCAACTCATGCACTCCTACCCAGTCACACGACCCCCCCCCCCCTTCACATCCTCAACCCTTCCTTCCTTCCATCACCCCTCCTGATTTCACCTTCCTTCCTTATTCCCTCCTTTCACCTTCCTCCCCCCTCCTGATTTCACCTCCCTCCCTCCCTCTTATTCCACCTTCCTTCCTTCTTCCCTCCCTCCTATTTCACCTTCCTTCTTCCCTCCTCTTATTTCACCCTCCTTCCTTCCCTTCCTTCCTGAAAAATTATCCTGTCTTCTCCATGGAGGCCACTCCACCACAGAAACATACCCCCTTCCCCGTCTCTTTCCTTGAAAGCTGATCTTATTATTTCAACCGAAAGATTTAAAAAAAAGATTTGGGACTCTGAAAATAAATTAAATGGGTCTGGGGCTGCTGCGTTTTATGCTCAAAGGCGGTGGGGAAGCAAAGAGCTGGTCGATATCACGGAAGGGGTTCTCTCCCCCCTCACAGCCTTTTAGCAGCTATTGTCCCACGTTGCTTCCCCCTCCCCTTAAAATCAGCCTAAGGAAGAAAGCCGGGAGGGGGGGGGCCTAAGGGGGAGGAAAGAAGAGACCCAGGCAGATCCCTCTCTGAATAGCCTCCTGCCCAGATTTCGAGGGATTTCCTCCCCCATCCTCCAACGAACAGACCCCACCCCACCCCTGCCCCCTTTTGGACTCTGGACTGCCGGGCCTTCCCCCCCCCCCATTTATTGGGGGAAATTGGATTTTTATTGTGTGTCCGTCCGTCCCCCCCCCCGGCCAAAAAGAAAGCCAGCCGGACTGCTCCTCCACTCAATTCCACTTCGGGAAAGAGGAGCTCTCTCTCTCTCTCTCTCTCTCTCTCTCTCATGTGTGTGTTCTCTCTTCAACCATTTTAAAAAAAGAAGAAGAAGAAGGAGAGGTGGGAGGGGGTTTGCTGATGTTGCTCTTTCTTCTTCTTCTGGGTGTTTTTTTTACCATACAATTTAAATGAAGAATCGTCTCAGGTTCCCAGATAAATGAAGCTCTTTCGCCCCCCCCCCTGCTCTGGATCCCCCTCAGCTGCCCCCCCCCCACCCACCCCGCCTGCCCTGAGAAGAGAAGGGCGAGTGGGGCAGATGGAGGGTCGTTCTGCGTTCCTGAGCGGAAGCCAAGCTCCCCCCTGCTTGCCTCTTTCTCCGGCCCTTGTTGGGAGAGGCGGGACTTTTTTCCCCTGCCGAGAGACACTGGCTGCAGCCGATGCCCCGCCTTGCAAGGGGCTCCAGGAGGAGGAGGAGGAGGAGAGCCCCCCCCCCATTGTGCAAGCGCTAAGTTTAAGTGCAGCCAGCAGCCCTGCAGGCAGCCGAAGGACTCTGGGGAGGCGCGGCCCAGCCGGCGTCTTGGGGCGGAGAAAGTGGCGCCTCTCCCCCAGCGGCCGAGGTGCGCCCAGCACCAACAAGGGCAGCTTTGGGAAGAAGCCCTTCCTTTGATATCTTTTTGCCCTCCGATTTTCAGCCTTGCAGAACGACCCCGCTCCAGAGAGATGATGAATTATTTATAAATTAAATGTATAATTAAAAGAAAGAAAATGAATTGAAAAAGAACAGCTGCCACTGAATAAAGGAGACTTGTATTCCTTGCATCTTTCCTGTTGTTGTAGTCAGAGCGTTTTCCCCACTTTTTCAAGAATGGAACAAACCTTATTTGGACAGGAAAGTAAAATGAAAGAGGGAAAAAGGGAGAATAGCCTCTCCCCCCCCCCAAGGCACGGAACACGGAAGGTATAACATGGATGTGAGGTCTAGGGGGACTTAGATGAAGAGCCTGAAGGGAAGGGAATAGCCACATGCAAAGCCTTATCTGGGACGTGGCCCTATTTCTCCCTGGGCCCCTCCTTCCTGGGGGACAGTTCAATCTGGGGAGCAGAGAGCCCCTCGGACGCCCTTGCAGATTCCTTTCCTAACTTCTGCCTGGCAAACGTTGCACTGACTCGGGAGGGCAGAAGGACATACCCTGAGAGCCAGGGACACATGACGCTCAGTCCCTGGCCGGCAAGAACACACGGTGGGGCTATTGCCCTGGACAGTGGTTCCTTCTACGATTTACTACTTTTGTTTATTGTAATTTGTTTGCCAAGAAAATGGCACCAATGTGTCACGGATGCCCCTGTGGGCACCTGCGGGCAAGGGTAGGTTACCTGCATCGCTGCTTGGTGCCTCAGAGCGGCTGGTGGTCCTGGCAGGCAGGAGGAGATGAAGGTGCTCTTGATCCGGAGCATGGTCGTGCAGCCAGGATTTGAAAAAGTCCTCTAAGGCCACCACATCGTTCTCCACAGCCTGCAGATCAACCTCTGTGCTCAGGATTGTGGTGCCCTCTGCAAGAGGCGAGGAGGAGATCAAATAGGACATCATCATTCATTGGGTTTGTATGCCGCCCACTCTCAAGAGGCTCATCGTCATCATCAAAAGGGCACTACAAAGAATGCTGTCCCTGCACCAGCTCAGGAAGCTCAGAGAGCCCAAGGATTTGCTGATACTGTTCTGCAAGGGAATTCTCAAGCCTGTCATTTGTACGTCAGTGACTGGTTTGGCACAGGAAGCAAACAGGACAGACACAGATTTCAACGGATAGTTAGGACTGCAGAAAAAACAACAGCAACCAGCCTGCCTTCCATTGAGGACCTGCACCCGTCTGAAGGGGGGCTCAGAAAATATCTACAGACCCCTCACATCCTGGACATAAACTGTTTCAACTCCTCCTCTCTGGATGGCGCTAAAGGGCACTGCATGCCAAAACAACTAGACACAAAGGCATTTTTCTCTCTCTTGTGCCATCACTTTGCTGAACCCTCTGTTCCCACGGCTCTCTCTGTTATGCCTGAGGATATTTATCCACGGAGTAGGGCTGTACTGCTAATGTCCTTTCCATCTTGCATGTCCCCTTCTCCTATTGGTTTCTTATTACCTTGTTTATATGTACATGTTGGTTATATGTTCGTATGCACACTGATTTTATTATTTATTTATTGTTGGTATGTATGTATACTGAGGGCTTATGACCGGGAGACAAATTCCTTGCGTGTTGAATCACACTTGGCCAATAAAGTATTCTATTCTGTTTTCTGTTTCTATTTATTTTCTATTTTCTTCTATTTTCAATTATTTTATATTTTCAATTATTTTATGTTCTCTATTCTCTTCTGTTATTTTACTCTACTGTATGTTATTTTATTGTGTCATATATCATACCGTATCTCCCATCGTATTTCCTATTCTGTCCTATCCTATTGCTAGGCCCCCTGCTGGGAGGCTGCCATTCCTATGGAGAAGTGGGGAGGGGGCTATGGGGGCTGCTCCATTCTCTGCATGCTTTTGCTGTAACCGCATGGGTTTCAGGGAGGGGGGCTGTCCTGAAGACAGATGGGCTTCCTCCCAGCGGGTTCCAGCCTAACACCAAGGTCGCTGTGCCTGGGGCAGTGGTGGGTTGCAGGCGGTACGCCCCAGTATGGATGTACCAGAGCCTCCAGAGGGCCCACCCGCCCGCCCGAGCTCCTTACCTGTCCTTTAAGCCTTTGGTGCTTCTGTGCACACGCATGGCATATACGGTGCCTGTGCGACGCTCCACCAAACAGCTGAAGCGTCGCAGGCAAGTATGACGCATCCGCGCGCATCCATGTGGGTAACACTGAGGCAGTTTCAACCGTACTGGTTGGAATGGAATCCGGAATCCCCCACTGGCCTGGGGATGCTATCAAGCTAATGCCTCAGAGCTGGCAAAACACCTATGCAGAATTGTATTGGCTACCGGTGGACGGGTTAGGGTTCAGATTCCGTCTGACTTCTCTGCAATCACTTTCTCTCAGTAAAAATTCCTTTTGATAACAGTTTCAAGAGCCATGCTTTCCTAAGGGGATAGGTGAAGCAGTTTCTTATACTAGGCAGAATCCTAATTCTGCCTAGTATAAGAAGTTCCAGTGCAACGTGTTAAGCTACTCTTCCCCATTCCCTACCCTACCCTTACCTTATCCTTTCCAAAAGCAGAGAAAATTGGGATACAGAGAATATGCACCTCAAAAATGCCTGGGATAGGCAAATGCTACTTTGGGGTCCATTAACAGAACCAAGAACCAAGTCTTAGGACAGCACTGAACAAATGGTAATTCCAGCTGGTCCTTGAGGTTACAGCTGTTGGAGGGACCTTGTGGCCACGTGACCAAAACATGGATACATGGCAGCCTGCTTGCATTTACAGCCCGTCTCAGCAGCCGCAGGGGAGAAAAGAGGGCAGCCGGTATGGCTGCATGGTGGGCAGCAGCACAGTGAATGAAGGGTGGCCTCTTTCTCAATATCCTCATCAGGATACTAGAGTTGGTGAGCCATAGGATCATGTGATGAAGATCGATTCAAATGTAATATAGGGGCAAAGGGTGCTTTGGATTCACAGGTGCTTGAAGGGAGCAACAGCTGCACACACTGGTGCCAAAATTCTGATTATTCATACAGATTAATGGGATCAGAGCTAGCAGGGACTAACGAGATCTTGGAGTAATGAAGCTGGAAGAAAACAATCTACTGCTATCCAGTTGATGGCAACAATCTGCATCTTAGTCCATTTTAACAGATTCACTCTTTTAAAAATGGAAAAATAAATCTGAATCCATTCCAAAATTAAGAGTTGAGCAGGTACCTTTATTAGATCAGCTAAATGCACTAATAATTGTGGCATGCCAGCTTCAGGTTCTGCATCAACAGGTTGTTACAAAATGAAATAAACGGTGGACAAGCGAACAGGGTTCCCCCCCCCCACTTGCTCTGGCAGTGAGGGGAGCCAATTTAATGACAGGCTGCCTTTTGTTTTGGGATTTCAGGGGCAGATGAAGAACAGCTGATATTGTCCTGGGTTCCGAGGCTCAGATTCCATATCTGGAGAGATTTTGCAGACTGAACGCGCCCATCAGACTTAGGTGTAGCCGGTGTCAGGTTTTCCAATTTCTAGGCGTAAACGTCAGGCTGCCGTACTCACCTCCACTGCTGCTGGGCACTTCTCCGCCCCACTGTGCCCCCAAGAGTTCCTGGACTGCCTGCTGAGAAACCTCAACCACCTGTAGTTGGTGGAGGCTAACCAGGTCAACACCCTGCAATCCAACATCCAATTGGTTGGCTATTTTTCTGCTGGGCTGGCTAGTCAGGATCGTAATCTGGAAGAAAAGTCAAACCGTAGCAGTTCAGAGGAGGGTTCGCCGTACTAACCGACAGCACACTCACGCTCCTCGTACCAACTGCTCCAAGCAGAGCCCGGCATGATGGCTGCTCCCCAGTCCTTGCCGTGTCCGGTGGGCAGCTACAGTGCCCGTCAGATGCATTGGAGAAGGAGACGGCTCGTCCAAAGGAGATTAGCTCAAGTCCCTATTTAATTAGAAATCCCACAAAATCTCCTTGGTCCAAAGCTGCCCTTTATTAAGCTAGCCTACCTCCCAGGGTTGGTTGGGTTTTGGTGGCCTTTAAATAACCCTGATTCAGAGACACTTCCGGTGGTTGATCACCATGGAGGAAATTTTCAGTTATAACACCCCACCCCACTCCCCCACCCCCCACCCGGAACAGGAGGCTTTGCTTAATCACTCAGTCTTGGGTGGAGAGAATGATTGCAATGCGCTTTGTGTGGGGCTGACCTTGAAGAGCATCCAGAAACTCTTTTGATCCAAATGCAGCAGCCTGAGTAGTTTCAGCCGCTTCTTGCTGGGCCCACCACCGCTGTGGGAGCTGCACTGGTGACCAGTTGGCTTCTGGATGCAATTCAATGCAGCTTTAAAGCCCTTCTTGGTTTAGGACATGGACATATGCCAGATGCCTTCTTCCAATAATGTCTGTCTGCCCCATCAGGTGAAGAGGGGCAGGCCCTCTATGTCCCCTCGCTCAAGCAGTGCGACACGTCTTCTCTATCACTGCCCCCTCCCCATGAAACCGCATATTTGGCAAGAGCTGGCTGTTAAGAGTTTGCCTGACTGTGTTTTTTCCTTGAGATACTGATTATAGTAAAGAAGGGTGTAACAGACTGCACCATTCTGCACATTATTATTGTAACTTAAAGATAAGGAATTGTATGCTGCTCGGATTGGATCTGATTAGAGCAGCTTATAAGCCTTGTAAATATAACAATAAATCTCTTCCAAAAGGTGGAGTTGTTCATTATAATTGTACAAAAGTGAAAAAATATTGGGCAAGAATTTGAATGCGGTTGGAGAAGATGACGCAGCAACATATTGACTTAAAACCTGAACTGTTTTTGTTGGCTATCTTACCAGGGAAACATAGTAAGGAAAATGTATATTTGATTATTCATGTAATAACTGCGGCTAGAATTGTATTTGCACAAAATTGGAAAGCTGAAGAAATCCCTAAAGATAAAAATGTGATTAAGAAAATATTAGACTGTGCAGAAATGAGTAGATTAACACTAGCAGTTAAAAGAAAGTAAGAATCAGATTATTATAATATATGGCGGCTATTTTATCATTGGTTAGAAAATCAATATGGATAAAAAGCATAAAATTAAATAATTTAGGAAGAAAAATGTTATAACAGGAGATATGTATAATGTTAAAATAAAAACAGATGTATATAAAGAATTTGGTGGTAAGCTGTAGCTATTATGACACACAAAAAATTTGTACTCAGGCGACACACTAATTGACGAATGATGAAATGTTTGTTTTACAAGGAAAAAAATAAAAAAACCTTTTTTTACAATTGTTATTTTCTTCTAGAAAAATTCTTTGTAGAAATATTCAGAAACATTTCTTGGCATCCATTGGGTGCAACCAACTCCAAGAACTCCCAGCGAACTTTTATCCAAAATATATACTGGTTGCTTTTGCCCAAAGCCTTACACCGGATGCACCCAGCAGGCCACGGTTACGGCAGAACAGCAGCAGGGTCTGCCCATGACGGCCCCAAGGGGGGGGGGGCCCTGTGGAATTCTCTGGATGACGCTTGGGCTGCTCTGCCTTGTCTCTGCTTTGGGCCCCTCTTCAGATGCGCCGGACCTCCGCCCTTTCGGCCCCGCCCACTTCCTTACCTCCACAGAAGAGCGGCTGAGAGAGGCTCCGGCCATGCCTTCACCCGTGAACTGTTTGAACTGCTGCAACCCGTCCAGCACCGCTTGAACCACCGCCTCTTCTCTGGGCTGGAAGGCCCCTTCTTTTGGCAAGGCACAAAGCTCCGCAAAGCAGCTCTTGAGCCGAGCGAAGCCCCCTTTAAGAGCCTGCGGGGGAAATGGGGAAGAAGCACAACAGGTGGCTCTCCTGCTCCCAGTTGCCCTGGCGAAGAGGGCACCGCCCCCCCCCACTACCTGCACCACCCAGGGCACCTTGGCTGGGCCTGAGAAATGTTGCTCAAATGTTGCCCCCTGATACGGTTTACGTGAAACGACTCTTGAAATCAGCATAAAAAGTAGCAGAAAGAAGCTACCCGTGTTTGGGGCTAAATATGCTTGTCTGAAAACTATGTTTTGTATCAGAAAAAGTTAAAGGGGGCTAGATAACGCACCAGAGAAAATGTGGCACAATGGGGAGTAAAAACCATCGCAACGTTCCACTAGAGGAACGTTGGGCTTTCCCCCGTATTAAAGGGACAAAATACGGAAGGCAGCACTTAAGCATTTACACGTCAGGAATGAACTTCCCACCCTCTTTGTCCAGAGAAGGACGTGAGTGAAAAGGGGAATGCTGCAGAGGCAATAACTCTGGTTTCAGCAAAGCTGAATCCCAGCCCCTGGCAGGAGGTTCCTGCTGAGATCCAGGCAGCTCTCCCTCTGCCATTGCTTAGAGCAGCCCTGGTGACTCTTCTCAGCACCTTTGGTGAATGGGGGGGGGATGCGAGACCACCTGCTTCATTCCATCCAGTCTGGCTGGCTTGCACCCTTATCACCTTCTCTTGGCTTTATTGTAACTCATTTGTCTTACTGTCGTGAGTCATCCAGAGCTGTTGGGAATCGGGAGGTACATACCGTGTTTCCCCGAAAATACGACATGTCCTGATAATAAGGCCATGCCACATTTTTCTGGTGGGCAAAAATATAAGCCCTCCCCCGCAAATAAGCCCCCTGGACAATTCCTCCCCCCGCCAGACAGCGCACCGCTCACCAACCTAGCCAACCTAGGTGCCAAGTCGCGGGAACCGGAGGGAGGGCAAAGGTGATCGCATTGCTTGGCGCCTTTGGGATACCGCTAGGTTGGTGAGCGGCGCTATGCCCAGCTGGAGAGGGGAATTGCCGGGTGGCTGCTCTCTTGCGAGCGGGCAGGGCCTCAGGGGTGAACGGTTGGGCTGCGCTATCGCAGCAGCGCAATACAGCAGCCATGAAGCAACCACGCACACGAGCAGCCACCTGGCAAGCCCCCTTTCCAGCCAGGCACAGTGCTATTCACTGGCATTTTGAAGGCGCCAAGCCACGGGAGCCAGGAGGCGGTGAACAGGCGCTCACGCGGCTTGGCAATACCCCTAGGTCAGTTGTTTGTGCCAGGCTGGAAAGGGGGTTTGCCGGGTGGCTGCTTGTGAGCATGGTCGCTTCATGGCTGCTATATTGCGCTGCTGCGACAGTGCGACCCAGCCATTCGCCCGAGGCTGTGCCCAGCTCTTTGGGAGCCCGCTTGCAAGAGAGGAGCCGCCTGGCAACCCCAAAACAATAAGCCCTCCCCTGATAATAAGGTCCAAGCCATATTTTGTGAGTCAAAAGAAAATAAGACCCTGTCTTATTTTCGGGGAAACACGGTGTAAAAACTCCAACACATCTGGAGCAGCATTTGAATACCACTGAGATACAGACAAAATCACCATCAGTCAATTGCAAAAGGCAGTTTTACTTGGAACAGCTGATGTCAAAAGAGACGATAAAAAAGGTAAGAAAGAAAGAAAAAGGCAAGACGATATCCTTGCCAACAGCCAACTCTCAAATAAGAAGGGATTAACACCAGACAAATAATCAAGGGGAAAAGAAACACCCTTATCAAGGAACTACCAAGGGGGAAACCACACGCCCATCAACACTGGCAGCGCAAGGCACTGTATATAAACAGGGTGCAAACTGCACACTGTTTGCACTGATAGTGTTAGTTGGGTAATGAAATGTCTGGTTAACAAACAAGCTCAGCGAACACCAAGGATTTCAAAAGTGAAAGTTGCAGAATAGATTAGCAAAGAATGAAAAATGACGCAATTAAAAATAACCTTTAGCTGGACAGTTTGAGGAGAACCATGACAGTCTATGGTGACCAAAAATTAAGTAGAATCTGGTAGCACCCTTTCTGACTAAAACATTTTGTAAAAAGGTGTCAGTTTTTGTGACTTGCAGCTTGCTTCATCAAATACATTGAGTGGCTTTACTAAAGTGGGTAGTTTGATGGAGAGCTGCATCTCCATTACCAGCCTGTCTTCTCCTCCCTTCTCTTGTCTTCCCACAGTAAACCATTCCTGATATTTAGCTGGACGGAGTATAATTTAGTGTGCATATTTGATAAACCAGAAATGGAAGCCCAAACTTAACCTCCAAATGAACTGGAGCGGGCAAAGAATGGCATCACACTCAAACATGGCAAGATGGGCTTAGGATATGAGCTTTACTACAACAAAAGACTGTTTTGTTGCAAGACCTGAGTATCTTAGGCCTTTGGGCTGCCGACCACCATGGATAGAGGAACACTAAACTCCATATATTTAATCCATAAAATCTCCCAAGCGAGAGAAATCACATTCCCAAAGGACCAAAGGTTGCATGAGAGCAGAATAGCTATCACTAATGAAAAAGTAGAACGGGGACCTTCAGATATTTTACTCTGCTGTAGATGGGCTTACGTGTGTAACGGAGCACTCACCACAAAGGGCAGCAGGCATTCCTGCTGGTTCTGGACCACGTAGAGGCTGAATGAAGGGATGCGGGGTGAGCCTGTCAAGCTGCAAGCTAAGCAGAAGACATTTTCCAAGGCTTCACAGAGTTTGTGGCAGGTCTTGTCCCAATGGGGAGGATGGATGTCTATCACCAAGATCCGTGGAGATTGCCTGGAATGAGCAGTGGGAGTGGCAGGACATTTCTCCACAACACCAGGTCTCTGCCTTCCGGGACCCATGGTTTTCTGAACGCAGTTGAGATTGTGGCTGCCTGGAAAGTAGAAGTCAAGGGCTGGCTCTTCTCACAGTGTATTGCCACTGGTGAAGACAGAGGATGCCAGAGAGAGAAATGGAAGGGTGGAAGAAGAGCATCAGGGTGTAAAGACCAGCAGCCCCACATCCGATGCAGGGCAGCACCCTGCCTGTTGTGAGAGTGGAAACCGTGCGGTATGAATGTGGGCATTGCGTGCAGCAATTCCTACCTTCAAGACTATCCAAATCTGTTCATACGGCCACTTTCAGGATTCTTGGCCTAAATAGTTAAGGGGAATTCTGGTTGGGAATTTTGGGTGCTGGTCTCAATAGATCTGGTGGTTCTTCCATACAAGACTGCAATTCCAAAATAATTCTTATATATGCACAAACTAGGTTTAAACATTACATTAAGTCATGGTTTGATCAACATTTGTTGAATTACCTGGGTTCAAACATAATATTAAGCCAACCCCAAATCAAAGAGTGTGAACCCAAACACATGAGAAGTTAATTCCAAATTTCCAAATACAAACGGATTGTATTTTTTCCCCAACCCCCGTGGCAGCCCCAGGATTGCCCAGGGAGCCTTTGAGAGGAGATCTTGTGCCGCAGCGGATCCTACATAAAAGGTTATCTGTAGCTCAGGGCTGAGCTGTGGCGGCCTTGATACTCTGAACTCTTGTGGCGCATATGACTCCAACATAGGAAAACAGGAGAGCCAAAGCCCTTCTAGGCCAGCCCTGGTGATCTGATCTGGTCTGGCAGTGAGGCGTCTGCCGGAAAACCACCAAGCGCGGAGGAGAGCACCAAGGACCCCCCCACACATTCTAGGCTGGAATACTGTAATGTGCTCTACATGGGGCTGCCCTTGAAGAGCATCCGAAGACTTCAGCTAGTCCAGAATGCGGCCGCGCGAGTGATCGTGGGCGCACCACGGTTCGCCCACATAACACCGATCCTCCGTGAGCTGCACTGGCTACCTGTTGGTCCCCGGGTGCACTTCAAGGTCTTACTCACCACCTATAAAGCGCTCCATGGTAGTGGATCTGGCTATTTGAGAGACCGCCTTCTGCCAATAACCTCCCTGCGTCCCATCCGATCGCATAGATTAGGCCTCCTCCGTATTCCATCCGCCAGTCAGTGCCGACTGGCGACTACTCGGAGGAGAGCCTTCTCTGTTGCGGCTCCGACACTATGGAACAATCTCCCCGTGGAGATTCGCACCCTCACCACCGTCCAGGCCTTCCGCACAGCCCTCAAGAACTGGCTAGCCCGTCAGGCCTGGGGATAATCTTATTTCGCCCCTCCCGAATGCTGAGTGAATGTTGAGTTTTATTGTCTAATTTACTTTGGGCACATTTCTTTTTTTGTATTGTCCCACACTCCCCTTCCTTTTTTGATTGTAAGCCGCCCTGAGTCCCCTCAGGGAAAAGGGCGGCCTATAAATAAACTACAAATAAACTACAAATAAACTACAAACTACAAACACACCAGGGACCCCCTCCTCGTCCCCTCAGTCAGAGCCAGGGCTGCGTTTGGAGGCCGCTCATAGGGGGGCTTTGTGGCGGGGGAGGAAGAGACGCCTTTTCAGGCCCTGGTCCTCGGTGGGGCACAGAGGAGGGCAGCCACCTCACAGCCCCCCAGCTCAGCCAGCCCCGCGGGAAAAGAAGGCCCAACTCTCGGCCTTCTTTCGCCCGGCCTTCTTTTCTGCCAATCGGCGGGGCTGCTGCAGGCCCGCTTTCTCGGGATCGGCCTAAAAATACCAGGGCTGGAACTGAAGGGGGCTCCGGAGGAAGGCCCGGCGGGAGAGGCCCTCCCCTCCGCTGCCCTTTGTAGGACCCGAACCCAGGAATGGCGGGAGGGCCTCCTTTCCACCCCCGGGGAGGGCGGCTGGGCAAGCGAGGCCGGAGACCCCCCCTCCTCCTCCTCCTCCTCCTCCTCCTCCGGGGCTGGGCGGAGGGACGAGCAGGGGAGTTGCGGGCGAGGAAGGCCCGGCGCCCCCCGCCCCCCCCTGGCAATCGCCTCCCCCCGCCGAGGCCTCCCCCCCGTTGGATGGGGCGGGGTGGGCGCCAAGGATACGGCCGGGAGCGGCTGCCGGAAAGCGGGGACGGGGCTCTGACGGGGCCCCCGAAGGGAAGCCCTTGAGCTCGCAGGGGGGAGGGAGGGGGGAGGGAGGGGGGGGCCCTCGGGGGGGGGGGAGGAAGATCCCCGCAGGGGAAATGATTGACAGCAGCAGAAGGTTGGGAGGGGGGGAGGGGGGGAGGGGGAGGCCTGGGAATCCCAAAGAGCCGCGGCTTTCGGGGAGGGGGGGGGGGAGGCCAAGCCCCTCCTGGACGCTGGGCAGCAGTTGGCCCAGGAAGGTCCCGGTGCCTTCCAGGATCCCCGGCTCCCCTGGCCGTCAGCGGTGCTGGAAAGGTGAGCCAAAGCCCTTCTGGGCTGCTGCAAGCGGCGTCCCAGGAGCCGAAGCCTCTCGGGAGAAACCCTCACGCAGTCCTGGGGAAATGGGCCCCGACCTCCTGGAGGTTCAGGCCCCTGTGGGGATGGAGGGGGGGGCTGGTTCAGAGCCCTTGCAGAGGGTGGGGGCGCAGGGCAGCCCTGAGCTCCAGTCCGTTGGGGCTCCTCCTCCTCCTCCGCAGCAGCAGCAGCAGCAGGAGCCAGCTGGGACCCTCTGCCTTGGGGGGGGGGCGGGGGGAGGGGATGGGGGACCTTCCTCTGCCAGCCAGAGGTTGCGATGCAGCCTTCTTCCCGGGGAGGGGGGGGGGGGGCTTTGGCCAACCACCATGAATTCCAGCTTTTAGCTTTGGTTCCTCACTGCCTTTGCTTCATCAACAACACTGCAGTGAGGGGAATAACAGGGCGGGGGGTGGGGGGGACTGAAGTTCCCCTTCCCGAGGCTCTTCCTCTGAAGTGGGGCTCACCCACACTGACCAACCTCCCACTTCCTAGGAAGGCCTGGGGGAGAGGAGGGGAGTTGCAGGGCTGCCCTGTTGGTGCTCAGAGATGGGGGACGGGGGGGGGGGGCAGGCTGTGGGGGCGGCTCTGGAGAGGGGCTCTCCCCACGTGCAGGTGACTCTGGAGCCAGAAGGCCCTGGAAGAATGTGTTTGCCTTACAACTTGAATATCCGTGACAGGACTTGAATTAAAACATTGAGTGAAGTTACAGTGGCACCGAAGAAATTGATTTATGGCCAATTTTCACATGTGCCACCATTAAAAGCATCCCCATGCATATATGACCAAAATTTGGGCACTTAGCAACCGGCACGTACTTGTGACAGTTGCGCTGTCCTGAGGTCATGCGACCACCACCATTTGTAACCACGGGGAGCCCTGAGAGGCTTCCAACAAGCGAAGTCAATGGGGGAATTTGCTGGATTTGCTTAACCACCAGAATTCACTTTAAGCCAGATGATTAACAGCCACGGGATTCACTTAACTGTGGCAAAAAGGTCATACAATGCAGTAAAACTCACTCAACAATTGCCTTGCTTAGCAATGGAAAGTTTGAGTTCAATTGTGGTCATAAGTTGAGGACTACCCATATGCTTTGTGCTTTGTTTTGTGTAAGACCAAATTTTCTTATTATGCCGGAAGCTTTTTTGTGTTCAACTTTAGCATTTTAACCTACAATTAGATCTCATTTTTTAAATGTGTATTG
Organism: Thamnophis elegans; assembly: GCF_009769535.1. Taxonomy (NCBI): domain Eukaryota; kingdom Metazoa; phylum Chordata; class Lepidosauria; order Squamata; family Natricidae; genus Thamnophis; species Thamnophis elegans. The sequence goes on along the minus strand of NC_045549.1, from coordinate 62,090 downwards.
AACTGATAAGGTCTTGTTGCCATGTTGTTTTTGTCCTTTTGCTCTGGGCATTGTTCCCACCTCAACCCAGCCACATCGGAAGCCCCTTGGAGGCCTTCTGACTTGGGAGGGATTATTATATTGATAGTTTCCTGGATGTTAATATCCACCTGATTTTCTTGGCTGAAAACTGAATCCGTGTCCTTTTCTGGTGGATCATGTTTGATCTCGACTGTCTATCCTTCTGGATCATGAAGACTTTAAATCGCCTTGTTTGTTCCCTCTGCTCTACGTATTGACCTGTTTTTTTCCTCGTGGTTTGAAGCCACTGTTGTTAATCAAAGCAAGTAGAAGAGGATTTTGTTGCCTTAAATCGGCTTCCCCTGAAATTGCTGCATTTTGCAAAATGCTAGCTGGCAGAGTGCTGCTTCTGGCACATTCCTCCCATCACATCTGCACCGAGTTTACAACCACAACCATTTCTTCCTCTTTGTTTTCTCCTTGCTATTGCCTCTCGTCTCTGCTCTCGTAACTCCCTCTGTAGCGGTCCAGGCAGCCAGTGCTTCGCAGAGCCTCGCAGGAACACTTGCTTGTTATTTCCAAAGCCTTTCTCACCTAAAGCAATCCGAGCACATTGAAGATGGATGATTTTATTTGCAAGCCATCAATTATCCACGGCCACAGCAAAGCTTTCATGGCTACGAGCAACAACAGAACACAGTTTGTGAGCTTTCAGCTCCCCCTGCCTCAAGGCAAGGAAAGGCCATAATGGCAAAGGAAAAAGTAGACACTCAGCTGGACACCAGAATGTTTTGGATGAAGCCACCTGTGAGACGTTGTTTATCTCTTCTGACTAGGTCAGCATGTCAGCCCTCAGACTCTTTCTGAGCTACGGTCAGTGAATAAAAACTAGTTGGTTTACTGGGCCAGAAATCCCCGATTGAATTTTCTCCCTGATGCCACCCAGGATGACCTCAGCTTGCTGTGAATATTTTCCTAAGACTTAAGTTCACCATCCATCCCACAGATACTGATGTCACCCAAGGGAACAACGGCCTCCGAGGGGCCCCAATGTGGTGGCGGCAGTTGCCGCTTTGGGAAATGTGGGGGGGGGGGAGGCTATGAGTTGTTGGAAAGGGACACACGCAACCCACGCAACCCTGGAGGAGTCGTTTACCAGCCTGCGATGGAATATAGAGAGGGGGGATTTATGTAGGACCGGGCAAGCGACAGGCTCCGTGCTGAATTTTCCCTGGGAACCCACCCCCCCTTTAAAAAAAACATATATATTAATCTCCCCCTCTCTGTTATGGATTTGATGAAGCCGTCCCATGCAGTGCCGCCTCAAATACTTCGCGGAGTGCGTAGTAGATTTCTCGGAAGTGATTTTGGGTGGGTGGGTAAGGAAGAGCTCTCGATCACCTCGCGATCAAACCAGCTTCCTACCCCCACCCCCAAATTCCCCACAAGTGCCTCCCCAGATTCCAGCCTCCTCATTCTGCAGAACTCACAGCCCTCCCCTCCCCTGCAAGAAGGAATGCATTAAAGGCTTAACAGCATCTCCCCCCCCCCCAATTAATGCAGGCCTGGTTATAAGTACAACACTGTAAAATAGGGGTGGATTTGGGGAGGGTGGAGACGGAGAGAGGCGAGAAAGTTGGTGGCTCTTTGCAAGGCTGAGGAGGAAAGGGAGCGTGGGGGACCAGCCTCACAACCTTCTGCAGGCCGTAGAAGGGGCATCCCGGCAGGGAGCGCTCCGCGTGCGGCTGGTCCCGCGGGGCCAAAGGAGCGGCCGTTGCCGGGGCGACCGCTGGACGCCCGGCCGGGAGCATGGCGGCGGCGGTGGCTCGCAGGGTGCCGCTGGGCAGGGAGGCGCACGGCGTCTACAGCCTGTGCTTCGGAGCCAGCAGCGCGCAGCTGGCCGCCGGCTTCGGCGACGGCGCCGTGCAGGTATCGGGGCTGGGCGGCGGGCGCCCAGAGTGAGGGCCGCCGCCGCCTGAGCTGACGCCGCTCTCCCCGCAGCTGGTGGACGCCGGGACGGGCGAGCCGGGACCCTGCCTGCGACCGGGACGGCGTCCGCGGCAGGCCGTCACCGCGCTCGGGTTCCACCGCGCCAAGCCCGGGCTGCTGCTGGCCGCCGGCGCCGACGGGGTCGTCGTCCTCTACGACCTGCGCGCGGGGAGCGCGGCGGCCTCTCTGACGGGTAGGTCCGCGACTGGCGGGCGGGCTGGATGGCCTCGTGGGCCCCCCCGGCAGGGCTGCTGACCACGCGCCCCTCCCTCCCTCCCGGCCCCGCAGAGGAGGAGAATGAAATCCACGCGCTGGACTTCTGCCGCGACGGCAGCGCCTTCGCCACGGCCGGCAAAGACCGGCACATCCGCCTCTACGACAGCCACACTCACCAGGTGAGGCCCCCCCCGCCCCCCGCCCCCCCCGCCCCCCCCCCCGCGCCTCCCGCGCTCTTCCTCCTCTCCTCCTTTGCAGCTCGTCCACGTGGTGCGCGCGCCCGACTTCATGGCCGGGGATGAGTTCACGCCCTTCAGCGGCCACTCCCGGCGGATCTTCGCGCTGCGCTTCCACCCCAGCGAGTTGCACCTCTTCCTGACCGGCGGCTGGGACAACTCCGTCAAGGCAAGTGCTGCCCCCGCAAGGGCGGCTGCTCCCCCCCCCCACTCCCCCCGGTGCCTGGGTCAGCGATGGGCTCTCTGTCCCCTCTGCCAGGTTTGGGACAAGCGCGTGCCCAAAGGGGCGCAGAGCGTGATCAACGGGCCCCACATCTGCGGTCCTGGCATCGATATCAAGGTGAGTGAGTCCCGTAGGGAATGGGGCGGATTTCCACCTTCCCAACAGAAAAGGCTGCGCTTGCTGCAGGCCCAAGGGAGTGGGTGGGAGCCCTCTGGGGTAGGCTTCCCCAAGGCCTGGCCTGGCTGCTGAGCTGGAGCCTCGAAGCCAGATCCCCTGGGCTGAGCAGATGGCAAGGGGAGTGGCGCCTTGGGCCGGGCAGAGAGGGGGCCTCTGGCATCAAGCGCCAACTGATCTCTGCAGCTGATGGAGAGGCCCAACAGCACCGTCCCCCCCCCCAGCCTCCATGTCTTTGGGTTTAACACTCCAGCAATTTCTTGGATACTCCAGACAGAAGAAACTCTTGTGCCAAAGAGGGAGAAGTGAACCAATCTGCCTCCCCCCCCCCCCCAACTAGGGAGAACATATCCTGACTGCCTCCTGGGTGCCTCACAATGCTCTGCAGCTTTGGGACCTACGGATGTCCCGGCTGTGGCAAAACGTGCCCTTTCCTGGCAACCCCACCCAGGGAGAATTCCTCTACTCAGCCCAGTTCTGCACCGAGGACGTGGTGGTGGCTGGGGGCAGCGGTACCAGCGGGGCCGGGATTATCCACACTGGAACAGGCCAGGTAAGGGTTGAGGGGGGGGGGTAGAGTCTCGGGAGCAGCTGGCACAGGGGCGGCTGCCGATCACGGCCAGGATCCCCCCCTGCAGCCCTTCTTGGTTTTTCCTTGCTGCTCACAGGTGATCGGGGAGGTCCTGCTGTCCAACAAGCCAGTGCATGCTGTGGCTTCAGCTTCCGAAGGGCAGCCCGTGGCCGTTGCTGGCGCAGCGGGAAACCTCTACCTTGCAGAGCTGCACTGATTCACTCTGGCTGGGAGCCAGGCCGGCAGGAGACCGTCCTTTATAGCGGGGGCATCAGTTGCGCAACTGGCAGCTTCGCGGCTGTTCCGGCCTCTCACCCTGCCCCCACCTTATGCCCATTTGGCAACCCCTTCCTCCCCCCCCCTGCATATTGTTCTGACCCGCCCTTTGCAGTGTCAGAGGTGCTCCTGTATCTTCCCCGGGGATGGGACTCCACTTGGGCCTGAGATGTGTGGCGCATGGGAGATGCCACCTGCCAAGGGTCTGTGCAATAAAGCTTCCTAATGGCCGGCAGGACCTGTGTCTGAGAAACAGGTGCTGTGTTGCCCACGACCGGGATGCCTGTAGGAAAGGGGGAGGAGGAGGAGGAGGTGGAGGTGGTGGGCTGGGCGCTTCAGCTTTGCTGTTGTGTGAAGGTCCCATCCAGCCGTGCAGAGCCAGAGAGCCTCGTCGGGATCTGGACGAGGGAGAGGAACAAGTATCGGTGCAGCCTGGAAGATCAAGTGAGAAATGGCTCCACAGCAGGAGCGGCATTGTTTGAGCTGATCCCAAACCGGCTGGGGCTCAGCTAGTCTTTTCATGGCCGTTTCCCTGCTTTCCTGATCCGTAACTGAACTCAGTGGGGGCTTGAGGGGGTCTCTCTGTTTTCAAAAGAAGATGATGGTGAATAAGAGGGCCTGGCTGTCTTCGTGTTCTGAGTGCAGATGCTGCTCTCTCTTTCCTACCAGGCATCAGGTGTTCTCTAGAGCCGACTGCTGGCCTACCTGGCACCAGGGTTTTCCCTGCCTTTTCGGTCTGTTCGGGGTGGGGCAAAAAGGAGAAAGGCTCCCTCAAGGGCCCCCTTGCCCAGGGTGGAAATCCAGGTGGGTGCATCCTGGCATGGGGCTAACCCACCTTGCTCTGGCCAAATCACCATGGCCAGCTCGCCGCAGGACAAGAGTTACACTAATATCAGAGAGCTAGTGGAATAGAATCCTAAAGAAAAGTTGCAAAAGGAGGGACAGAATATGAATGGCGAAAATTAAAATGTTTAACTTATTTTAAATAATGAAATAGAAATGTTAAATTGTCCCGCAGTGTGTTGCCCCATGGTGAGTTGGCCGTGGTAAGTTGTCCCATTCCGTTTCGACATGGGGGACAATTAGCCCCTGAGAATACCAGCCCCACCCGTTCATCTGGAGGCACCATTGAAGGTGCTCCTGGTTTGAAGGGAGTAGCCTATGGCATCAGTGCTGCCCGGGAGATGCCCGTGGGGCCTCCCTTTCATGGAGCAAATGAGGACTGGGCTGGGCGCTTCAGCTTTCCTGTCAACCCAGGAGTGAGCTGGCTGGTGCCTGGTGGCTCCGGTGGGAAACCATCCACTGGGGTTCCTCTTGAGTCCACAGGGAGGATCTGGAGTCATCTAGCCTCAGATTCCCAAATGCACTTGAAAAGCTCAGCCCCTTAGTGGCAACAACCTAATTCTGGAGGAAACTTGGAAAAGAGGTTTTCGAGCATTTGCTTCTACCTCAGTTTACGGACGAAGCACTCCCACCCACCCCCCTCCAGTCCCCAACTCTGTCGCTTCCTGGCCGGGTTGAAGTGAGCCCATTGCCCATCTGTGGCGGCTGCCCAAGTACAGGCCTCCCTCTCTAAAGAACTTAGACCCCCTGCAGGGAGACTGGAGAGAGATTTATTTTAGACCAGGAACACCTGGATTTCCAACGTCTTCGGCAGCCTCACCGGCTGGGGAACCATCCTAGAGAAGGCCTGAGCAGCCCTGGTGTTCCTGGCAGGCTCTTCTCTTGAGGGGAAAAAGAGAGGCTTCCCGCCCCCTGGCCGTAATGCCTTGGAGGGTTCACTTGGCGGAGGGGAGGAGGGCCCGCAACAGACTCCTTCAAGCACCAGGCCAGCAATGTCCTTGGAAGGCAGCCTCGGTCTTCTCGGCCACCCGCAGGGCCGGCTCTGCAACCGTTTGCTTGAGATCAGCCACCGATGGCTTCTCGAGGCGGTGCTATCTGGCCGGTCCCCGCACTCATTTGGAGCTGGGGATCCTATGGCCTCACCTATCAGCTGAGCACAAGGAAGGGGATTTCAGAAGATTATTACTACTGCAATCCTGAGTCCAACCCCCTTCCTCCCCCTCCCCCTCCCCTCCCTCAGTCAGGTCTAGCATGTTCAGACGTCACATGGATGACAGTAACGCTTCTGATGAGCGGTCCCGTTTTAGGCCTTCGTTTCCAGGCTTGCCTCAGAAGCTTAGAAAAATGGCCCGGAAGGGGAGGTGGGGAAAGAGTTGTGGCTTCCCCGGGAGACTCTGCCTGTAAGCCCTGTCCCCTGGTGGGAAGGCCTGCAGGGCTCTCCTGGCGACTACCTTCATAGATGCTCGTCCAGCTGGCTCAGAGGAAGATGCCTCAATGCCGCGGGCTCCGCTTCCCACCAGTACCGGCAGACGTGGAAGGGAAGACCCTCGGGGGGGCTTCAATGGCGCGCACCCTCTCTCTCTCGCTGGCTTCGCTGTGCTGCTTGCCTGCGGTGGGTCAAAGGGTGTGGAGACGTTTGCCTTAGCGATGGGTCTTTTGAACTCCTGCCCAGGTATTGCATGAGAGCAGAACGGGATGACCGTCAGCACTTAGTGCCCGGGTGAGTTGGGCTGGGGATTTGCAGGCTGACCTCGCTGGGCAAGCGTCCGTCTGGTTTGCCTGGGGGTGGACAGGCTCAGAATGCCTCTCTCCAGCGTGGACAGGTCTGGGTGTGGGGAGTCGGGGGGCAGCAGCAGTGGGCTGGGAGCTCTGCTGTCACACTCCAGGAGTGATTTCTCTGTGATGGGAGGGGAAGACAGGCAGGGTTAGCTTTGTGGCCCCCCTCCCAGTACATTTGCTGCTTTGATGCACGAATCACACGCCGCCCTTCAGCCAAACCTTGCGATGCACCGGTCTTTGGAAAGCTGCTGGAGAGAATGAAGCCAGCCCCGAGGCTGTTCTGGAGCAGACTGGGAATAATGTGGGGTCCAGCCAGGGTGGCGCTCTGCCCTTTGTGCCCCTCCTATGATGGTAATTTGGGGAACAAGTGATCTTTGCTTGGCATGGCCATCCATGTGTTTTGCAATTATTTGGATGTTTCCCTCTCATTTCTGTGACGTCCTTTTTCTTTTCTTTTTCAGCAGTGTTTACCCTTTGTGAGATTATTCACATCTTCTACCCAGCCATTCCTTCTACCGGCCTGTGGGGGGCGTAGTGGGCAGCTCCAGTGCTTCCCCCGTCCAGCAGGCTGCTCAAGTCAAGGGCAGAAGTGGGGCAGAGGCAAGCTGGGGCCTCTCCTGCTCCTCGGAGGGTGGACATTGTGCACCCACGAGAGGGACCCCCCCAGTAGACCTAATGGCTCTGCCTCTGTGTGTGTGTGTGTGTGTGTGTGTATGTGTGGTGTATGTGACCGTGAGATGCTGCAACTGGTCATAAGGAGGGAAGCTTCTGGCCATCCGGTTATAACCCAGCAGGTGAGCTCCCCCCTCCTTTACCCTCTTTCGATAAAGCTTTAAAATTACAAAATAAGTTTAAGCTTTCAAGTGAGAATCCCCAGGCAGATCCAAGAGCTGGAGAGGAGCTGTTGCCCCTGTGTCTGGCCTGCTATGCTTTTTCCAAGTGGGGTTCTACTTGGGTGCCCAGGAATTGCCAATGTAGAAAAGTTTCTGTCTCGGAATTGGTATCCCTATTTCCGTGGTCCTGGCAAAGGGATCCTCCGTCATGGGGAAAGTCAGAATGAAACTGGGAGGGAGGCTTGGAGGAATAAATAGATGAAAAAGCAGTCGGTCAGGTGGGTCAGAGCACAGTCTGGGTGCCCAGGTAGCCCACTTGTCAACCGCCATTGGGAGTGACAACCCCCATCAGTCAGGGTCAGGAAGGTAAAGTGACATGTTGTTACTATGCCCAACTTATGTCAGTTTGTCAGTTCTGCAGTTCTTTAAAATATTTTCTCAATTTCTATAGCTGCCCAATTTCATCCAACTTGTTGAGCGAATACTGACAGTCATTGAGCAGGTCACTCAACTGTGATTGTTGACTTCCTGCTGGCTTCCCCATTGACTGTGCTTGTTGGAAGCTACCCGTGAAGGTCACAAATGGTGATCGTGTGATTGTGAGATGCTGCAGCCATTGTCAATGCTCGCCAGTTGCCAAGTGCTGGAATTGCAATCACCTGACTTCAGGGAGGCTGCAGCAGCTGCATCTTTGATACAAGTCTCCTTTTGAGCGCTATCATAACTTCTAGCAGTCACTAAATAAAGAGTAAGTTAGGACCATAAAGGGCCCACTGGCAGCCCATAATAGACTGTGGTCTTATGTACTTCAGTGGATTTTACTGTATGCAAAAAATCACCTGCCCCAAATACCATTTCATCAGTCAGTCTGTTTTTAATGGGGACTAGTTAAACAAACTTTCTTTCAAGGAGTAACCAGAGTGCCACTTTCTGGAAAAGTAGTCTGTCTCTGTGTGTGTGTGTGTGTGTTGTGTGAGCATACCAGTGATCATCCAAGGAAGGAACCTGGACCCTGACTCACCTGGAGGGTTGCTGTCACTTGTGTGGGGGTCCTTCTCTCCAGCTCCGGCCAGCCTGTCGGGGGCAGAAGGTTCTTAAGTCTTTGCTGTTCCCTCTGGCTTCTGCTCAGGGCTACCATCCCTTCCCCATAGCTGTCTCCTACTCTTACTGCTCCATTGGAGCTGACATTTGTTAAGGGCCTCCAGGGACCTGCAGGCCCCACATCCACCTCCCCTGGCTTTGGTCCTCTGTGCAGAGACGTATCCCCCATCCTAGTGTCGAGACCAGGTATGCCAGGAGAACGTGGCTTGCGTTTCCTTGCTTTGACTAAGATTTGAAGTTGATGCCTTCTCGTTCCTCACCTCCTTTTCACAGACAATTTCTGTAAAACTACCCGGTAGTTTTTTGCAAAATGGACCATGCTGGTATCCGAACCTGATTCCATCTTCTGAAAAACTAGAACAAAGGGAGTGCAGAGGTTACAAAGAGGGATTTCAGTAAACCCAGAAGGTTGCAGTGAACCTCAGTTCTGCTGAGGTTGCCGGGCATTTTCAAAATCCCAGCACCAAGTATTTTCTGGCGTTTGCCTAACCTCACAAGAACCGGGAAGAATGTTTTTGGAGAACAACAGGGCAGCTTATCGGAAGGGCTTTAAACTAAAACTGGAGGGGAAGAAAACCAAATTTTGGGACCTCTCCCCAAATATGAACCCGAAGGCAATCGGCCACGTGGTAAGAAGGCAGGGAAACTCGGATACAAAACAGGAGAGCCGCAGGAAGCAAATGCAGGGCCAGTCGAAAAGGACTTGGGCGCCTACACAACTAACACTTGAAGTATGAGGAACAAACAAGCTAGAAATCCAAGTGCAGGAGGGCAGATACGAGATTATTGCCATTACCAAAACTTGGTGGGATGAAACCCATGACTGGGACGTTCTGCCAGAAGGATTTATGTTGTTCAAAAGAAACCTAATAAAAGGAGGTATTATATATAAAAAATCAACTGCACCTGTACAGAAACGCAAAAAACGAAGAACAAGCAGCCCAACTCCTGAGTGCATTTGGGGTTAATGGAAAAAGGAAGAACATTGCCATAGGTTTTTACCCTACAGACCACCCAAGCAAGCAGAGAAAATGGATGAAGCCTTTGCTGGTGTGTGCAGGAAACACACTGCAATAGGAATGGGGGACTTTGGAGACAAACGCTGCCTCAAGTGGGAGGCCAAGCAGGTTCCTGAGAAACGTAGCAGGGAACCTTTGTCCCTCCAAAGGCAGAGGAGGGAACCAGAAAGTCGGCTGTCATGGACTAATTTGGATGAAATGGTTGAGGAGTTGAAATTGTGGGAACTTTGTGGGAAGACTGACCAAGTTCTGTTGGAATTAAACTCTTTGTTCATTATTTATCAAATTTATTGGCTACCCATCTTGCCACAAAGTAATTCTACAAAATCAGATGAGCATCTTGGACTAAGAGAGCTGATTTCAACAAACACTTCCATGAATGGAAATCTTAAAGGGAAAACCAACTCAAGAAGCTTGCGAAACTGAATAATGAGATTATAAAAGCCTGGTCTAGCATAATACTATTGAGAAAGAAAAATAAGAGATGCCGGATGAAACCAGAATGGTTGCATAAGAATTGATAAACAGAGTCAAAAGAAGGGACAGATAAGTAAAGCAAAATACCAGCAAATAACTCAAATCTGCAAAGATGTCAGGTTTAGGGTACAATGGTGTGTCTTCAGCACATTGGTGTCTCACTCCATGCTGTAGACGGCCCCTCCCAGCAGCTCTAGGTAGATGCTGAGTGGGAGGGAGGGTGGGCCTTCATAAACGAACTTCCCCTTGGATGGGGTCTGGGAGAGTGGCCTGGTCAGTGGTACTGAAGGGGCTGAGGGTTTCAGCAGAACCAGGAGAGTTCCCTTCATCTTGGAGCTGTCAGCAGGAGTGACTCATACAGTTTCTGTCCCATGCTGAGGCCTGAATCCTGACTGACCAAGGGCCTCGGTGGTATAGTCCAAGAACCTGATTAAGCATTTTCCCTAGGAAGAGAATAGGAATCTGGTTGATATTTTTCTGAAATTTGCACCTGGATGATGGTCTCTCGAGGAGAAGGAACTCTTCCCCGTCTCATTTCCAGGGTGCCCTAAAGACACCAGAAGATTCCCTCTGTCTGCTCACCTCAAAGGGCCTTGCTGTCCACCCACCCGCCAGGCCCCTGCTATGGCATATTTTCATGCAAGAAGCATAGTTCTGCTTCTAGGTTTGAAAAAAAAATGTTTTATTTGTTGAGATATTAGTTTTGTAAAAAAAGTTATGCAGATGAGCGGACACTGCAAATGGCAAGACTGTGATTGTCAGGAATTCTGGCTGAATGTCTGTCCCCCTCTTGCAAAGCGTGTCATGTGGGTGGGTTATCTAAGCAGAGATTAACACCACCAAGGGTGGAGCTTTATGGACCTCTTAATATTAAGGAAATTAAAAGCATATTTTTTGCCCCATGTAATATTTATGATAATACCCCAAAGCATTTTTCCATGGCAGATGAACCCAGGTTAACAAAAGAACCAACACAGGTGGGGTTTTTACAAAGGTAGATCCAAACTTGAGGTGTAAAGTAATTTTCTGACCGTGTGTGAGCTATTGTGGAAGAGATTCCTGTGGTTGGGGTGTGTGTGTGTGTGTGTGTGGGTGGGTGCTTCATCCTTGGAGGTTTTCATCATCTGAGATGATCTGAGGCTTGGACCAGAAGAGCCCTTCTAACCTAGGCTTCTATCTTTTATACTCTTAATTATTTTCAATATTTCTTGTCAATTACTGTATCATTATCTATGAACCTATTATTGCTGTAAGCCAGGGACTTGAAGTGGCATAAAAGCAGGAAACCATAACTGTGGGGGAGCCTGGTGGCATTTAGAGGGCAACCCCAGGCGCCCACCTCCCATGAGTCTTCTGCAGAGGGGGGGATGCGTGGGGGTGGGGGAAAGCACCTGGTCCCTCTGGGCAAAAGGGGAGCCTCCGGGTGAGCTCAGGCAGGGCAACCGTCCCTCTTTTCCTCTCCTACCTTTGCTCAGGTGGGAGAGGTCCTCCTGTTCCAGGTTTTTAGACAGTTCTGAGCTGTAATAGTTGAGTGTGTAGCCTAAACAAAAACAATTTCAGAATTTTGTTTGTTTTGTGAACACCTAAATAACCTCTTCCCCAAGGCCTGCAAAAATATGCCAGGCAAGAAGGGTTTTTATTAAAAAGTAGGGCGCTAACCAGTTAGGCGAGTGGCGAAGGTTGGGCGGTAAACATGCATCCTACATGCATCTTGGCAGGGTTACGGGAAGGGAAGGTACAAACCGAAGGCCACTCCTCACTTGCGCTTTAATTGAGCAAACTCGTGTCTTGCCAACACCAATTTCCTCTTTCCTCCCCTGCCCTCTTTGTGCCCAGAAGAGACACAGAGCTGTCCCGGCATCCCAGATTGGCAGAGGATTCTCCTCCTGCTGGAGGTCACTGACCAGTGGGACCATTCAGCGGAAGGGAGGGGCGTCTCGAAAGCTGACCTGGCCCCTTGGGAATAATTCGGGCAAACAATGCGGACTGAAACTGACAGTCAGAATTGTTTTGCTGGCTGGCTGGGTGGCTAAAACAGAAGGGAAACAAAATTGCAAGTGGTGTCTGCCCCAAACCTTGTGAATCCCCAAAGCTTTGTGACTCCCCGTTTCACCTCAGTTTGCTTATTGAACAAGTTGGGAGCAAATCCCCCCCCCGCCCCCCCCCGTCTGAAAGGAGTTCGGAGACTTTCTGCTGATCAGACTGGCTGATCTCTCTTTTTCAGCCCGGCCATTCGGGTGGGGGTGGGGGGGCTGCGAAAGCTTGGCCTCAGCCTCTCCACAGGCTTCCCGTGTCAGAGCGGGACAATCTCTGGAAGGCTGATGCCAACATGGCCGCCCACTGACCCACTTCCAACATGGGCTTCGTTTGCAGCAAAATGTCCACTCTGCCCTCCCCAGCGACCTCTGGCCTTTCTCTGCCACTTCCTTGGGGAAGTGTTCCCGATTCAGCTCTCCCTGGGCCCCTCCACACCCCATCCCTGCCTTGGGAGGCATTGCGCTGCCTGTCCAGCAGGCCCTCAGTTGGCCTTCTGCCCCCCCAGAAGCTCAGGGGAAAAGGACTGGGGAAGGGGCTGGGATTCACGGGAGGGAAAAGCATTTCCTCATATTTACCCATGAACCGTGCGGCACCGTTCCTGATTTCGGTCTGGGCGTGATGGAGGAACCCCAAGGACTGGGATATGAAAATGTGGATATTGTCATGATTGTTCCTCATCTGCAGAGGGAAAAAAAGCACAGGGATTCATGGTAGAGAGGGGGATGTAACCCATTCGGCCCTGTCCTCCTCTGGGCCAGGTCTCTCCATGCCTCCCCCTCCTCCTCCTCCTCCTCCTCCTCCTCCGATTCTCTGAGCTGCTCTAGGCTCTGGCTGGGGTCAGCTGTGAAGGCATCCAAGCGTCGCGTTCTTTGACGGCCTGATTTCCTTTTACCACTAACACTTCCAAGCATCGTTGCTTTCTCCAGTGAATTTCACTGCATGACGTGGCCAAAATGGTCAAGATATAATTAAAAGTAGTTCTCATCCTGCAACGGTACATTTAGTGACCCTTCAATGTTACAACAGCACTGACTTAAGACCATTTTTCACAAAACCGGAGCAGCATCTCCATGGTCACATGATCAAAATTCGGACGATTGGCAACCGATTCATATTTATGGCGGTTGCAGTGTCCCGGGGTCATGTGATCCCCTTTGCAGCCTTCTGATAAGCAAAGTCAACGGGGAAGCCAGATTCACTTAACAACCATACTAACTTAACAGCTGCAGTGATTCACTTAGCAACCGTTAAGTGATATACTTAAGGTCATAAAATGGAGCAAAGTTCACTTAACAAATGTTTTACTTAGCAACAGAAATGTTGGCTCAATTGTGGCCATAAGTAATTATTTGGCCAGACCTTGTGCTTCTATTTCTCCTTTTTCTGATATCCCTCGAGCTGGGTGAGGGGGCATTTTCCTAAAGCAGGGAGGCCTAGCGGCCTGGCTTCAGACCCCCCCCCCCCCCGGGAAGAATTGGAGGGAAATGAAAACGGCCTGCTCTACTTCTCTTGCTGTGCTCAGGCCAGGCCAGGTTGAGAGCTGGGCACATCAGTGCATGACTATGGAAGCCTCCATGCAAGAAGTGCATCCTCTCTCCATGGATGGCAGACTTTTGTCTCTTTTTTATGTTTTGCTCAGTTCTTTGGTTACACCTCTTCCATGGTCAGTGCGGCTTGGAAGGAAACCTTTCCTGTAATTCAGGCACAGAAGCCGTGGAGAACAAGGGAGCTGTGGAGTCGTGAGGCTGACGCAGAATTTATCTCCACTCCCTCTCAAATTCAACCTAGTCTCACTCCGCATTTTCCTGTGTGTACAGGCAGTCCTTGCTTAATATTGTTCTAATAGCCGTAACACTTAGACTTTTTACAGCCCTCTTTGAGCGGTTTACAGAATCAGCATCTTTCCGACTGAAAGGGGCTGATGTCATGATGGCACGGCATGCAATCTTGGTGCTCCGTGATCACAGTCGATATTTCTGCCGCTGGACGGTCCATTCGGACTTAAATTGTCCCGCAGAGATGGTGACTGAGAAGGGCACCTCCTGCTGATCTCAGGCACACTGCAAAGTCCCTGAAAGACCCAGGAATAGCCTTTTTTTTCCGGTGACAGAAATACAACTAATGAAGCTGCTGAAGTTGGGACAGCTCCGGAATGGGAAGAAAGCAAAAAGAGAAAGTGTGTCGAATTGGTGAGGAAATTTTATTATTAGAAAAAGAGACTACCCAACAAAAAATTAAATTAAAATTGAAGATAGAAGACTGTAAGTGGCAAAATTAATCTACATTAAACTTAGTGTGTTATCCTGTTTCTAATTTTTTTTCATGGATGGAATTTTTGCAAAGGATCCCTATTTTTTAAACTGAATGGATTAATTTTTCTTCTTTTTTCACTTTTGCTTACACCTATGGATTAAAATTGTCCTTTTTTTATAATGCTTGATTGGATTGATTGGATTGTTTTTGATCTCTATTTAAGGGTTTTTTTCTTTCTTAAGCTTGGAATATAAAAAATATAATAAGAAGGATTATAAAGAGGGTTGTAACAGCAGAAGGAAAAGCAGTTACACTGCCACTTAGAGGCTGGAGGCTGGATACATTGTTTTTTTCTTCTTTCTCTTTGATCACTTGAGATTCAAGGTTCTTTCAGTTTGTTTACTGAGAGAGATAGTAGGAAGAGCATGTTGTTTATAAGGTGCTTTTTGAGAGTTCTATCACTAGTTATTGGAGGGAAGACAACATTTTGACTTGAAAGATAATAAATGAATCTGTTTGAAGTTTATTAAAATAGCCTTGAATCCTATAGTGTCAGTGCTTGCAAAATTGGAAGAATGGCGCAGCAGGAAAAAGAAGCTGCAACATTACAAATGATTATGTTTGAAATTCAAAATCTATTAGTTGTGACAGAGAGAATTGAAAAGAGATTGGAGAATATGGAATACAAAACAGAAAAAAATGATGGAAATGTTTATCAAGTGAAGAATGTGGAGGACAGAGTTCAAAAAATGGAAGGAAAAAATGAGAAAAGAGATAAGAAAACTGGATACGGATAACAAAGTGACTGTGGTTGATAATGGCAAGAGCGGAATATGGAAAGAGGAGATAGATGGATTGGAACTCTACCCCAGACTTCAAAGCACAGTAGAAGAAAAGAGAGAAAAATTGACGGAGATAAGGAGAGAAATTTTGACAGAAGCACCAGTGATAATAAAAGATAAGCTGATGGAAAGAACAGATGCTGGCTTTCGAGCTTTTATGAGATACGAAAGAAACAACATGTTGCGAAGAGAAGATTTATTATGAAAGTAACTAGAATATTAATGCTACAAATGGCAAGAGATATAAGACTGCATTATTACTGGAAAGATACAGGTTGATGCAATGAAAATGTATAATAAAAACTAAATAATGATTGATGATAACAATACATATAGATATATTAGTTTGATAATATGAAATTTTATATAAACAATATATGGAGAATATAAGAGGAGGTTTAAAAGCTTATCAAAATATGTTATAAAGATGTATTGTGATTGGATGATTTAAGAATGATATAATAGAATGTTATCATATAATCCTATTCTAGAGTTTGAATATTATATATAAAAGGATATAAAACAATTATAGTCAAATTAATGTTGAGATATAATAATTGTGATATACATGAATATATGTGAATTGATGTGGAAAGCAGATGATGACTATGGAAGAGATGCATGGAAATACTGTAACCAACTGACACACTTTCTACAATTTGTAATGGAAGATTTTTTTTTAATGTTTGTTTGTCTTTGTTCAAAAATAAATAAAAATTGTTTTTTTTTAAAAAAAGAATCAGCATCTTTCCCCCAACCATGATCCTCATGTTACTGACCTCGGAAAGATGAAAGGTTGAGTCAACCTTGAGCCGGTCAGAATCGAACTCCTGGTATGTGGACAGAATTGGCCTGCAATCCTGCACTCTGAGTCACCAGAACTCTTAGTTGCAACATACTCGACAAAATACACCTCTGAGCCACCCTCAAAGTCTCGGCTGCTGCACAGAAATGATGGCATTTGGGGTGCTTGGCAACAGGTCTCCACTTGCAGTTGTTGCAGCATCCTGCAGTCACATTTCTGGCAAAAATGGCCATTGGATACGCCGGGTTTCCTTAATGAGCACAATGACTCTCATATCCATTATGGAAAAGATCGTAAAATTGAATTAGGTCATGTGGTGACTTTCTTAGCAACCGCTCTGACTTACAATCCAGATATTGGGTCCTTTTGTGGTCATAAATTGAGGTATAGATGTAAGGGCAATCCTATCGGTACAATACAAATATAAATCACATAATCAAATAATTATTCTGCTTTTTGTCTCGGAATTCAAGATGACATTTCTTCTGCCATTTCATTCCTGCCCCTTTCTCGGGTTGTTGGGTTGTGGGAGGGAGGACAATGGAAAAGAGCCAAAAAAGGTCACTAATTGTGATTGTGGGCTTAGGGGACACTGCAACCATTTGTAAATACAAGCCATTGGCTGAGCACTGCAAACATGGCCTCCTGACCAAGGGGGTCTGTGTGAAGTTTTATGACAAACGATGGTTCCAAGGCTGCTGTAACATCAAATGGTCATTAAGCAGCTGGTTATTAAACAAGGACTGCCTATACCAACTTCGTAAATGGCTTCCATTTAAGGAGAAAAAAAAACATCTGCCAAGCAACTCTTCACTGACCAAGTATTTCCAAGCATTCACCAAGCAGCTCCGGAGATCATCCCAAGCGAGACTGCGGAACATCAGCTTCAGGTGGGCCCACCCAAGGAAGACTCCGCAGTGCAAGAGAGTCAACTTGCAGCTCTGCAACCAGGAAGAAAGGGGTGGCAGGTGGGTGAGTTGCCCCCTGAAGAAGAGGGCATCTTCAGACCCCCCAAAGCCATCTCGGCCTAGGAGGGAACGTGCTGGGGCACTGATCAATGTCCCCAAGCTCAACGACATCCCACCCCTTAAATGACAGAAGGAGCCACTCTTTTCTAAACCTTGAATGCCTGTTAGAGTCCTTGCTCTTCCTAGTGGTGGGACATATTCATGCGGCAGAAGGACGGGGACGAGTGACCTGCGTCCAAACTCTCATGTTTGCCCTCTGTCTGCTCTTCCAAGGTTGCGGGGCTTCTCTCCTCAGTTATTGTGTAATTGAAGCCAGGGGTTCCATCGCGATTATTGGCTCATGACAACAGACGCCACCACGTTTGTTGAGTTTTACTGTGCCCCCTTTGAATCCTCTTAATTCTACATTAATGTTGGTGCTACTGAACCCAGTTCAACCTTCACCCTCTCAGAAGGGGGTTTGATTTGTTCATAGATGCAAGGCTGTACAGGCAAGACTTTAGGACTTCCTGTTTGCCCTGATGATAATCAGTGTTTTAGAAGGGATCCTTCCCAGGCCAAGCTGGAGATACCAGCCAGGATTGAAGCTCTGTGCCTTCTGCTAGAGTAACAGATATTCCACCCCTGAACTTCCACCCTTCCAAGTGCGAGAGGAGAGCCACCTCTGCAGGTGTCTGAACTTGCCATGGCCACCGTGGTCTCCCGGTCTTTCAAGTGGAGCAGCAGAGGGAGGAGGCTGTAGACCACTTCCTTTTTGAGGAGGGCCTTCTCAGTTTCCTTGGACCTCATCACCAGCTGCCCAAACAAGGAGATGGCCGTTGCCCGGACGTCCGCTCTTTCCTGATGGAGACACACAAAGAAAGAAGCTGGTATGAAGTGCAGCTTTTCTGTGATGGCGGTCCAGCTTTGACGCTTTTGGGAATACCAAAGAATTTCACCTGTCAGCAAAAGAGTAGAGAGATTTTAGTGGATTATCTGGGGATTGTTCAAGTTCTTTCAACACCCCTCCCCCCCCCCCGGAAACATTCTTCCATTCAAAATAGAGATTTAGAAAATTGCCTTTACTGGTTTCAAAACTCCTCCCCACTTTAAAGGTGACCATTTCAGAAATCCAAGTGGGTTTTTTTCTTCTCTGAATTTACTAGCCTTCAAGGGCTTGATACCCCTGGGGGTGATTCAGCAGGTGCTCATATGTTTTTATGGAAGCCCCAACCCCGGTTCTTCAAAACTTACATCCTCAAAAAATGAGCGGACATTCAGAGCAAGGTCAACAGAGATGAGCCCAATTCCCTGGCCATCCATTTCATAGAGTGTGGTCATTATGTCATTCAGCCCCTCCAGAACGTCTTCACATCCACTGAAAATAGAGCTGATCATTGTGGGAAGCTGGTCTCGCAGGGACTTAACCTGAGCAGACAAGAGGGAGGCAAAGACATGTTTGAGAGGGAAGTTTGCTGTGGGTCTCAAATCAGGAACTGCAACCTCTGCCTATGATGACCAGGATGGGACCTTCCCTGCCTCTTCTTGCCGCCTTCTTTGAAAAGAAAGAGCATGGAATGGGGCTCTGCAAATCCTCTGGTTTTCAACTATGACAATTTGCATCTGGATGGCAGTGCAATTGCCTGCCCATCACAGCCACCCAAGACTCCTGCCTCCTCCTTATCAGGAGCAAGGGGTCTGCCTTCAAAGTTAGGGGTTGCCGCTTTTGTGGGTGGCCGTGGGGCGAGGCCTGTGAGGTGAGCAGGACCATAAAGACTTCGAGGGGAACTGGTGGTGGCCACTTTCCAGGGAGCGAACTCGGGGAGCCTGGCAGCAGTTGGGCAAAAGAGGGGAGACACAGATCCTAGCCCACCCTGGTGATCCCCTCAGGCCAAACGACCAGAGGAACCGCTCTGTAGGCCCCTCGGATACAAAAGCTGGGGTATAAATCAGATCACCCCCCTCACTAGGGACCGTTGCTTCCTGCCCCCGCCCCACTTTCTACCGTGGTCCGAGGGGGACGCGGTGGAAGCGTTCCAGGAACAGGAGCAACGTCTGGGAAAGGAAGCCCTGGAGGAGGCAGGGAGGCTTCTGAGAGAGCAAACCCCGGACCCCCCTGGCTGGGCCTTGTTGTGCTGAAGTCCCTCTCTGGACTGTTCTGGGGTGGGGTGGAGAAAACATCCTTTCTGAGTGGGGAAGGGATGTCCTCAGCTTTTTTACACCTTGGGTTTTTAATATAGTTTTTATTAAGAATTAAAAGCAGGGGGAAATGAACAAATCTAATACAAAAAAGCAAAGGAGAAGGAAGAAAAAAAGTCAAAAGTGCTAAAAGAAAATTTCTGTTCAACTTCCTTCAGGGCAGGAATAATTACAAATACAAAATCCCCCCCTTACTTTACGGTTACAGGAATAAACTCTCTTTTTCGTATTGTCTGTTTTTTTCTAATCCTAAAAACAGTAAGTCAGGTTCATTTTTTTCTGTTTCACGGAAAAGCCAAACAGGACTTTCAATTAGCAATAAACACAGAAATTGTCTTTTGTCTAATTAAATTACAGAATCTAATCGACTTGGTTCCATCATCTTCACCAAATATCCTCCCATTGCAGCTGATGTCAAGCCTTTGTCCATACAATAATTTCGCTGTGGTTGTGTGTGTGTGTGTGTGTGTGTGTGTGTATGTGTGTGTGTATGCATGCATGCATATATATGTATGAATGTATGCATATATGTGTGTGTGTGTGTCTGTAGTACGCCTATGAAGGGAGCCTGCTCCCACCCCCACCATCCTGCGATCTTGCAGCTCCAGCCGGTGTTCCCAGGACCATCCTTTGCCCCACCTCAGGCCTCCCTCACACGGTACGCAAAGGGAGCCTGACTAGGCCAGTGCAGGGGCCTATGAGTGACCATGCAGCTTCCGCACACAGTAGGCCTTTGAGGCCTCCCTCACACGGTACTCGTCTGCCAAGGGCCGGGATCGTAGACAGGGCGGGAAAGAGGAGCGCATGGGAGGGGGAGAGGGCAGGGATGATGGGCATGGGAGTAGGGGGAAGAAAGGCCCCTCTTAACGGCTCCCTGTCAGACAAACGCTTTGACGCCTACAAATACCCGGTCAACGCTGGGTCCTCAGGTGGTACTGTTAGTATTTCCATTGGCTGTACGTTTGCTTCCGATATGTTCGCCATGCTATTTGGTGCCTTGTGGATACAGAGGATTTCCGGCCTTCTCGGGCGGTCCTGCTCCTTTCACTTTTAGAGGTGCGTCTTCTCTCATCAGCTGCCATTCCTTGTTCCTCTTATCAACGCGATGATCCCACTCCCACCAAAGGCAACTCCTGGGCTGATGCGGTTGGGGCTGATCGACAACCTTCCTCTTTTTCAGTATCTGCATTTCATGTTCAATTTTCTCTCAGGCGTTGCGGCCGCCACCAGTCAACGGCTCAATGGTGCCTCTGGGAAAGGTTCCTTCCCGATGGTTTCTGACGGATGAGCAATTGTTCCAGACGCTCTTCTTCTTGTCTCGTCCGGCTCAGGAACTGTATATGCAGAAGGACTCTGTGGCCCCCAAGCTATTGCAGATGCCATCGAAAGGGGACTCTTTCGCTCTCGGAATCTAGGTGGAAGCCTCTGAAATGCCTTATGTGCCAAGGCTTCTAGCGCTTCTTCTCAGCCAAGGACTCGGAAAGGTCTGGCATTCACCTTCTTTTCCCGTATTTACAAAGTGATTTTATTTCTTTGGCTGGCACACATGGATACAAGATTCTTTAGGTGATTCCTGGCCCACTCACCTTCTGGCCTGAGGGCCCCTTACGACTCATGCCTGTAGCAGTGGTGGTGGGGGGGGATGGAGAGCCAACTGGAAACTTAAATTTTTACTGGGCAATTTTTTACTAAATTTGACAAGAGCCATAGGCTTTGCCTCTTGTATGTTTTCAATTGAGAAATAGACACCCCCCACCCACCCCCAGATTTTGGCCTGTCTTCACATGAAATGTTTGGTCATCTTCCTTGTACAACTCAAGGTTTGGATGCTCCTTCCTTGGCCTCCATTACAGGAAATTACTTTTTGAATCCATGTATTTTGCCTCTGAGCAGGCAAACCAGGCTCCTTGTAAAAAAGGAGGGAAGCCTCCCTTTTGGATGGTGAACTGCCTCCACATCGACCAGGAGGCTGGGTTAGAGCTGTTCTTTCTGGAAGACCACATCGTGGCAGCCCAGCTGAGGTGGGCCCTCCCAAGCCCCATGAATCGCCTTTGGGAAGGTGGCTGAAGGGCCCTGTGGTCTGTCACACCTGCCTGAAGCCGCTTTGGCCGGTCTTGACTGCAGTCCGAGCAAACCTCCGGTACCAAAGACTGGGTCTCAGCCTGCCTGATTTTGGGTTCAGGTTAGTTGCCCTTTAGAAATGACTTTATGCACTTTGGTGACAGGGTAGCATTGGCTTGTCTGGTAGCCGTTATGTTTGTAATTTTGTGGATTTTGTCACTTTCAATGTCTAGGTGATTTATCTATTGTACGTTCCAAGTTTAACTGCCTTGTTGAGCTGGCTCTGTGCTTAAGCACACGCAGATTCAGAAAATTAAGCAGGTAATTGTAGGTGAAAGAGGTGCCTTTAAAAGGAATTTCTTGGGAAGCAATTCTCAGAAAGCTTCTAATGCCGTTTTAGAAGGGAGGTTAATGCACAAGTGAGAGGAACGAAAAGGAACCACGATGCCCTAGGAGGCAGACCATGCCTGGCAGGAAAAGTAAAGGATTTTATAGCTAAAGGTGTGCAAAATACCTGCGTATAGAGGGGATTGCACCTGGCCTGGGTCACCCTCAACGCTCTTGCCTTCTGTGCCCGTCCATCTTGGACTCCGATCTGTGGCGCCTGGTGTTTGGCCTGAGCAGGGCAGGAATCACAGAGGGGCAGTTTCTCCAGGCAGCTCTTACCTTCCCTTGCTGGAAGACGAAGCTGTTCAGCCCTTTCAGGCAGAGGTCTTGCACTGCGGGGTTGGGTGCTGCCAGGCCCTCCTCCAGGTGCTCCCGGAGGCTGAACCTGTTCATCATCTTGATGGCAGAGGGACTCTTGAGGAACTGAGGAGGCAAAAGGGCCTTTGCTTTATTCGCAAATGGTTCTGCTAGAGGACCTTTAGAAAGGCTAAAGGTCATTCGGCTCTGGGATATGGGAGGACAGGATATGGGAGGCTCTGGGATATGGGTGGGTGGGTGGGTGTAATTGTGTGTGTGTCTTCTCCCCCCCCCCCCCCCCGGGTGTGTTTGTCTGAACAAGCCCGGCTGGAGGTAGCAGCATCCACAAAGCTCCGCCTTGCTTGGTCAAGGCTTGAGGACAAGAGACCCACCACCACCACCACCACCACCACCACCACCACCACTCTGAGGCGAGTCCTCACCTCGATCACGAGCGCCAAGGCCGTCACCTTCTTCAGTTCATCCTCCTCACTGCTTAGAATGAGAGCAGCCTCCCCAAAGATGCCCGGGATCTGGGCACTGTTGCACTCAGTCATGGCCCTGCTTGTTGGGGGGACAGCAGAGTCAGAGGAGTGATGGCTGTGGTGTGAGAGGCAGGGGCCAGAAGGGGGCAGCTGAGAGAACTGCCTGGCTCTCCCCCCCCCCAGCCCCACTCACTTCCCCATCCCCCTTTCAGGGGCAAAGCCCCCCCCCCGAGAGCCTCATCTGGCACCAGAGGGCTTTGCTTGATGCTGCTCCCTTAGGGGGGAGGGGGAGAGCGATGACCATTGTCCTGTTGTGGCAGGGCACCCAGGAGGGCCCCAAGAAGAGCCCCACACAGGCTATCCCCCCACCAGTTTCCCAGGTGCTTGGAAGGACAGGGAAAGGGTGCCCTCCAACTTGTCTCGCTCTTCCATGCTGGGCTGATTAAAACGGATCCTTTCCCTCAGTCCAGTCCAGGGGGGGGGGGGCTGCCGAGGGAAAGGGACGCTCCCCACCCCCAAATCCTGGGGAAAGGATCTGAGCCCAGAGACCCTGTGCCTGGGAGAGAGGGAGGACCCCTGGGTGGAGGAAGGGAAGCCGCAGGAGGGGGGGGGGGCAGTGCAGGACTCAGCCATCCTTGGGGGAGGGGTGCAGCGCTTACAGCCAGGCCTCTTACCGTGCCAGCAGACGTGTGCCCTGCAAAAAGCGCTGGGGGTTGCTGAGCACCACCCAGCCTTGCTGGAATTCGATGCAGGCATAGACTGCCCAGTCCCCGGCCACGGAGAAGAGGCTCTTCACAATCTCCACTGAAGTGCTGCAGACAGAAAACAGGCGTCACTGGCGCTGCTCCCTCCCTCCCTCCCTCCCTCCCTCCCTCTCTCTCTCCTTCTCTCTCCCCCCCCTCTCCCTCTCCCTCCCTCTCCCTCTGTGGGCCTCTGGGGCTCACCAGGAGCAGGCAAAAAGCGGGGCACCCCATTCCTTTGCTGTAGCTTCAGCCCTTTGCCCCACTCACCTGTTTGGCAGCACAGGCACACCCACCGCAGAAAGCCCACAGTTGGGGTTGATCTCAGGACGGCCTGGGAAGGCTGGGGAGGGGGCTACTGAGGAGGGGCTTTCCTTGGGCAAACAGAACAGCATAGTGGCCCAGGCTTTCCACGGTCGCTTCAGTGAATCCGGCTGGCTGGATTTTGGCACAAAGACCTCCCTGTCGTCCCAAGGGGGCTCAGGACAGTTCCCTTTTCTTTCATTCTATTTGCCACAGACCCTTTCCGATTCCCGCCTGCTGGTGCCGCTAACAAATGCCCTGAACCGGAGATCAGGTTCAGTGCAGACTCTGGGTGCTGAAATTCCCTGGGTCTGAAGGAGAGCCAAGGAGGGCCAGAGGAGGTTTGGTGAGTGCAAAGTTAAGTGTTGTCCATGCATTTCAACCTGTGAGACATTTTTAAAGGGGGATCCGACATCTTGTCCTACCTGGCAGGGCTGCAAGCGGAGACATTTCAGCTGGCAGGGCAGAGACCGGCCCTTTCCTTGGTCTTTCTGCAGTGCAGCGAACCAAAGGTGGCCCTGACTTTCATTCCCAGCCACAGCGCTCCCTGAATTGCCTTTTTGGACTGGGATTTGCTAGTGGCCCTAATGTTTGGCTTTCACCATCAATGGCATTATTAATTTCCATCCTTAGCTTTAGCTGTTTATATTCTGCCAAAGGTGTTTTCCAAAAGCAACTGGGCTTTCTCGGTTCCCTTTCCTTGAAAACGTTTCATTTCCTCCATGCAGGCTCCCAATACAGGAGTCCTGGACTAGGCCCAGCAGGGAGGTCTCCCTGCTGTCCTGAAGCTCACAGCCCCGCCTGCCCTTCTGGATCCTGCTCTTTCCAGGGGTGGGGGTGGGGGTGGGGGTGGGGAGTTAGGGCCCACCCGGTGCTGAGAGAGGTGGCCCTCTTCCTTTGGGTACCTCTGGAAGGTGAGTGCGGTGGGGTTTTCTCTCAGAATGAGATCCTGCCTGGCTTTCAAGGCCTCTGGCAAGTCCAGCTGCATCACGTAGAGGACCTGCTTCAGCAGAGGGATGAAGAGCTGGAGGTGCATCTCGCCCAGGGCTGCCCGATAGCCGGGGATGTGGAAGGTCTCGTAGATGACGTTCATGGCCTGGCAGGGAGAAACGTGGAGACGCCGCCACCCTCAGAGAAGGAGCCTCTGGGCAGCCACTCCTTTTTATCCTTGCTCGCTCCCCCCACCCCTTGATTACAGCTGGTCCTTGACTCACGACCGGAATGGATGCCAACATTTGTGCTGCTAAGCAAGACCCTTGTTAAGTAAATTTTGCCCCCCCCCCACTTTATGGCCTTCCTCACCACAGTTGTTATTTATTTAGAAGAGTTTCATGGCTGACCATTGTTCTCAGTGACTCTGGTTGGTTTAAACACAGTAAAGAAGCCAATATAAAAAGAATAAAAAGCATTCAAAGGAGGCCCTGGATGGGCTCCATCCCACCCTGGGTCCCCCAGGCCCCTTCGAGGCCTTTGGGAAGAGGGTCAAAGAGGGAGCCAGTCTAATCTCTGCAGGGGTGAGGTTCCACAGGGAGGGAGCCCCCATGGAGACGGCCCTTCTTCTGGCTCCCACTGGATGGACCCCTTAAGAGAGGGGACCCGGGACGTCTCCGGCACAAGAGTGGGGGTGGTGGATATCATCGGGAAGGCTAATTCAATCATTGCAGTTCTTAAATTAATGACACGGTTGTTATAGTGCTTGTCAGAAGGTTGCAAGAGGCGATCGCATGACCCTGCGACACGGCAGCCGTCATAAATACATGCTAGTTGCCAAGTGTCCGAATTTTGATCACGTGACCAGCGGATGCAGCAATGGTCTTAAGTATGAAAAAGTCATGTCATCTTTTTTCAGTGCCATTGTAACTTCGAATTGTCACTAAATGAATGGTTGTAAGTCAAGGTCTGCCTATATCAAGATCAGAGGGCCTTGCACCTGAAGGACACGTGAGGAAACGTCTCTGACAGACCCCTCCCAATTCATCCGGAGATAAAGTGAGAGCTGCTTGCGGGGACAAGCACAGTTGAAGAGACTAGAACCTGTTGCTGTATCTCTCCCACAGTGGTGGGTTCTGGATTCCATTCCAACCGGTACGGTTGGAATGGCCCCGGCATCATCCACATGGATGCGCGTGGTGCGTGCACGCACTGTGCGCTGGCATCATACTTGCCTGCGACACTTCCGCAAGCCTCGGTGATGCTCCAGCTGCTTGGTGGAGCGTCATGCAGGCGCCATATGTGCCATGCACGTGCGCGGAAGCGCCAAAGGCTTAAAGGACAGGTAAGGCGCTTGGGCGGGCAGGTGGGCCCTCTGGAGCACCGTACCGGAACGGTACCCGGTGCGCCAGGCAGGCTCCAGTATGCCCATAGCGGGGCAAACCGCCTGCAACCCACCACTGCTGTCCAAGCAAAAATAGCCCTGATCCCCCCTGGTGTCGCTTTCTTAGTCTGGTCTAGTTGACCTTGAAGCCCCCCTGCACAGAACCAGGATTCAAAGGCGTTTTCAGTAGGAAGGCAATAGCAATAGCAGTAGACTTATATACCGCTTCATAGGGCTTTCAGCCCTCTCTAAGCGGTTTACAGAGAGTCAGCATATTGCCCCCAACAATCCGGGTCCTCATTTTACCCACCTCGGAAGGATGGAAGGCTGAGTCAACCCTGAGCCGGTGAGATTAGAACCACCGAACTGCTGATCTAGCAGTAGCCTGCAGTGCTGCATTTAACCACTGCGCCACCTTGGCTCTGGGGCTGAAAGATTACCTGGACCGTGAGTGGTTTCCAGTGCCAGAAAGATGTTGGCCTTGGATGGGGAAGAATTGGCTTTGGCTCAACCCTGGCAAAGCTGAAGGGCGGTGGGCTCTCTGTGTCCTGCCATCTGGGAGACCAGTCATCTGGGAGACGTCTCCTGGCCTCTTGGCACAGCAGGTGGCAGCCCTGGCCAGGGGGCCTTGGCACAGATTCCCAGGCCGGGAGACCTGCAGCTTACCATCACGCCTGGTTTACTGTTTTCAGTGGTTGTTTTTACTATATTGTTTGCTTTCTTTGCTACTTAAGCTACAAAAAATATTTAAAAAAAAAATGTTATCAATCTATCATATGTTAACATACATAATAGGCTTTTGGGGAAATCCTTTAATGTTAATGCTAAATTATTTACCAAAACCTTTGGGTTTGACTATTTTTGAGGAGCTACGTTCGTATCAATTCCAAAGCGCTTCTAAGCGGATTATTTTGAGAAAAGTGAAAAATTATAGTACTCCTGAGATGCATAATTTATTTAGTTTTGAAAAAGCAATCTTATCTATAACCAAACATTGAGATAATAAATTGTCCTTTGGTGTAAATGCTATGATATTTTGTAACAATAATGTATTATTATTTATTTCCTTTAATGCAGATTTAGAAACTTTTCTATTGTTTGATATTGAATGGATTTCTAATACGCATGAATAGTTTCCTCCTTTTTGCTGCTTTTTATTTGCATAGAACAGAATAGTGAAACTCGATATCAAGGTTTTGTTTGACCTCAGGAGGGGCGGGGCATGGCCCAGGGGGGCGTGTCCAGTTCATCGTCACTCGTGTCACGGGCACCTGTGGGGGGGCTAAGCGCTCTTTCAGTGAAAACGGGCCTCCAAGCTCCGTTTTGACTGCGATGGCCTCCTGCGACCCTCTGCCAGTGAAAAGGGGGCTCAGGAGGGCCGTTTTTGGTGGCAGAGGCACCGCGGGGCCAATCCTGCACTGTTTCCAGGGCAGCCCCGCGGGCCAGATCTAAGCACCCTATGGGCCGGATCCAGCTGCCGGGCCTTGAGTTTGGCACCCCTGGAAAAGAATAATAAAGTTGGAAGGGACCTTGGAGGTCTTCTAGTCCAGCTCCCTTGTCAGGCAGGAAACCCTATTGTTATAAGTTATGGTTACATACTGTATAATACAAGCTACATAGTATATAGGTTATATAATACCTGGTTATATTATGGGTTACTATTACTGCTCTCTTTTGTAGACCTGTGCATTTCTTAACTTTAAAAAAAGGCATTAAAAAGGTGTTCAGAAAGGGGAGGGCAATGAACCCTTGGCTGCACCTGGCTGCACCACCTTGCAAGTCGTGGCGCTACATAAGGGTCAGCAGCCGGGAGCCTCGACCTGGAGGGCAGGCAAGGCCGTTGTCCCAATCGGGACAAGAGCAAGTGATCTTCATTGTCACCAGGACTTTGTGTAGCAGGGAGGGAAACCGCTGAGCCCCGGAGAAGCTTTGAGAGGGGCAAAAGGCAGGCAGCTTTCTGCTGACTCTGGGTGAGGAGGGGAGCCCTTTAATGGCTCTTGGAGGAAAGGCCTCCTGGAGGAGCCCCCCCTCCCCCCGGGGCCCCTTTGCCCAGATCCTGGAGCCTCCCCGGCATGTACCTAGCGGCACCATCTGCAATGTAAAATGTGCTGATTCACTGGCCAAGAAGGTAATTTGTTGCATTTTAAGGATGAGATTTAGTTACCAGCTCAACTGAGACGGGAGTCTGGGCAGGGTTCAGAACAAAGGGTAATGGTAAAATAATTGCTGCCTTTCCCCCATGAGGAAAGCAACGAGGGAGGGGGGAAGGGAGAGAGGGAGAGGGGGGAGAGAAACAGGGAGAGGGAGAGAGAAGCTCAGAAGAGGGACTAGGGCCTGGGGCTCCGGGTGGGATGTCACCTACCGCCAGCGACGTGGTTGTGCTGCCTTCTCTGTGCCCAGAAGGGTCCTTCACCTGCAGATTCTTCAGTAGGAGGTGCAGGATCTGCACAGCCACCTTGGGGCTGAAAGCCATGGCTGTCCAGAGCTCAATGGCCTGCCTGGAAAGTCAGCAACATGAGAGTGGACGTTGCAAATGGGGAGGGGTCTCAGAGGAGAGCTGGAGCCTGTGAGGGGATGTAGGGGCCCTACCTGTTGAGGGGTATGGAATAGGATAAGCAGCTCTGGATGACCTCCTCCAGGCAACATGGGATCATCAGGGTTAGAGCCCTCAGCACCACCTTCCGGGTCCAGCAGGAGCCATGGCCTGGCTGCAAGCACATGTAGATGCCTGCAACCACATCGTTGACCTGCAGCCATAGAAGAAATGTTTAGCTGCCCCCTCCCCAAAGGGCTCGTAGATCCCTGTGTTGGCTGCAAGGATTGCGACCTTCAGCCACCCTGGGCTTCTGGGTGGGCTGCCTAACCCACTTCTGCCTTCTTTTCACGGCCGGGTTAGTTGGGGATTGACATTATCTCATGCTGCACAGGACAGGGGCTTGCTGGGACTCTCTGTTGACTACTAGCCCTGCAGCCTTTGGTGTCCTGCTCTACTTCAGAGGCCACCGGGGGGGGGTTTACCACATTTGCAAAGAAGATGAAAACAAGTGCAATGAAAGCAATAAGCAGGACCCATCAGCACAGCAATCAAGGCTGCTTCCGCTTTTCCAGGCAGGCCAGTCGAGGATGGAGTGACCACAAGCAATTCCAGTATCTCCTTTATTGAGGGAGGGGCTTATAAGAAATCCTCCAAAGGTTGGCAGGACTTCTCCTTCCCTCCCTCTGGTACCCGAGAAGGTCAAAGGAGCCTCTCACGTTTCGTCCTCCCCCCCCCCCCCCATCTTTCCAGGCTAAACTGATGCTCTTGTCACATTCTCTTCCAGTCTCCCCCTGGATGCAGCTGCTTAGGTCACAGCCTAGAGGCACGAGAGTCTGTCGGGTTCCAGACGCAAAGCGTGGGCAATTCACCCACCTGCTTCTTCACCAGGGCCACCCAGAGGATCGGGCTGCCTGTTAACAGGGTGCCTACCCAAAGGCTGTTTGCGGCCACGGCTGCTTGGAATGTGCCACCAGTGGCGCTTGAGAACTAGGGCAGGGTGGAGGTGAGGGAGCGGTATAAGGAGGCCTGGCAACTCACAGAGTGACCTGGTCCGGTCTCTTTTCGCCCCCCCCCCCAACGCCCCCCTTTACAGGTCCTATGCTACGGCAGGATCTGGGCCACCCCCAGGTGAGCTTCTTTCTGGAGGAAAGGCGGGGCATCAGCAAGTAGATGACAGGCAGGATCCTGTCGTATATATAGGACCTGGGAAGGCATTTCCTGTGACCTGAATCCGTTACAAGGGAGTGGAGCCCAGGGCTGCTCAGAGTAGGAGAGACCAGAAGGCCAAGGGCTTCGTTTTGTTCTCCCAGGTGGTGGGAACAGTGTGGGGATCAGACTCCTGCTTGGAGTCACTCACAGTCGGAGAGAACTCTAAGCTCAGGGCAAGCAACCAAGAAACAAATGCTGCATTTCAAGTAGCAGGGAAAATCTGAGGGAGGGGATGGGCGCTGCAGTTGAAACCCCTCACCCTTTCCACCTTCATGGCGTGGTTCTGCAGAACTGCATTGAGGACCTCTTCTGCTGCCACCAGGACCTCTGGACCGGAGCCTCTCAAATAGTCCAGAACGGAGAGCAGGAGGTTGGTCAACTGAACGGAGAAGAGCTGGTCACCGCAATGCTACAAAGAGGAGCACAAGATTTGGCAGGCATTCATCGCCTCCTTTCCCCCAAACAGGCGGGGCCAGAGAGCCCCCAAGCAGCCCTGAGCCCCTTCCCTGAGAGTTTCTTCCCTGAGAGATTCAGAAGAGCCTGTAGGCTGAAGGAGACTTGGGATGGGTAAATCCAGCCTGACAAGATGGAGTGGCATTTACAACTGGTTGTAGTGTCCTGCGGTCGCACAACTGCAATTTGGGACCATTTCTGCCTATTTCCAGCAACAGAACGCCCATTGGGGAAACTGCTTTTGCTTAATGAATGTGGTGATTCACTTAATGACCGCTGTACAAAGTGTCATAAAATTGGGCCTGTCTCAAATTATGACTGCAATGGATGGAAAATCTGGTCCCAATTGTGGTCATAAGTGGAGGACTAGTTAGCACTTCGCACCCCTCGAAGGCAGCCACGGTACCGTTGCTATCTGCCAACTGCCGCCCGGTGCTTGACCAGCTGCGCTGTCTTCTTCCTGGCATTTCACGCTCCTCTTCATCGGCCACTTCCGCTTCTTCTGCTTGCTTGTCCTCAGACCTAGAGCAGAGAGAGCAGCTGTCGTTACGATCACGCGTGTCGCTCAGGACTGGCAGGTTGGGTTCTTGGTGCCCCCTGAGGTTGGCTCTGCCCTCCCGGAGCCTCCAAAGTCTGGCTGCGGAATCTGCCCCAGGCAGGTTCCCTCGAGCAGCAGCAGCAGCAGCAGCAGAGAAAGAGGTGGCCAGAATGACCAGCCTCACCTTTACGGCGCAGTAAGATCTCATAGAGACAGCTGACTCCTTGCACGGCGAAAGAACTGATGCAGGGCTTCCGGTCATTGCACAGGCCAATCAAAAGGGCCGTCAGGTGGGCCAGCTTGTTAAATTCCCGAGAGAGCTAAGGAAACAAGAGGGAGGAGTGGGAATAATGGAGACCGAAGGGGGTTCTGGATGCTCCTTAGCCGACTCGGGTGTGAGGCCGGTTCTTGCTCTTCGTCAGGCAGACCCAGAACCTTCCGAAAGAGCATCCCGCACACCCACCATGCACCGTACTGAAAATCTTCAGACAAGACTTCTGAGTTGTTGGGTTGTCAGGAGAAAAACCCACAGGAGGAGGGCCTGGAGGGGAAGCCTGGCACGGGAGCCTTCCTGAGCACTTTGCCTCCTCAGTGGCACCACCTGGCAAACATCCTAGGGGCACAACAGAGAGGCTGGGCTCAAAGGGCAACATGACGCGTAGGATGGTGCGAGTAGCATCACTACTCCGCCACCTGCATCAGTTACCAGTCTGCTTCTGAATTCGAGGTGCTGGGGATCCCCTTTAGAGCCCTTCACGGCATGGGCCCAGGTTACTTAAGGGGCTGTCTCACCCCACTGGGCTCGGCCGATCCCACTCGGGATAGCAGGGTGGGCATGCTGAGGGTCCCATCCGCCTGATTATTCTGGTTGGCAGGGTCCAAGGAGGAGAGCCTTCTCTGCAGTGGCTCCTGCCGTCTGGAATATCTTGCTTCCCGATGTGAGGTTGGCCCCAACCCTCCTCTAAGGGCCCCAAGACATGGCTCTGCCAGTTGGCCTCGGCCCCCAAAGGGGGAACAGTGCAACTGAGTACGAAGAGGTCCCACCTCCTTCTGCCACCTGACCTTGATTTTAATCCTGGTTTTAATTAATTCATGATTTAATGTAGATGCATGTTTAATGTCTGTAAGATGGGCGACCAATAAATTGTATAAATAAACAAACTCTTGCTGGGCTGGCTTGTCTTTGTTTATATAGAGAGCCGAGGTGGCGCAGTAAGTAGAGTAGTGGGTAGAGTGCAGTACTGCAGGCCACTTCAGCTGACTGCTAGATCAGCAGTTCAGCGGTTCAAATCTCACCGGCTCAGGGTTGACTCAGCCTTCCATCCTTCCGAGGTGGGTAAAATGAGGACCCGGATTGTTGTTGGGGGCAATATGCTGACTCTGTAAACCGCTTAGAGAGGGCTGAAAGCCCTATGAAGCGGTATATAAAAATCTGCTATTGCTATTGTTATGCCTTCAGGCTGCTCATGGTCGAATCCCCCCCGCCCCCCCCCCCCCGTGTCTTTGTGTGTTTTCTTTCCTTCCTTTTTAAATGGCGAGCTGAGTCACTGGGAATTGAGCAACCTGTAAATTGTATGCAGGTGTGTCTGTGTGGCCAGAGCTGGGCCTTTGGGGCCCCTTCCTTCTCCTGCCAGGGAGGAGACCTTTCTCACACACCAAGCCCTGCTTCATTCTGCTTCAGCCCCTAACTCCCCCAACGCAGATGGGCCCTTTTGCAGATTGTTTTGATTTATAACCCTGCTTTTAAATTGTTTTGCAGTCTGTGAGATAAGAATCTTAATCACAAATTTATAAACTGGAGGTGGTTTGAGTTTCATGAAACAGGAACTTCATAAAATTGAAATTAGTTTATTATTATTTTTTTCATTTATGAGCTCTACAAAAAGTAACTGAAATCCTGGTTTTGAATATAGTAGTTGCCCATCCAAATGTTGACCGGGCCCGATCCAGCTTAGTTTCTGACGCCAGACAAGAGGGGCCAGGTGCTCATCTGCAGGGCAGATGGTGGCTGGGTGGGAAGTGGGTCCAGACTGGAATGGCAGCTGATCTGCCTTCTCTCTCGAGACGGGGGCCCTGCTGCTGTTTGAAGGAGTGTGCCCTACTGCTCAGAGCCAGGACCCACTCGAATGGCCGCTGGATTTTTATATGGCCGTCTATCGGAGATAACGATCCTTAGGTGGCTCTCAAAAATCCACCAACGCACAGCTAAAACCGAAGGGGCCCTCCTCCCTAGGCCCCAGGCCTTCCTGGCTCAAGCCCCATCCTAGTGCAAAGCTTGGGAAAGAACCTGGTCTTCACAGCCCTCTAGAAAGGCGCCCCCCCCCACCCGCAACCTTTTGGGTCCCAGGGACCGGTTCCACGGAGGGAGTTCTTTCCGCAGACCGGAGCGGGCGTAGTTTCGTGAGCTGCCTGCCTCTCACGGGTGGGGCTTTGCTTGTTTGCGTGGACCGGTTACTGGAGCCCTGCTCTAGAAGGCAGGGGAAAAAGGGGGCCCTGTGGACATGAGGGTGTGGGCTGGGGCAGCCATGGAGAAGGCCGCCCCTGAAGTCCCACCATGTGGTAACTTTAAAAGGATGCCCACCTATCTAAGCTAATAGGCTTTGGTCCTTGTGTCCGTGTCCTGTCCTGGACTGAGGAGAGGAAGCTCCAGTTAGGAAGGTGAGCGGCGCAGTTTATGGATACTCACATCGAGGTGGAAGCGGTCAGCTACAAACTTCAAGAGCTTCATTGCTGTCTCCACGGCTCTTTCGCGCACATGATCTAACTTGGATACCATCCATGGTTCTATGAGCTGTGAGGAAAGGCAGGCACAAAACTGTGGCCGTTACGTGAAGCATGCAGGGCCAGCTCAGGGAAGAACAGGCCCTGCTTTAGAGGCACACTTTTTTTTGTGGGGGTGGTGGTGGCAAAATTGAAAAAAAGCTTCCATAAAACAATAAAACCATTTCCATTTTTATTGCTTTAGAAATATTTAACATTTATAATTTTGATGCTTTTACTGCTGTAAGCAGCCCAGATTTGCTTCGAAACAATATGGGCGGCAAATAAATTTAACAAATAATTAAAAAAAAGCAAACAGAAAAGCATCAATAGTATGTCCTCTTGAGAGCTGAATGTAATTTTGCAGCGTAAAGAAGGTGAACACTCCAAGAATAAAAAATGGTCCTGGGCTGAAAATCTAAAGTATAAAGCTAAAAATCCTGAGGGAAAAAAGGAAACAAGAGTATGTCTTTTTGAAATTGGCAACAAAACCAGAAGGTGCCAGAATATGACTGTGCTTTGGGTCCAACCTGCCTAGAGCTGGCCTCGGGGTGCGCCTTGAATCTACGGAACTGGTAAGGTAATGAGTGCCGGGTCCCCCTAGGACCCAGGATTCTGGAGCTATTCCAGAGAGGCTACTCCGGTGCAGGTACCAGACTCTTGAAAGCTTTCTGCAAGGAGCAGGGACCTCTCCCCTTCCTCATTCCCATACTCCTTGCCAGGGGCATCCACTCAGAGTGGAGGCTGGACTGCTGGGATGCCTGCCTCCACACCTGGACAGCTGCTTGACACCTGCTCTGTGGGCTTGAGGGAAGCACCCTGACCTCCTTGACGACAGTAAATAGCTGATGCGAGATTTCCACAGAATGCCCTAAGAAGAATAGAGTTAAACCTGATCTCACAGATTTTATAGGCCCGATCTGGTTTTCTCTGGAGCGGCTATTGGTCAGAAAACCAAGAGAAACGCCTCTTCCCTAATACCCCAGGAGCCATTTGGGTCATCAGGTGGGGTGATCAGTGCCAAGAGCGGCAGAGGCAACAGCCCCCTGTTCTATACGGCTTTAAAAGGGACCCATAACTCTGTGCCGGCAGCAGTTGTTCCCATTGCCTGTGAGATTGGTGGATGGATTGACCGGCATCGATTTATGCAGCTGCACATTTCACTAAAATGACTAACAGGGATGGAAAAAATACAGTCTAATAATACAGACCCAGGCTAACGCAAACCAAGGGACCCCCGAAGACTCTTCCCCACACCCATGCCAGGGATGCTCCGAAGGGGCTCTGCTCCCCTCCTCCAGAGAGCCTCTCTTCGGGCGCCAGCTTTTCCCTCTGCCTACCTCCATCATGTGCTTGAGTTCGCTGGGCTGTGGGTTCTCCAAGAACAGAGCCTGCAGCATCTCCTCGAAGCAGCCGACCGTCTGCTGGTAGAAGGCCTGATGCACAAGCAGGCCAGTAAGACAAAGGCCTCCCCGGGAGCTTTTCCCAGGCGGGCAAACAAGACGGACTGTGGGCAGGGGCACGACCCCAGGAAGCCTCCTGCACCCTGGAGGGCTCTTCAGGACAGAACCACCGGCAGCTGCAACCCCTTTCCCCAAAACAAACCCTTTGCCTTCACCCTTCCCTCCCTGTCAGACCAATTCATTTATTCAGTAGTGTGCTGTCCCAACAGTATATAGCGAATGTAGGAATTAAGAACTGCCTCCTTTAAGAAACTAACTCATGGGAAATGTAGACAGAACTGCCTTGTGGGAAATGTAATTGCATAACATGTGACCACACCTGTGTTCCCTGATTGGGCAGCGGGGTACTCTGCCCGGGAAAAGTGATTTATTACTGGTCACTCTCTGAATCGCCCTTCGTCTACCAGAAAGCAGCCTTGCATTGCAGCATGGGTTAGAGAAAATTAATGTCTTTTTACAACACGTAATGGAACCAGATTCAAGAAGTATCTTAACACACTGAACTGTGTTTGCTATTAAGAATGGCTGATAATAAACTTGATCTAAAGAGATTCCTACGTGTGCAGTTAACTGGCTGCCCGAGTGAGACCTCATTGCCCGGGACAGAACAAGTAGAGACCACGACTTTCTGTCTTTTTCATGAGCGAAACTGCTCCCCATAATAGCAGGAAATAACTCGGGCACTGAGATGTTCAGACTGGAGCCAAACAGCAGCCAGCAAATCCACAAGTCCTTGGGGAAAGACAGAGAGCCCTCGTCTCCCACACCCCAGAGGTTATCGTCCTCCCGTGTGGTATTTATCCCAAGGCATCTCCACAACCAACCGTATTCTCCCCCCTTTTTCCTGCTCCTCTGTACTTTTTGAAATAATTCTATGTAAAGTTGGAAAATAAATTTGGAACTTATGCATAGATTTGCATCTGTTAGGCCAGATAACCAAAGCAGAGTCATAACCCCTGTGGTAACTAACCTCCAGAAATTAAAAAAACTCTGTCTGGGAAATAAGGAGGTCTTGGATAAGATACTCAAAGTGTTCACCTTTATGTCCGATGTCTTCTCGTCTGTGCAAGACTGTCCTTCCAGGATCTCCATTGGGGCCAGGCAAAAGACACTTTTGAAAGAAGCATGAAGTAGGCTGGCTTTCTTCTCTGGCTCAAGAAGGGGCTTCAGGTGGCTGATGGAACAGAAACACACCTGAGATTTAGCTGCTAGAAGAAATGATGAAACACATGACTTTGCCCAATGGATGACCTTGCTTTCAACTTCAAAATGAACAGAAAGACAATGTGTCTGAATCTGAGTGGGCAAAAGAGCCCCACTCTTGGCTTTGGAAACCCAGAATTCTTCACAGATTGGATTCTACCCTTTTGTCTCAGCAGGTTCTGGGAACGCATCGAGCCCCCCAGCAAGGGCCAGTCCCCAGGAAGGGCTCCCACCCCCCTGAGAGTCTGAAGGAAAGCGACAAGAAAGAGAAAGACGGAGCTGCCTCTTGCCTGGACGCCACACCAATTCTCTGCCTCATTTCGGTCAGGTCCCTGTCTGCTCAAGTCGCCATTTTCCCAGGTCTATGGGAAAATAATCTGAAGTACTTTGGACTCTCCCCATCCAGGAAATTGAGAACAGGTTTTATCTGTGGGCTGCCAGATTCCTGAATGTAAAATTACATCATAACTACATCAGTGGTGGGTCCCTACCAGTTCAGACCAGTTTGGCCGAACTGGTAGTGGTTTGGCAGCCTGGGTCGCTGAAACTGGCAGCAACCCAGGCCTGCCATGTCCCCGAACTGGTTCTCCTATGGTGCTGCCATTTTGTTTTTTGCTTCTATGCACACACAGAGCAATTTTTATTGCATGTGCATGCACGTGCCGTGTACATCAAGCGCACAAATGCACACGGAACACGTGCGCGCAGTGCACCCAGGAGTGAACCAGAATAGTGACTGTGGAACCCACCCCTGAACTACACTGTACGATGGACCTGCAGGGCCGGCGCAATGTGTAACATGTTCATACTGGTGCAATAGGACTGGGTGTTTGTTAATAGGATTTATTGGGTTAGGGACTTTTTGTCTTCACTGTGAGCTGTATTGTGTTGGGAGGTGCACTGAGGGAGCTCAACCAATCTCATTGTACATATGTTGTACACTGACAAATAATAATAATAATAATAATAATAATAATAATAATAATAATAATAATGGAAATACAATCAAGGCCATAAATACCTGGGCAATACCAGTTATAAGATACACAGCTGGCATAGTTAACTGGACACAAGCTGATTTGGACCTTTTGGACCGAAAAACCAGGAAACTAATGACAATGCACTACAGTTTACATCCACGTGGTGATACTGATAGACTATATCTGCCCCGAAAATCAGGTGGCAGAGGATTATTACAAGTGAAGCAAACAGTTGAAGAGGAAAAACATGCACTGGCTGATTATTTAAAAGAAAGTCAAGAACATCTATTAATCGAAGTAAAGAACAAAAATCTACTGAAGGCCCAACAGACAAAACAAGAATACAGAAAAGATGTGACAAAATCAAGAATGGAGAGTTGGCAGAACAAAGCACTGCATGGTCAATTTCTGGAAAAAATAAAAGATAAAGTGGACAGTGAACAAACTTGGTTATGGTTAAAAACAGGTACATTAAAGAAAGAAACAGAGTCACTAATCCTGGCTGCGCAAGAACAAGCTATCCGCACAAATGCCATTAAGGCCAAAATCGAAAAATCCTCTGATGATGCCAAATGCAGACTTTGCAAAGAAGCTGACAAAACTGTTGATCACATACTCAGCTGCTGTAAAAAAATCGCGCAGACTGATTATAAATTGCGGCACAATTCAGTAGCACAAATGATCCATTGGAATTTGTGCAAAAATTATAATATTAAAACAGCAACAAACTGGTGGGAACATCAGCCTGAAAAAGTCACCGAAAATCAGATGGTCAAGATCTTGTGGGATTTCCGTATACAAACCGACAAAATACTGGCGCATAATACACCAGACATCACACTGGTTGAGAAAAATAAGGTCACAATCATAGACATCGCAATACCGGGTGATAGCAGGGTCGCCGAAAAGGAACATGAAAAAATCGCAAGATACCAGGACTTAAAAATCGAAATTCAACGACTATGGCACAAACCAGCAGTGGTAATTCCAGTGGTAATTGGCACACTGGGTGCTATTCCAAAAGCACTGGAATTACATTTAAAACAGTTAAAAATTGACAAAATCACCATCAGTCAAATGCAAAAAGCCGCACTGCTTGGATCTGCACGCATATTACGAAAATACGTTACGACGTCCTAGGCCCCTGGGTGGGGCCCGACTAGTAACCAATGCCAAATCCGGCGAAACAACTGGCCGCTGTGATACAATTGTATTATTATTATTATTATTATACAATTGTATCACAGCGGCCAGTTGTTTCGCCGGATTTGGCATTGGTTACTAGTCGGGCCCCACCCAGGGGCCTAGGACGTCGTAACGTATTTTCGCAATATGCGTGCAGATCCAAGCAGTGCGGCTTTTTGCATTTGACTGATGGTGATTTTGTCAATTTTTAACGGTTTTAAATGTAATTCCAGTGCTTTTGGAATAGCACCCAGTGTACCAATTACCACTGGAATTACCACTGCTGGTTTGTGCCATAGTCGTTGAATTTTTATTTTTAAGTCCTGGTATTTTGCGATTTTTTCATGTTCCTTCTCGGCGACCCTGCTATCACCCGGTATTGCAATGTCTATGATTGTGACCTTATTTTTCTCAACCAGTGTGATGTCTGGTGTATTATGCGCCAGTATTTTGTCCGTTTGTATACGGAAATCCCACAAGATCTTGACCATCTGATTTTCGGTGACTTTTTCAGGCTGATGTTCCCACCAGTTTGTTGCTGTTTTAATATTATAATTTTTGCTCAAATTCCAATGGATCATTTGTGCTACTGAATTGTGCCGCAATTTATAATCAATCTGAGCGATTTTTTTACAGCAGCTGAGTATGTGATCAACAGTTTCATCAGCTTCTTTGCAAAGTCTGCATTTGGCATCATCAGAGGATTTTTCGATTTTGGTCTTAATGGCATTTGTGCGGATAGCTTGTCCTTGCGCAGCCAGGATTAGTGACTCTGTTTCTTTCTTTAATGTACCTGTTGTTAACCATAACCAAGTTTGTTCACTGTCCACTTTATCTTTTATTTTTTCCAGAAATTGGCCATGCAGTGCTTTGTTCTGCCAACTCTCCATTCTTGATTTTATCACATCTTTTCTGTATTCTTGTTTCGTCTTTTGGACCTTCAGTAGATTTTTGTTCTTTACTTCGATTAATAGATGTTCTTGACTTTCTTTTAAATAATCATCCAGTGCATGTTTTTCTTCTTCAACTATTTGCTTCACTTATAATAATCCTCTGCCACCTGACTTTCGGGGCAGGTACAGTCTATCAGTGTCACCACGTGGATGTAATTATTATTATTTCTATTTCTATTTCTATTATATTATTATTATTATTATTATTATCATCTCTTATTCATTACATGAAACTCAGTCAACTGAACATTAAAAAATGTGTCACAAATACCATTGACTGGTGCTAATGGTTGATACGGGTTGCTGCCAGCATCCTAGGTAACATCCAAGTACCTTCTTAAGATGTACGATGCACCGAGTAGCACAGTTTTTTGCAGTTCCGCTAGTGTTATTGCAGGAAGCTGCAATTTCTTGATGTGTTTTATAAAATTATTAAAATTATTATTAAAATGGGGTCCACACACTTGAAACTGCACTGGGGTTCACTTAGCAGGCACAGTGGACAGAAGAACCTCCTGCTGCTCAATTCATGGACGATTTACCAGTTATGGGAGGTCATCAATCTTTGCTCTAATTAATTCATGTCTTATACTTCGATGATTATGAAAGAAATGGATCAATTTAAAATTTCACTGTTTTTCTCTGGCTTATTGCCAGCTGGTCCATTGCCCATGGAGATGCCCAGCCATCCCAATTACTGTGCTCTTGAAAAAGCACCTTTGAGACAGCTTGTCCATTGTTGCAATGATCTGTAAATTGGTTTTTCTTTTTTTTCTACAGTTTTGCTGGAGCAATTCAGGATAAAGGACATAAAAATGTTGTTCCTCTCCCCCTCCCAGACATCCTAGATGAGGTGCTAAACTATATTTAGTCTCCTCAAAAGAAGCCATTGTGTTATTATGCAGGGCACTCTCGAATGTACAGAATGGGCAAAATCGTTCCCCACCATCCCACCCCACAGGACGTGAGTACCCTGCTCCACTACCTGAGTTCTTTGGCGATATACATCGCATCTTGACGCACTGTGCTGCCCAGAACGTGGATGGGCTCCCTTTCTATCAGCACCTGCCAGCCAGTGTGGGAGAGACAGAACGAGAGAGTGAGGGTCAGTCGGAGAGGCCCTCTCACTTGGGTAGCCTCTACGGATCTGGAGACAATCAGGGGACGTGGCCTTACTGGAAACTGAACTGCTCTGAAGAACAACCGCTTCGTATTCCGGAGGGTGGGCACTTAGGGCCAAGGCCTTCACCAGGTGGGAGGTGCCCTTCTCTGCTGTCTCCCATCTGGCCACACACCTGTCATCAGTATGCATTCCTTGCCCAGGGGAAGACATACAGGAGGCCTCTGGTCTCTGCTTTGGTTTCCGGTTGCCTCTGATTGCACAACCCCATTTCCCCCTCTCCCCTAGGCTAAAAATCCTGGGCTGAAAAAAATCAATGCCTCCCGCATTTGTGATGCTGAGATTCTTCTGATCCCTGAACAGCAGCCCCCCCCCCCCGCTTTCCTCAGTCTCCCAATGGCCAGAAGCTCATAAGGGACACACAGCTTTTAAGCAGAAAGACCTCACTGGCAGAGGATCATTCCAGAAAGAAAATTATCCTCCTGAGCTTCATCTTGCAGCAACAGTTTTGCAGTGTGGGACCCCATAGAATAATATTATTAA
This sequence comes from Thamnophis elegans, assembly GCF_009769535.1. NCBI lineage: Eukaryota > Metazoa > Chordata > Lepidosauria > Squamata > Natricidae > Thamnophis > Thamnophis elegans. The sequence continues at coordinate 21,740 of NC_045549.1, read as the reverse complement.
ATCTTAAAAGTTACTATCTAAATGATGTATCCATAAAATATAAAAATTAAGAATTGGATCAAGCCCAAACGAGAAAGAAGGTTGTTATAATGCACTATAATGACTAAAGAAATAGAAAGGCCTTCCTTCTTTCCTGTCTTTTGTGCATAAATAGGTGAGCAATAGGATTTTAAACTAGACTGGCAAGGTTCACCTGCAGGCTGGCTCCAAAGCGCAGCTGCCTGCCCAGACAGGCTAACAGGGATAACCCAGCACCTCTGTAAACTGTGTTAAGCTGAAATTGTATCTCTATACTACCAAGACTCTCTTCTTTGTCTGTGTGTAGCCTTTAAGTGGGCAAAACAATGCGTTACAGAGCAACCATTTTTGAACCAAAGTACCTCAAATGGGCTAACTTACAGAATGTGTCCAAAGTCCTGGGGACATGAATGCTGTGGAATTGAAATTTTGCAAATTTTCTAAAACATTTTATTAAAATTATCATTAAAACACTTTATGACATAATGCAAATTTCATTTCATGTTGCCAACTCCTGATGTTTGAGTGTGCTACACAGTTCAATATGGATTACTTGCAACCACAGCAAAAGACTGGCAATAACAAAAAAACTTTCTTTCAACATATAAATAACAAGAAAAATGTCAAGGAAACAGTTGGTCCACTACAGAGAGAAGATGGCAAGCAGGTTATAGGGAGTAGAAAGAAAGCAGAGCTGCTTAACTCGTTCTTTACACCAGTCTTCACACAAAAAGAAACTGTAGCCCAACCTACCAAAAACATAACTGTTAAAGGCAGACTACAAATAAAAATTAAAATAAGCAAGAAAATGGTAAGAGAATATCTATCTGGCCTTGATGAATATAAATCACTGGGGCATGATGGATTACATCCCAGAGTTCCGAAGGAACTGGCAGATGTTATCTCAGAACCATTGTATCACGTCTTTAAAAACTCTTGGAGCATCGGGGAATTATCAGAGACTTGGAAAAGAGCTGATGTGGTTCCCATCTTCAAAAAAGGAAAAAATAAAAATGAAAAAACAGACCCAGGGCACCATAGACCAATCAGTCTAACATACCTGGGAAGATACTGGAAAAAATAATTAAAAAAACAGATCTGTGAACATGTAAAAACAAATGAAGTTATAACTAGTAGCCAACACAGGTTTGTTAAAAATAAATTATGCCAAACCTATCTTATTTCATTCTTTGACAAAGTGACTAAGTAGATCAGGAAAATGCTGTGGACGTAGTATATTTAAATGCAAGGCATTTGATAAAGTGCCAAGGTGGAGCAGTGGTTAAATGCAGCACTGCAGGCTACTGCTAGATCAGCAGTTCAGCGGTTCAAATCTCACCGGCTCAGGGTTGACTCAGCCTTCCATCCTTCCGAGGTGGGTAAAATGAGGACCCAGATTGTTGGGGGCAATATGCTGACTCTCTGTAAACTGCTTAGAGAGGGCTGAAAGCCCTATGAAGCGGTATATAAGTCTACTGCTATTGCTATTGCTAAAGTGGACCACAACCCACTTCTTGGGAAGCTAGGAAAATGTGGGATAGACAGCTTCACCACCAGATGGATTTGCAACTGACTGACAAACCGTACTCAACGAGTAGTCCTTAATGGTAATGAGTCTACATGTTGGGAAGTAAGCAGTGGGGTACCACAAGGTTCCGTCTTGGGCTCAGTACTCTTCATACATGACTTAGATGAGGGAATAGAAGGGGAACTCATCAAATTTGCAGATGACACTAAGGTGACAGAAATAGCCAACACCCCAGAAGAGAAGCTCAGGATCCAAAAGGATCTTGACAGACTTGAACAATGGGCTCTATCCAATGCAATTGAATGAAATTGAATGTGGAGAAAAGCAAGGCTTTACACTTGGGAAGAAGAAGAAGAAGAAGAAAAACCTGGCTCAAAAACAATCTGTGAGAGAGACCTCGGGTGCTAGTGGACGATCACTTAAATATGAGCCAGGAGTGTCTGGCGGCAGCCAAAAAAGCTAACACAATCCTTGGTTGCATAAACAGAATCAAAACCAAAAAGTATTAGCACCACTTTATAAAGCCTTAGTAAGACCACACCTGGAATACACCTGTATCCAGTTTTGGTCACCACGTTACGAAAAAGATGTTGTGACTTTGGAAAAAGTGCAGAGAAGAGCAGCTGAGATGATTAAGGGGCTGGAGACTAAAACATAGGAAGAACAGTTGCAGGATTTGTGTTTGGCTAGTCTAGAGAAAAGAAGGACTAGGGGAGAAATGATAGCAGTATTCCAGTACTTGAGAGGTTGCCACAAAGGGGTGTGTGTGTGTCATTATTTTCCAAAGCATCAGAGGGCGGGACAAGAAACAATGAAGTGACTCAAGGAGAGGAGCGACCTGGAATTAAGGAGAAACTTCCCAACAGTGAGGATAACTAACAGCTTGCCTTCAAAGGTTGTGCTTCATCCCTGGAGGTTTTTTAAGAAGACATTGGACAGCCGCTTGTTTGAAATGGTATAGGGTCTCCTGCTTGATCAGGAGGCTGGACTAGAAGACCTCTAACGTCCCTTCCAGCTCTATTCTGATTGACTTTCCAGATAGATGCGTCTCTGAATACCTCCCTGGATTTTTAAGAGCTTTAAGAGCTGTACATTAGAAGCTCTATCGTTAGTGAAAGCATTGAGAATTTGGTACAGAAACAGCTGTGAAACGATGACCCAGCAGGTCATGGGTTGCCTAGTCTCTGCTGTGTGCCTCCAGAAGCGTCACCAACCATTCCAAACTGAGTCAACCTTAAGTCCCATCGGGATCAAACTCCAGGCTGTGGGCAGAGTCAGCCTGCAATACTGCATCCTAACCACTGCGCCACCATAAGACTGGCCAGGGCAAGTCCTGGGATTTTTTGGCAGGAAGTCAAGGCAGCCTACTTACTATTAGGCACTCCACTAGGCGTGCTTTCGGGTGCAGCCTTATTGCCCCGGCTTTGCCCGTGGCTGTGATGGCTTCAAGGAGCATGAGCACAGCAATCAGAAAGCTCTTCTTCAGATTCAGGTCCTACAGCAGAGAGCGGGAAATGGCTCAGCGGATGCAAACAGACACTCAGCCAGGCTCAGGATCTTCCAACCTGGCACCCTTCAAAAATGCAAGTGACTTCCCAGAAAGGGTCCTGCTGGCTGGGAAACCCTGGAAGGCTAAAGGCCCACGTTGCACGAAAAGTGTTGGTCTTTTCCTCTTACTGCACGGGAGCCTTGTGGGTCTGAGGAGGAGACTGTGTTGGGGGAGCCACCCACCCCCGCCCCCAGCTATGCATGGCTGTTTCATCAGGCCGACAAGAGGAAGGATTAATATTAGGAGGGGGTGCTAGATGTTTCCCTCCTTTCATTTTACTCTTCCGGCCCCCAGGAAATGGGGATACCAAGTGGATTTTTCCTCCCATGGGGATGCCAGAACTGGAGGCTTCTGATGAGGCAGATTGAAATGCCAGACATTATAAACAGGAAACGTTTCCCAGAACAAGAAAACAGACAAAAGTCCAGAAACCACTGTCCCACCCGCCAAATGGCTGTAAGGGGCACCATCACAGCCCCACTCAGCTCCTCCAGAACCTCTGGCTTCCCCCGGCTGAGCTGGGCTGCTTTTCCCCCTGGCCAGCTCCCTTCCCCCCCTGCCTTTCGGCCAAGGAGAAAGGTTGGGTGACCAGGGCAGTTCCCTGGTTCAAAGCCTGAAAATGTACCGAGGGGTCGATAAGGAAGTACTCGATCAGCCTGGTGATGATGAGCTCCACTCGTGGCAGGACTTCCTCCTTGATCCCCAGAGCCACCCGGCCGTAGCAGAGCAGAAGTGTGTTCCGTTGGCAGAGCTGTAGGGAAGAAGGCCCAGCCCTCCATCAGCTCCCCCAGGCAACGGGCTCCCACCCTTCTTGTCAAGGGCGCCCGCCCGGCAGCTGTGAGGGCACGAGAAGCGGTCCGGCCAAAGGAACCGTGGATGGACCGCAGCAGAAGCGGGGAGGGCAGAAGCCGCAAAGCCCCAGGAATGAGCTCCCCTTACGAAAACAAGGCTTCCCTACCCACAATTATATCCCCCAACCAGCAAAACAAGAGGATTAATGATGTTCTGAGCGTTAACTTGATGCTGTCTAACATTACCTGGTTGGTTTTGGACACGGGGATCTCTGCGGTGGAAAGAGTCCTGCCGAAATTGTCCAGCGCCTTAAAAACTTCGTCCATGTGGCGAGAAGCAGCCAAGCCACAAGCAGCAGCGATGCCCTACGAAGGGAGAGCAGGGTGAGGGGCGGGGGCGGGGGGGGGGAAGCAGCAGTTAGGAAGCGCCTAGCAGGAGCTCCGCTTTGCTCTCCCAAGCAGGGAAGGCAAGGCCCGTCTGCTCAGCCGCAGGGCCGGCAGGGATGCGCTGCTCTGCTTCTAGTCCATCAACTCCGCTGGAACCGAACAGCAATGCGAGGTGGGACTTGTTCCAACCAGGACAGGGCAACGAACCCGTGAGCCCCTCACAGTCGTTAGCAGATGGTGCCACAGTGTCCTGGGCTGCCTGGTTATACTGTCCACAGGAACACCTGCAAAGCTGCTAATTGCTAATGAACAAGGAAACATGTAAAAATCTCTTTTATGCATCGTGTTCCAGGAAATAATTATTCTGAAGAAAATACCTTGCTTGATAGGACTGGAAACTCTCCTCCTCCAGGATCTGCAATGCCCTAACCCTACCTATATATATTTTAGGAAATATTTTATTTACTTATTTACTTACTCAGCTGTTTAATTCACTTTCATGACTCCAGGAAGCTTACAATAAAATAAATACATAAAATACACAATATAAAAATAAAACATAGCAGCTGGGCATCATCCAACCAAATATTTATTTACTGTTTGAAATAAAATTACAAGCTGGTTTTTCCAGTAGACCCTGGGTTGGGGTAATTTGTGAACTTGCATAAGTGATATGATTTAAACATACTTTTCATATTTCCTGGAGAGATATGTTTTATTGGGTTCATTCTTTTAAATCACATAGTCTTGAATAGTTTATGATTTAGGTATAGAGAGCTTATAAATAAAATAAAATAAAATCTATCAAACCAATCATAATAATTCAAGCTAAAAATGACCAGCTAAGCAAGGAAGGATGGTATGTTAATACCTATCAGTTTGGAAATGAATATTGTTTCAAGAGAGAGAGGGAAAGAGGGAGAGAGGCTGAGAATAATGGTTATGTAGCTTCTATTTGTATTTTAAACAATCCGACAATTTTTCCAATCTACAGATTTCATATGCAGTTGGAGACTTTCATTTTCTGACTTTAAATGTAGCAGTTTGTCAATTTGTCTAATGTGGTGGCATTTGGGCAAGTAATGGCAAACCGAAAGTGGAGTCAGCCAGCCATCCTGGTGGAATCATGAGTGATGGGCAGACTGGCTGCTCATAACTCCTCTCCAGAGAAAGAGTGGGGTTGAGATTACCCACGGGTGTTCCAGGTAGCCACTCTCCATGAAGGGAGCCCAAGACGGTGATCTCCTGCAGGTTTACCGCTCTGGGAGACATCTTACTCAAACAGTGATCGGCATGTTTAAAAGGACCCTGGGTTCATAAACTACCTTTTCTAATTACTTTTGAAAATTTATTAACTGCTTTTCAGCTCTTAGGAACTTTTGGGTTAACAGATTTTACAGCACCAGGTAAGTTTCATTCAATCCTCAGTGAAATAAATTTAAATACAAGTCTAAGAACTTTTTTTTCTGGAGTAAACAACAATATGGTGACTGGTTTTAGAAAGTTACAAATGGATTAAGGGTCCAGATAAATTTTAAATAATACTTTGGAATTAATTACAAAGAAGCCTTCCTATGGGAAAATGCTATTGTTTCTTTAAATTCTTTAAAAAAATAAAAAGATTTTACAAATTGAACACTAGAGAAAACTAGAAAGATTAAGGATTGCAACTAAAGGAGAAGAACGGTCAAACTTGACATACTAATACAAAGTGAAGCAAAATATTTTGACGTTTGATGTACTGTAGGATATTTTTGAACAGAAGTTAATTTTAAGGATGTCTGCCTAAATAGATAGATTGAGGTTAGATAGATAAATAGATAGATCCTCTAGAGGGTCCTCCTCTGCGATAACCTCCTGAACTGTTTTCCTTCTCTCCAGCTTAGAGGCAGCAGAAGAAGGAGGCGGACTAAAAAGTGGCTGCCCTCTCACCTTTGCCTCCAGGGCTCCTCGCTGGCACATGGCCAAGAGGGTAAAGAGCTGGACCTGGATTAGCTGAGGGTCATCTGAGGCACGCAGGATGGCTCCGCAGTACTGATACAGGAAGATCTGCATAAAGAAGAAATAGCTGTAGCTCTCCAAAAGAACTGGAACAAATTTCACTCTGTCTGTGTGTGTCTGTGTGTGTGTGTGTGTGTGTATGGCGCCCCATGTTATTCTAAATTCTGTTTGTGCTGCTGAGCTCTTTCTGGCTCCTGGCAAAGAAGAAGCATTCTTTTCTACCTGCTCACAGACGTCCAGCATAATAGTGAATCTACATAACAGCAGAGATTTAAATAAGGTGGTGGTGAGGCCAGATGGGAGAGGGGTTATCGGCTGAGGGTTCCCATAGGGAGAGAGAGAGCCAAACCACTAAAGAAACGGTTGACCTCTAACCCTGGGTGGGCAGGAGGGTGGCTGAGTAATACGAAAGGAAGGAGGGGATCCTACTAAGGACAGCCAAGGGGCTAGGGTTGGGGTGGGTCCATGCTCTGTGGAGCTCAGGATGGGTCAGTACATTCGGGTGGTGACGGTCATAGGATGCCATGGGATCCTGTTTCAGTGGGAGACAGAGGCCAGTCCAGTGTTTAACTGTGCTCGGGTCCTCTGCGCTCAGGTCGTCAGGCCTACAGGATGACAAGAGGACCAGAAAGAGCACAGAGAAGGATTTGGGTCATCAGAGGAAGCTGAGCCACCAGGGTTCCTGCAGCTGCAAGAGAAACGAATGCCCTCCTGGGCAGCTTGAGTTCAAGACCCGAGTGGAGCAATCCGGGCAAGAAACACTGAGTTGAAATGGCTGCTGATTTTAGTGGGTGCCGAGAAAGAACCTCTGAGCAGAAGCATTCTGCAACAAAATCGCCAGCCTCAGAGGTGGGCAAGCCTTCTTCCCGGGACAAAGGAGTTGCGTGGCCCATCCTGGGGGCTGTGAGAGGCCGGCTGGGTGACTGAACGCCCGCTGGCCTTCCTCTCGCACAGGGGGCACCCCGGTCCTCCGTTCTGTGGTTTTGGGATGGAAAACAAAGAAGCCCCCCACTCACCCTTTCAGGGCTTTGGGTGCTGCATTGCTGGTCCACTTTCCTCAGCTCTTGATTGAGCTCATCAAAGCAAGCTTTGTCGGTGACGTCAATTAACAGTCGCTCTGCAAACTGTCAGCGGCACATGGAAGAAGCAGAGAGAGGGACGTTGTTCAGCTCAGCAGCCTGAGAGAAAGAGACCGACATTTCCAGAGAGACAGAGAGGGGAAGCCGGAGGACAGAGGGGCACCCTTTGCCGTTGCCCCCCTCCGCCTCCCCTGAGGCACTGCAGTTGCTTGGCCTGCTAAGGTTACAGGGTGGGGTGGAACGATACAATAAAATCATGGGTTTTGCTTTGCTTTGATACACAATCGCCAAAGCGCATTTTGTTAGAATCCAACCTCCTCTGCCCCATTCCCACCCCACCCCCCACCCCGCCTCCCTGGAGCTATTTTCCTGCCTTTCATAAGTTTTTGTAAGTACCTAACAGGATATTAGTTGACCACAAGAAGCTAAAGCAGGAAGCTAGCATCTGACCACAACCGGTCACTGGGGTGAATACTTGTGCAAGTGGAGAGGAGGAGTTTCAAAGGAAGGAGAGAGGAGGGAGCTCGCTTTAGGAGGAAGTGGGCAAAGACCCAACGAAAAGAGAGAACCAAGATGTGGCACATGCTTTCTCAGCCATGGCGTGCACTCTCTCTCTCTCTCTCTTTCTTTCTCTCTCTCTCTCTCACACATCCTCCCCCCTGAAATTAGTTCAGCCCCATCCCTTTTGACACTCCACAAGCCACTCAAGACCTGGCTCTGTTCTCAGCCCACCCCCCACCTCCACCCCCCCCCCTGCAGCCCCAGGCAAAAGGAGACTGGCTTAGAGGTGGCCATTTTTATCCTCTCTTTGCCTTGGGTTTGTATGCCTATATTATAATATTTATTTTACATTTGTATTATAATATTGACTGTTATTATATCTCTTTGTTGTAAGGCTCCCAAGGTTATGTTTGGGAAGATGGGCAGCTGTTTAAATTTGGTTAATTAATAATACAAGCTTTAGCTAAAGAAACATGGCATACTTTTTAATTCCTATGGGCACAACTTCCTTTAAGAGCAGGAAAGGTATTACTGGAGGGACATACAGGTGGAGTGGGTTGATTAAGAGATGCCCTTAAAATACTTTGGACCCTAATGTGACAGAGGTTCTCCTGCTGAGGGATAAGACAGGTGGAGGGCCTTGGGATCTACCTGGTAGAGATATTCTCTGGGGCCATTTTGATACTATCCTGAAGTTCAGAATCTGCCAAAGATGGGAAACCCTTCCTGGGCTTTGGCCTAAGTGATGAGCTCAGGGCACGGCTGTCCCAGGGAGCTACGTGAGCAGAGAAAAAGGAAACGGCCATAGATACGGTCTGAATGGGGGAACCAAGGCCAGCAGCAGTAGCCACCGGAACAAAGAGGGACCAGGACTTTTTACTCCAGAGGAAGGGAGGGAAGCGCTGAGAGGCAGCTGACCTTGTGAGAACCAGGTCAATCCAAGGAGCCATTTGCTGGGTTTTTTGCTTACTATCTTTGGGGTCAGCCTGAGAATTTAGGGAAAAGCACAATACGGATCATCTGCTTGAGCAGGGGGTTGGACTAGAAGACCCCTAAGGTCCCTTCCAACTCTGTTATTCTGTTACAGCTGTTATATCTGCTAATCACCAAATATAATTTTCCAATGTCACTTCCGTTACTTTGCTGGGAAAACTCTCCAGCAGAATGTTTACTGCATCCTGTTTCTAGGTATTCTTTTTTCCTGCTCCCTCCTCCTCCGTCCAGCTGAACCCGAAGACTGACTTTTAAAGGTTCAGCCCTGTAGCTGAAATGCCTAGACCTTCTAAACAGACCAGGTGTCAAGGTAGAAGAGTTCTCACCTTACCTCCACCAGCTTTCGTTCCCATACGTCAATCTTCAAGGCGTCACTCTCTGTGAAAGCTGCGCGCAAGAGAGAAGGAATCACTGAGGAGGAGGAGGAGGAGGAGGACCTGAGACCGGAGGCCCCCGGAGCATCGGCAGGCAGGCATCATGAAGACAAGACTCTGGTCGGAAGCTTTGAGTATTAAAGCTCTGGTCCTGTGGGGCAGCCGTCATTTTGGACTCTGGACACGGGGCTGGGCCTTGCCTGTTATCAATTGGGCCAATCCCACTCTGGCTCCAGCTTGGGAAAGTGAGGAACAAGTACTGGGCTGACAGCCGTAGGCCAAGGCAGTGCACGGGGGGGGGGGAGCAGGTGCAACTGGAGTTAATTGCCCCTTTCAGGTGACAAAAGAGGGGGAGCGGATCTTGCCACCTGGTCTGGTGAGGGCAAAAGGTCTCTTTTTCTTTTCCCGTGGATACCTGGATGAAAATGGGGTGGGTGGGGAAAATGTGGGGCTTAAACATGGAGTGGGAGGAGGCTCTCTCCCCCATGTTATAGATGCTGAATGTTAGGCAGGAGCATCCAAGTGCTAGGTTTCATTAGTAATATCTTATTTCTGTCTAGCATGGCGTTAAAAAGCTGGTGCTGGGGTCCTTTGATATGGGGATGGATCTTGACTTGAACCCTGGGCCCCATCTAGCAAAATGAAAATCAGTGTAGATTAAAATCCTATACTTAGATAAGAAAAACCCAAAGTACACATATAAACTGGGCGAAACCAGGCTTAATAGCAGTGACTGTGAGAGAAATCTTGGAGTCTTAGTGGACAACCAGCTAAATAAGAGCCAGCCGTGTGCAGCGGCAGCCAAAAAAGCCAATGCATTAGTTGCATTGACAGAGGGATACAATCAAGACCAAATGAGGTACTAATACCACTCTATAAAGCCCTAGGAAGACTACACCAAGAGTACTGCATCCAGTTTTGGTCGCCACAATATAAAAATGATGTTGAGACTCTAGAAAGAGTGCAGAGAAGAGCAACAAAGATGATTAGTGGACTGGAGGCTAAAACATATGAAGAACGGTTGCAGGAACTGGGCATGGATAGTTTAATGAAGAGAAGGACTAGTGGAGACGTGATAGCAGTCTTCCAATATTTGAGGGGCTGCCCGAGAGAGGAGGGGGCCAACTATTTTCCAAAGAACCCGAAGGCCAGAGAAGGAATAATGGATGGGAACTGACCAAGGAGAGATTCAACCTGGAAATAAGGAGGAACTTTCTGACAGTGAGCACAATCAACCCATGGAAGAGAAGTTGCCTTCGAAAGTTGTGTGGGCTTCATCACTTGAGACTTTCAAGAAGAGATTGGACTGCCATTTGTCAGAAATGGTGTTGGGTTTCCTGCTTGAGTGGAGGGTTGGACTAGATCAGTGATGGAGAACCTTTTTTGGCTCGCGTGCCATAAGGGGGGGAGCACAGGGGGGTCATGTGCGGGTGTGCCACACCCATAATGCAACGCACTACCCGCCCCAGTGTGTGCTCCCCCCATTTTGTGCATGCTTTTTTCACCCTACCCAGGCTCCAGAGACTTTATAGGAGCCTGGGGAGGGCGAAAACAGCCTCCCCCGCCCCCTGGAGGATCCCAGAGCCCCCCAGGAGGCCCCCCAGAGGCCCTCCGGAGCCCCCCAGAGGCTTCTGGGACCTTCACGAGGCTTCCCTGAAGCCTCTGGAGGGCAAAAAAAGACCCTACGAACAAACCGGAAGTCAATTCCAGTTTGCTTGTAGGGTCATTTTTAGTTCTCCAGAGGCTTCAGGGAAGTCTCCTGAAGCCTCCGGAGGGCCTCCAGGGGTGGAGTGGGGGCTCTTTTTGCTTTTTTTAAATTAATGTGCTAATGGTCATTCATGCCTCAGTCATTTCCCTGTTGGATCATTGCAATGCGTTGTACTTAGGACTGCACACAAAAAGCGTTTGGAAGCTTTAGCTAGTGCAGAATGCAGCAGCATGTGTAATATTGCAGCACCAAAGTTTGCCTAGATTACACTGTTGTTGCATGAACAGCACTGGCTCAGCATGCTGGTCCCGTATGGTTCCAGGTGCATTTTAAGGTGCCACCCATCACCCTTAAAAGCCACGGTGGCACAGTGGTGAGAATGCAATACTGCAGCTAATTCTGCTGGCTGCCAGCTGCCAGCAGTTTGGCAGTTCGATTCTCAAGATTCTCAGTCTTTCATCTTTCCGAGGTCAGTAAAATGAGGATCCAGATGGCTGGGGACAATAGGCTGACTCTGTAGACCACTGTCTAGGGGGTATGTAAGTGCCATTGCTAGTAAGCCCTCGTACGACACAGGGCCAGGTTACCCTGCAGGACCTGTTGGAGGGGTCTCTTCCATCACATATTTTGGGAGGCCAGGGGGTCTGCCTTCTCTCTTGTGGTGCCAGCCCTATTAAACAGCCTTTCTCCCTCACCCCAGAGATCTGCATGGCCACAACCCTTCTTAACTTCTGGAAGGGTGCCTTTTCCACGCCAGGCATTAGGGTCAGAATATTAGTGGACCCAGATATGTGTGCTTTGGTGCACTGAGTTGGTTGTGTGGTACCTCAAATTATTTTATCATCATTATTGTTTTTTCATTGTACTTTTGCTTTTTGTTGTTTATGGGGGATTTGTAATAGTGGGGTTTGTTTGGGGGAGATGTACAATATTGGTTATTTGGTCAGATAGGTGGTACATAAATAAATAAACAAAACAGATAAGCAGCTCTGATGGACCGCAGTAGAGTTAGGGTCTCGCTACACAATTTTGTGAAACCTTCCCTCCCTCTGCTTTTGGGACCCTGAGTTGTCCCTGGAGAGGTTCTGAATTCAGGTTGTCTCAATTTTTCTCGGGCCCCCCTTTACTCCAAAAGATAGGAACTCTCTGTGGATCAAGGCCAACTTCCTTTCAATGATTCAGAAATAAGTTTGAAAAGCCTGTGGGAGAAAAGAGAGACGATACCTTTGTTTGCCAGTTTCCCCAACACACAGAGGATGCTGCGATACGGAATCAGCCTCCCTTGGAAACCCTCCAGCAGCTTGGTGAGGACCTCAGCTGGGAAATGGCACCAGAGGGCCACCAGGATGTCACCTGCTGCGTCCTGATACAAGTCCTGAAGATCCTGCAGCAGGAAAGGGGGCCAGAAATGAGGGCCTTCTCCTCTCTCTCTCCCTCCCCTTTTCTCTCTCTCACACACACAAATACACACAGAAGATTTCTTATTGCATTATTCTTCAAATAGCAACTGCACTTAGACTTATATACCGCTTCATAGTGCTTTTACAGCCCTCTCTAAGCGGTTTACAGAGTCAGCATATTGCCCCCAACAATCTGGGTCCTCATTTGACCAACCTCAGAAGGATGGAAGGCTGAGTCAACCTTGAGCCGGTGAGATTCGAACTGCTGGCAATTGGCAGAATTAGCCTGCAATGCTGCATTCTAACCACAACACTACCATCCTTTTAAAAAAAAGAAAGACGCTTTTGTAGAAGCTTTGTCTCGGAGGTTTTCTGACTTTCCTTCAAAGGAAGGGAGATTTGTTTTTATTTATATGCCACCCTATTCCCAGAGGGACTCAGGAGGGGATGGGAGACTGTCCAATAATGAAAAGTTCTCAAGCTTACAATATAACTTGACACCATCAAAGGTGAAAATAAGACAATTCAAATTAAGATGCAACACAGTATAAAAGCAGAATTGTATTTGAAGAAAACTGAGAGCCAGTGTAGCTCCCACACAATGCTGGACAAGGGCAGATGGAAGAATGCATAAATTGCAGCATTTTAGACCAGTTGTGCTTCTGTGTGGTCTTCAAGGGCAGCTCCAGGTACAGCGTGTTGCTGTAATCCAAATGAAAAGCAACCAAGGTGAGAGTGACTGGGAACAAGATCTCCTGGTCCAGGAAAGGGAGCAATTGGCCCATAAAGCAAATCCACCTCCTAGCCATGGCTGCACCTGCCCTTTGAGCATGAGTCCAGGTACCAAACAACCCAAACCATTCCCTCTTGCCAGGATTGAATCAAGGGGAGTTCCTCGCCATCCAAACCTTTGCAGGCCCCAGAAGTCCAGTCAACAACCCAGCAGCACCTCTGTCCAGCCAGATGGGATGCAGATGTGTAACTGGGTAACAGCACACTGGTGGTATTGCCCCTCAAACTGGCAAATTACCTCACCTGTTGGTTTCATGTCAATGTTAAAAAGGAGAAGCATGGCACCTGACCCTACATGGAGGTAGCCCTGAGGAATCCCACGTGGCCGCTATCCGTCCCAAGCACCAACTGAAATTAACCATGGAGAAAGGAGGGGCCTCCCACTCCCAATCCCCAAAGTTGGTTCAGAAGGTCACCATGGTTGCTGGTAGTGAAAGCTGCTGAGAGATCCGGGGCCACATGGAATGCTGCACACACATGCACACTCCCCATCCCAGTCTCTCCTCTGGTCACAACTGATGCAGTCACATGATCAGCCAGACTAAAATTAGAGAATTGGAAAAATCATTGAAAACCTTTAGTCCAGCACCCTCTAACTGGTGCAGGATCTACTAGATCAGGGGTGTCAAACCCAGGGCCGGAGGCCAGTTCTGGCCCACAGGGTGCTTAGACCTGGCCACGGGGCTGCTCTGGAAATAGCAAAGGACTGGCCCATAGGGCCTCTGGTAGCGAAAACAGGCCTCAGGAGGGCTGCACATGGCCTTCCCAAGCTCCATATTTGCTGTTAGAGGGTTGCAGGAGGCCACTGCAGCCAAAAGCGGAGCTTGCAAGAACCACATGTGGCTCTCCTGAGCTCCGTTTTCAGAGGGTTGCAGAAGACCGTTGCACCCGAAAACGGAGCCCAGGAGCCTGTTTTTTTCTGGTAAAGTTCTCGGGACACCACAAGCGTCCCGACATGAGTGATGTTGAACTGGCCATGCCCACCCTGGCCACTCCCACCGTGGTTCCCTGAGGTCAAACAAAACCTTGATGCGGCCCTCAATGAAATCAAGTTTGACACCCCTGTACTAGATCGTTGTCACCCAGACCTTGTTCAGAGGTCCCCAGTAATGAAGGAGCCACTATGAGATGTAGCTGCCTGTTTCATTGGCTTGCAGTTTGTATAGTCAGGAAGTTCCTCTTGCATCTAGTCTGAAATACCTTCTTCATACTTTTAACTCATTCCTTTTGGTTCTGTCCTCTTCTGTGTGACAAACACTTTGATGAGTGATAGAATCACTGGTTTGACTTGAAGGTCCTAATCCAAGCCCTTGCCCAGTACAGGAACACTCATACCATTCCAGACAAATGGCGGTGCAGTCTCTTCTTGGAAGCCTCCAGTGATGGAGCAGCCACAAATTCAGAAGGGAAGCCATTTCATTGCTTAATAGCTCCACAGGCAGAAAATTCATCAAGGCCAATGTTGGATCTGCCATGGGAAAGCTTTTCCCACTGGTTCTTCTCTTACCCCCAATCTCCCCTTAACCTTCTCCATCTTCATCAAGATGGAGCTTCTGTTTCCACAGAACCAACTGTGACCTATGCAACTATGCACATTCCTGGGGACTATGCACATTCTTGGGGACCCACAGACTTAGGCCTTCCTATAGTGGTTGGGTTAGATGTTCCTCTGGCTGCGAGCAGCCCAAAGGCTGGAAGTTCTACCCAAAGGGAAGTGGGGAGGAAAGGGGGTTCTTTGGTCGCCTTGGTCCTTACTGTGGTTCTTAGCATATCTTCAGCAGCCAGTTTGATGATCACTTTGGCTAATTTGTGGTCTATGTGACTGGCAGATCTAATCACAGCCTGCAGGATTTGGTTGATACGCAGCCGGTGTTTTGGAGAGATCTGAAGAAATACAAAAGAAAAACCAATATAGTAGTTTGAAGTCTGAAATTATGAGAAGATGAGAAACACCACTTCTTAGGAGTGTCTCCATCATCCAGGTCTTGATTGTCCCAAAGGTGCTTTTTGCAAAAGGCAACTGGACTTTCTTCGGGGGGGGGGGGTGGGGATTCCCTTTGAAAATGTTTGTAAACAGTTCTGAAGAAGCTTTTTGGATGAGAAGAGGAATGTTTTCAAAGGGGGAAAAAAACCCAGTCTAGGTGCCTTTTGGGATAAAAACACTTTTGGGTTGAGAAACATAATTTATTTCCAGATAAATATGCCAAATAATCTTGTATTTTCTATTTTAAATGTTATATCATATAATATGCCTTATTTTAATGGTGATGCTTCTGATATGAATAAAAAATGCCACTCTTCAGCTTCTCTTACCATTAAGAAATTTATCAGAAACACCTTTTGTTTTCCCCTAGATGATGGGGCTTGGGAACAGTATTGGAAAAGGAGGGATACGGCTGCCACCCCCAATTTTCTGGAACTCCTCCACCTCCTCTCTCAAGAGTCCTGGCCATGACATCCCCATGGGTATGGGTCTCTGCTACTGACGCCAGACTCCAGCTTTCTAACTTATAACTTATAAAGCCCTTCATGGTATTGGATCTGGGTACTTGAGAGACCGCCTGCTGCCAATTACCTCCCACAGACCCATTAGATCTCACAGGGTTGGCCTCCTCCGGGTGCCATCTACCAGCCAATGCCACCTGGCTATTACCCGGGGGGAGGGCCTTCTCTGTGGCAGCTCCGGCCCTCTGGAACGAACTCCCCACAGGGATTCGGATGCTCACCTCTCTCCAGGCCTTCCGAAAAGCCGTCAAAACCTGGCTTTGCCGGCAGGCCTGGGGGTGATGAGTTCCCTCCCCTCTCGACATGTATGGTTGTGCGACTGTTGCTTACTTTTATTATTGTATTTCGTTTTTTATGTTCCCCTTTTTCCCCCTTGAATTGTTCGCCGCCCTGAGTCCTCCTGGAGAAGGGCGGCATACAAATAATAAAATTCTATTCTATTCTATTCTTTCAGCAGAGATCCTGGCTGGGGAATTCGTGGCCATCTCTGGCTGGTGCCTCAGTTTTTGAACTGAGATGCCCTGACAACCCTGACTTTCAGTTCTCCTTGCTCATATTCAGAGCACTATTACACATCCTACTTGGGCTGCCTTTGAAGATGGCCCAGGAGATCACACTGCTTCAAAAGGAGGTCGCAGGTTCAGCAGAGTTACATCTAATTTGAGGAGCACTTCGAAGAGTGTCTACCTTATGGATGCTATGGCGATACTTGCAAATGGCCCTCAAGACTCCAGCTAGTTTAGTCTCTGCCAAGGTGCATAAATTGTTGGTGGACTCTTGCACTTGGGAAGGACCATTTTCTTCTCGGAGATTCCTCAAGTTGCAAAAGCAGACCTGCGATTCTGATAAACAGAAAAAAAGGGGGTCAGCCACAGTGTTTGATAGCCTAATCCTTGTCTAATATCTTTTCAAAGGGAGAGCAGTTCTTACATTTTACATTCAATGAATTCTACAGAAATGAAGAAAATATTTCTCCACACAGGCATAATTTTGTACTCTTCTCTAATTCACTTTCTAATGCTGCTCTTCCTCCCGCCCGATGATTCTCTCTTGTACGCATGTGGGCTTCGACCCTGAATATTCTCAGTTATTGTCATATTGGTTGGGGAATGCCAGAAGCTGAGGATGACTCTTGTTGTCACCTCTCTTGGGAAGTCTTTCCAGCCTCTGAGACATTTCACTCAGTCTTGTCTGGGTATTCTTAAGCATTATCCAATCTTCCTGACAGTTCCCAGAATGACACAATTTTCCAGTACCAGAAGTAGACACTTACCAGTCCCACCAAACCTGCCTGAGATCTAAGAATAGCTCTTGGGTATCTGCTCTACGGACTAGAGCCAGAGATTGGAGACTAATGCTGTAAATACTAGGAAATAAGATGTTATTCTTGGGGTTCCTGCAATAACCTGACTACCACCATATCTGCAGCAACAGTCAGTGAGTTTACATGCTGTTCTTGGAGTGGATTTCATGTCTTAGGAGGTCTAAGGCAAAGTTCATCATCACCATTTTCATTCAGCTCTTCCTCCGGGGAGTCTGCCTTTTCCTTCTGCCAGGGAGAGTCTTTGTTTGAATTGCAGGTCTCCTCCCTCAAAGGGTGAGTGCGGACTCTGTTCTTCTGATGGCCCACTCTCTTGAAAACCGAGCAGATCCTAGAACAAAGTGGAGAAATAAAATGTCTTCTCCTCCAAGGAAGGACATTTTATATCAGGTGACTCAGCATACTTTCCTTATATTTCCATTATAGATTGCCTGGCAGGTCCTGCAGCGCACACACACACACACACACACACACACACACAATGTATATGTATATGTATATGTATATGTATATGTATATGTATATGTATTATTATTAGTATTATTAGTATTATTTGGTTAATCTTTGGTAAGATTCACAGCCTTTGGGGCTGGTTGGTAGCTCAACAGCTCGAGTCCTAACGAAGGACTTAGGAACTG
This sequence comes from Thamnophis elegans, assembly GCF_009769535.1. Taxonomy (NCBI): domain Eukaryota; kingdom Metazoa; phylum Chordata; class Lepidosauria; order Squamata; family Natricidae; genus Thamnophis; species Thamnophis elegans. The sequence goes on along the minus strand of NC_045549.1, from coordinate 4,155 downwards.
TTAAGGTAACATCGGAGGATATAAGCTGTTCCAAGTAGGGTGGTTTTTTGTAGAATCAGAATGTTCAAGTCTGATAAATTTAAAATTTCCAAAGAGCGAGGTAGCCCTTTAGGTATTGCTCCAAGGGCTCCAATTACAATTGGGACAACACACGATTTCTTTTTCCACAGTCGCTCAACTTCAATTTGTGATTTTTTCTTGCTGTTTATCTTCAATCCGTGCATCTCCAGGTATTGCAATGTCAATGAACCATACTTTTTTCTTTTCAACTATTGTTATGTTAGGTGTGTTGTGGGCCAAGTGCCTGTCAGTTTGAATTCTGAAGTCCCACAAGATCTTGACTTTCTCTCACATGCAGTGATTTTGCCCCGTTTTATGGATACAGTGGCACATTTTTCCATGCCAAACTGCATTGAAATATCAGTGCTGAATACTCGGACTGTGTTTGTCAATGATTGGATTTCTATTTCTGACTTTCCATAGAGTTTCAAATCGTCCATATATAGTAAATGCGAAATTTTTTCAGCTTCTTTGGCTGTTTGGTAGCCTAATTTCATTTTTTTTAAGATTACTGATAGTGGGATCATTGTGATTATTATTATTATTACTACTACTACTACTACTACTACTACTACTACTACTACTACTATCTCTTTTATTCATTAAACATGAAACTCAGTCAACTGAACATTTAAAAATAAGTCACAAATACTATTGGCTGATGTTAATGATTGTTATGGGTTGCTGTCAGTGCCCTAAGTATCAACCAAGTATCTTCTTAAAATATATAATGTTCTGAGTAGCACAGTCTTTTGCAGTTCCGCTGGTGTTATTTCAAGAAGCTGCAATTTATTGTTTATTATTGTTTTTATTTCTTTTGTTCTTGTTTTTGTTGATGTTATCATCATCATCATCGTCGTTGTTGTTGATTGCACAGTCATGTGGATGTTCAGACTGGATTTGGCAATAACACCTGCCTACTGAGTCATTCCCAAGGACTTGCGATAGGCAGATCTTGATGTTTGATGGGGTTAGAGGTCTCATCGCATGATGGAAGCCGTTCTGACTAAAGTGGCATTTGGCAAATGAATGATGTGAATTTGTTAACGCCTAGGGCAGCCCACCATGGCCAACTTGCCATGTCCAACTCACCACGGGACAACTCGCCGTGGGACAAGAATTTCATTAATATTGAAGAAATGGTGAAATAGAATAATTAAAGAAAGGATGCCAAAGGAGGGACAAAATGAAATGTGAATGACAAAAATTGGATATTTTAAAAATTATTGTTAAATTTTAAATTAAATGAAATAGAATTATTAAATTGTCCCCTGGTGAGTTGTCCCATGGCAAATTGGCTGTGTCGAGTTGGCAGTGTTGAGTTGACCCATTCTGTGTCCAAGTGGTGCTCCAGTTGTTTTGGGATTATTATTATTATTATGTTATGGTTATTACGGTCATCCCTAAAAACTGTTGGGAAATCACCAGCCAAGTAAGGATGAGGGATCAAGTGGGCAATTAGCCTTGAGTCCTTGTGTAGCCACAAGAACCTTAGAACTCCTCCCTCCCCAATTTCCTTGGAACTTTAGTTTGTTCCCAAGAGAAGACCAACAGTCTGTGTTATACAATAAAGAATACAATCAAGTATTCATCTTGAACTCTCAGGTGTAGGTCTGATTGCTTGTGCCTGGAGGAAACTGAACGGTCTAGTCTATTTCTGTGAATTAATTTATGTCATCTATCTGGATATATTAGGTTATGAGCAATAATTAAAGTAGTTATGAAATAGAAATGTATGATAGGACCATAAATTTGGAAGAAATTAGAGGCCTTCTAGTCTAATCCCGCTCAATTATTTGTATTTATTTTATTCATTTAATTTCTATCCCACCTTTATTCTATTTTTATAAATAAGCCGAAAAACATATCCAGCCTATTTTTCTCATCCTATTTCCTCCACAACAACCCTGTGAAGTGGGTTGGGCTGAGAGACAGAGGGTTTGCATGGCTAAGGTGTGACTTGAACTCAGAGCTAGAAAGCAACCACTTTAAAAAACGCTTCCAAGAAAGCTGTAGGGACTTATCTAGGAAGTCAACAGGTGTCAGGAAAGTCAAGTAATTTGTAGCTAGGCCATGGCATTTTAAACTCAGATAGGGAGCTGTTCTCTTTCCTCCTGGTCCACTTTCCTTCTTTCTTCTCCTGGCGGGCTGTGCATTGCAAGACCCCAGTCTACAAACTGAAGTTCCCCATCGCATAAGCCAGAGGCAAGAGAGGAAAGGAGAAAGTTTGCTATAAACCCCTGGGAATCAGGTGAAGTAGCAGCAGGGAAGGGAATAACTGATGAGAAACTGAAGCTATATGCTGTCTTCGTTTCATTGCCTGAGAAAGAAACACTTCACAGGAGCTGACTATAACCAAAGGTAAGGATTTTCTTTTCCCAAATTAACCAATTACTGTTTAATACCTAGTAGTTATTTGCTAATAAGGTAACAAGATAATACGTAGAACCAACCTAGTAAAAGTGCATGTAAATTTTGTCTTCCCAGAACAATAAACAGCTTCAAAGCACTCTCTTTGTTATTGTTTGAGGTAAGAGTGAGGTAAAAAAAAAAAACACAATTTCCCGTACAGTATCTTCCCTCCTTTCAAACGAGCAGAGCTCCGGTGTTCTGTGCCCTGGCCCTGCCAACCCACTCCTGCCTTCTCTCCTACCTTCTACAGAGAGTCATGTCCTCTGGCAAATTTTGTCATCTGCCTTAACCCAGCTGACATCTCCCAGATCTCTGAGGGCAACTCAGTTCTCCAACTCCCTCCAATGTACTCTAGGTCATATGTGACATCACAATTGCAGACTGCATTCACCCCAGGCAGGGCCAGCGATGGAAGCCTGGAAGTGGCCCAGAAGGCAGCAGCTGCAGCTGATCAATCCTGCCCACAAAACTCCTCAGATGCCTTCCTGTCCTTCAGAAAACCAAGGAAATTTCAGTCCTTGACGCTCTCAGGCCTAATTCTTTTCATTCATTCCACACCCCAACCTTCTGTAGCCATATTGGCTGCTTCTCTTGTAGCCAGCAAAAAGAGCTTTTTCCTGGATCGATCAGGGGCTTTGCGATGCCCCTGAGACCAAAATACAAAATATCAAAATACAGAAAGTACTGAGGGAAGAGTTGAGAATACTTATAAAACAACAATGAAATTTGAGGACAGAGTTCAAAAAATTACAGAGACATATGAAAGTGATAAGAAAATTGTTGACACTGACAGCAAATCGAGTGCGGAGGGAAATGATAAGTGCGGAATACGAAAAGGAGGGATCGATGAACTGGAACTCTCTCAGATGTCAAAACATAGATGAAGATAGGGGAGAAAATTTGGCAGAGTCAATGAGAGTAATTTCGGCAGAAGTACCAGGAATAACAAAAGTCAAAGAGATGAAAGGAACAGAAGGAGGGTTTCGAATTCTTTTAAGATATCCAATGCACAACAAGTTGTCAAGAGAAGTCCACATAAGACTTGTCAAAAAAAACACTTAGAATACAGATTCTACAAATGGCAAGAGATATCGGACTGCACTGTTTCTGGAAGGATACAGAATGATGAAATGAAATGTCACAATAAAATAAAGTTAAAGGTAGTTAAACTGAGTATTATGTATAAGACAAAGTAATAATAGCTATAGTCAAATAAATGATCAATAATGATAATAAAGCATTTACATATACTAGATTGATAATATGAAATTTTATACAACTGTAAGTGAGGATGATGGAGATGATGTTGAAAAGCCTTTTTATAAAAGATAAATAATTCTATATAGAATAGAATATAAAGATGTAATATCATTGGATGATTTCAGGATAATGTAATGAAACACCATAATATAAATTTACTTCAATTTTAATATGCCTCATTTAAAAAGGATGTAGTAATAGCTATGCTTAATGGAAGTTTAACATAATAATTTGTATAAATGTATATTAGATTGAAGATACTAATAATGGAAAAAACATGGAATTGAAAATTATTAGAGAATGTTATTAATGCTAAAATAATAGAATGATTAGAATAGGATACAAAAAAAAATCTTTATTATTGGATATATTGAAGATAATATAATGAATCATCATAATATAAACAGATACATATTTAGAATA